>NC_041227.1:78907123-78964306 GCF_002837175.3 Physeter macrocephalus
GGTCCGGGAAGATCCCACGTGCCGCGGAGCGGCTGGGCCCGTGAGCCATGGCCGCTGAGCCTGCGCGTCCGGAGCCTGTGCTCCGCAACGGGAGAGGCCACAGCAGTGGGAGGCCCACGTACTGCAAAAAACAAACAAACAAGTTTCAAGAATAATGACTTAAAACTTCAAATTAAATGTAGGCCAGTTTAGCCTCAGGGTTTCCAATGACCAACTTTCAGAGAGCTGGTTCCTTTAAATCAATTATGATCGATATAAACCAGATGGCTGGACTGTCAAACTGGATAGAGCTGTCTGCATGATAAGGTCACTGCATCTGTCACTGGGAGACTTTGGAAAAAGCGTCACATCCAGAAACTCAAAAACCTCACGGCCCACGTATCTGAGAAAAGTCCATCAGGGATTAAGACGTGCAGTGAGGGGATTAGAGGAGGTTACAGCGTTTGACAGTGTTTGTCAAATTACTGTTTGCATTTTTACTTTGGGAGTAGAGAAAGGAAACAAAATCAAAAGCTCTCCACAGCCTAAACAGCATCTCAGGGGTTTATCAAGGTACGTGATTTTATTCCTTCATCTTTAAGCCACTTTTTACTCCGTCTTACTACAAACAATATAATCTTAACAGGCGCCACACTGTGTCTGATATCAGGAAGGATATTACCATAATTAAACGTTATTTCTGTGAGGATATGTGTGTTACAGGTTGAGACAAGATCATATATAGTATTATTATATCGCAATTTGCAAAATCATCTCACTCCTGCTGCTTCGGAAACTCGCTCTGGAATAGCAATAACCGGAAAGCTACTGCACTTTCATAATAAGGGTGCAATGATGTCTGTAGCAGAGAGTTACAAATAGAGCGTTAAACATCATCTATCAAAAAATAAAATGTAAAGAAGAGTAGGTAGCTTGACATTTCCCACAAATACTATATTTTTTCACACAGATCTATAGCCCCAGTCCCCTTGTGTTTGTTTCTATTTCACAATTTCCACCCTGGGGATGGCTATCTTTGGGGCAAAACAATCTAAAAAATAAAAGAGTAACACTGCGCTCATGTAGAGGTAACGTGCTTACAGGAGCATTATTCAGGATCTCTCTTTTAAGTCATAGGTTAAAATAAAGGCTTAAGAATAAGCACTGTCTTGTCTGTTAATAAACATTCTTATCTAGAATGATTTCAACTCTCACATATTTGTTGTGGACACTTTTCACTGGAAAAATGGCATGACCAACACCAATAATTATTTAATCATCCCATGCTGAGAACATAAAGGGACAGAAATACGAATACGGGGACTCAGATTGCTTGGCTGCTTCACCCCCCCAATCAGATCAGGTGACCTCTGAAGAGGAGTCTGGTCAGGCACTACTAACCTAACTGTGAGAGGTAAAAGGATTTTTATCTTCCAGCCTGTAGAAGAAATTAGCCACATTTAGCTTGGATTTGTATACCTTCACTACACTAAATGAATTAACCAACGGTCCACTCTTTATGCTCTCAGAATGTAACAAATGAAACGGAATGGAAAAGCAAAATATTTGAAGCACAGATATGCTTCACAAAACAGAGGAATTCAACATGTGAAAATTCACTGTTTCGAAATTTATTGAGCATAAACCAATGTATTATACTTGACCTGAATCCTATTTTAAATTTTCACCTTCACCATGCAACCTATATCCAATTAACTCATTCATTAATGTAAAACAGTATTATTTTCCATATATATTATAATTAGGAAGCAAAACAAGATAAAGTAGGTAAGACAGCTTCCTTCTATAATGCTGAAAATATAATGTTAAAATAGGACTTGATACTCTGACAAATTATAGAAACTTTTAAAAAGTATGTATGTATAAGTGTCGGTTTGAAAAAGATAGAACAGCTTTATTCGGAATTCCCATAAATAAACTGTGGGAATTACGAACACAGCTACAATCATGAAAACAGTAACAACAGCAGCTAAAATATACAGCACATGACTGCATACCAGACATTATCCTTGAAGCTCCAGAAATGCTAACTTGTTTGTTCTCGCAGCAGCCCGGTGAGATACGTACCATATCACCCCCACTTTAGTGACGAGGAAGCAGGTCTAACAGAGGTGGAAGTCATGCAGCTACTTACTCTGTGCTAGAGCAGGAATTCAAAACCAAGCCGTGTGACTCCAGAGTCCAAGCTCTTAACCACTATGTTATACTGCCTCTATTCCTTGGAAAAAGTTTATCAATAACTTTATTTTACAGTTGAGATCCTATTTGATCTTCACAGCAACAGTCCACTGAGAAAATATGATAACTATGTTCTAATTGTGTAAAAAATTTCCTGGAATGTACGAATTGAAATTTTGAGAAGTATAGCTTAATAGATCCACACTAGAAGAAGATGTTAACTCAAGAGACAGTGGTCTGTTATTTCCTCGGCTTCAGTATTGCAAAAGAGCCTCCAGACACTGAGAACAGAACATGCCAAGGCACAGGTCTGTGGTAGGACACAGCCCACTGGGGAGACCAAGGTGCTGCACGGCAGGAGAAGGCAGTGGAGGGAGCCAGATGAAAGCCGGATGCAGGAACCAGACGACAGAGCAGTGAGTGGGGGTCTCTGTGGGAAGCATGACGTCATCACTGTCATTTTAAAGGGCACAGTTATGTCAACACTGTGGAAAGCCGAAACAAAGGGAAAACATTTACAACTGTTACATGTTCCAGCTGTTGGCCTGAACTGAGGCAACAGAAAGGGAGAAAGGGGTCTCACTGAGATGACAGTTCTGAGGAAAACATAATGTTGTGATCAACAGGCTGTGGACAGTAAGAAAAGCATCGAGAGGCCCTAAAGCTTCACACCTGAGAGACCGATGGCGGTGTCGCCATTAACCAAATCAGGAAACACCCCTGAGTAGTAGCACTTACAGAGAGAAGAAGTTTGTGTTCTTTGTTTTAAGTGCCTTTATTACAAATTTTAAATCTGGGGAAGTCCTTTTTCCCACCCAAAGAGTTCATAAATAGGGACAGCAGAGCAAGTTCTGTATTGTAAAACATTGTTTATGAATAGGTGAAAGCTGACACTCACAGCCGTCAGTCCAACTTCTGCTAGGCAGGGCACAGTAGCAAAGCTAGTAAGCCTGCCTCACCATCCAGAAGTTACGGGTTAATTCCTACACTTAACAAGGAAGGATAAAATTTATATGGTTCAACAGGAAAAACTATTTCCAAAAGACACTCCTGCATCAGTCCCCAAGTTTTCCACCTGAGGAGATACTGAGTTTTTCTGTCCCACTGGCCCTTGGTATTCTCCCCATACATACTACTATTATTCTCTATCTCTTTCTACACAAATGTGTTCCAGTGACATTAAGGTTTCAGGTTCTCACAAGAGAGAAACATCGCTAAACATTAACCTATAAAAAACAATGGTCTGGAACTCAAGCAAGAGGTTGGGTTGCAGATGGAGAGAGAGACACACGCATGACACCACAGGACCAAGGAGTGAGCACCTGGTGAGAGGAGAAATCCCCACATCACTTCCTGCATATGATAAATGTTTCCCAAATAAAGTATACGGAGTAATCTCTGAATTATGCAGCATAATCAGTGAATGAGGTAATCCAAATAGGTGAACTGTACAAACATTTGCTCTTATCGTTTTAAACATTAGGTTAAAATTTTAATGACTTTGATGGCCTTCCCAATATAGTGTCTTCTTTAATAAAGTACATAAAACTTAACCCTTTTTCATAAATTTATAATTTCTAACACTAATATTCTTACTATAACATAATGTTATGATATCCTTATAAGTTATTATTGGCTCGGAGTTATTTAGCACCACCCTAAATGTCCCCGGACTATTATAACTCCTTCCCTCTCTTTCAGATATGATTCCCCCATCACTTCTCATTGCTCCGTCTTGCACTACTTATCACCTCCCTCCAAATTCCTGTCTTTAATCTGGACTATAATAGAATAACATATAGCGAAGCTCGTTAAAATCGTATATAAGGTAAGTATACTGATTCAAGATAAAAAAGCATAAAAGTCTTCCTTATGCAATAAGAAAAAAAGATTTTATAATAGCTATTTTGAATGTTGAAGTGAGAAGGAGGTGTTTATTTGCTTTCTCCTAGGTCCTTTAAATATATCTGAATTCTAAATAAATGGGATTAAAGTTTAGTAAAAACTCTAACTTTTCAAAACTCACCTAAGGATAATACAGGAGCTTGAATTGATACTTCCAATTCAAACTAGAAGGCTGGATGAAGGATTTGTAATGGAACTTTGGTGCCAATTCAATCTGGTCATTCCGTGTACAGACAGATTCAGACCGATCTACTATAGGAAATCCAATGTTTCATAAGTCAAGGCTATGTCATAAGTGAGAAAGGATGATCAAATGCAGGATTTGTGAGCTAACACAAGAATAATTCTCTTAACCTTGCAAGAGAGAAACAAACTGAAAAGCCCTAACAATGCAAAAGCCCTGACTCATGAAGATGAGATTCATAAAATTCTTCCTATAATCCCTCCTTGCCTTTAGTTAAATAAAAGAATTATCCCAAGAAAAGCAAATTTCTTGATTAATTATGACTATTTTATCTGTGTGGGCACTTCCTTGTAAATATGTATAAATTAGAAATAAAGGAAACAATATTCTGTAGTGAGAACAGCACACTACCCAAGAAATATTGTTAATTTTCTGAGAACAACATCCATAAGCATCATTAAAATACGATTATTACAATAACTGAATGAACAGAGCTCTAGACGTGAAGACTAAAAACTCAGTTTTAGGCACTTCCCTGGTAGATCCCACATGCCGCGGAGCGCATGGGCCCGTGAGCCGTGGCCGCTGGGCCTGCGCGTCCGGAGCCTGTGCTCCGCAACGGGAGAGGCCGCAGCAGAGGGAGGCCCGCATACCACCAAAAAAATAAAAATAAACTTTAAAAATAAAAACTCAGTTTTAGCTCTCAAGTAATGTCAAGGATGGATAAATAGATGTTAAGTAGGTAGGTAGACAGACACATATTTAAATCTTCTCTTGGAACACAGTACATGCAGAAACTACTTATTATTTGAATCCCATGAAATTCCCAGCGTTTTCCTGGCTCATCTAAAATATAAAAATTTTAGTCATTAGGCAACTGTGGGAGTCCAGCTCCTGCAGGTCCAGGAATACCCGAGGGATGGATAGCGTCGGCGAGGGGAGGTTAAATAAATCAATAACACTGTGTGTGTACAAGCATGATCTCTCTCTTTATTTTCTCACAGTCAGATTTATATACCCTAAGTGATTACATCATCAGGTGCTTAGCTAAGGGAGGTTAAATAAATCCATAACACTCTGTATGTGCAAGCATGGTCTCATATTTTATTTTCTCACAGTCAGATTTATATACCCTAAGTGATTGCATCATCAGGTGCCTAGCTAAAACTTCAGAAGATATTTATAATAGATTGTACCTGATATTTCTATATGTACTTTTAAAATAATTCTAAAGGTTTTCAAAACATCATTGTTTTTTCTTAGAGTAGGTTCAATCCGTACTAATAACAAAGCCAAGCTAATATGTAACAAGCCATTAAAAGAAACTATGAAGGAGGAAGTTTCCTGAACTTTCCTATGTGTCCCAGAGGTCCGCATGGACGAGTCTTAACAATGTACCCCTAAATTATCTACAATACATTTCACAATTCAGTCTATCATTGTGTTCTTCTGGGCAAGAAGCCTTGTCTGAATGGACGAGTCAACAATTCCAATGTTGGCAGTTGACTCTGTATGATTAATTTATCCTTATACCAGAACCAACAATACCCATAATCATCTATTACTCCCACGTAGGGCCAACGTTTTTTATTATTGGTGTTTTCCATAGAAACAACCCTACATTTCCAGGTGGTTTGTTTTTTCTCCCACCAGCCAGGGGCTGTTGTTAAAAAGTCCCAATTCGTAGGTTTTGGTTTGGGAGGGGGAAGAGGATGTTTTACACGGTTAAGCTTGGGACAGGGGGCAAATCCCCCATGTACTTTTCCAAGGCAGAAGCACAAAATTACAAAACAGCTCAGATGAGATGTAGTCAGCTTCCTGGGCGCAGCACTGCCCTGCACCGCTGTCTTGGTGTTGTTCCATGACCCTGTCATGGCACGGAGGCTCCTGTTTGTTTTTTCTCCCACCAGCCAGGGGCTGTTGTTAAAAAGTCCCAATTCGTAGGTTTTGGTTTGGGAGGGGGAAGAGGATGTTTTACACGGTTAAGCTTGGGACGGGGGGCAAATCCCCCATGTACTTTTTCAAGGCAGAAGCACAAAATTACAAAACAGATCAGAAGAGATGCAGTCAGCTTCCTGGGCGCAGCACTGCCCTGCAGCGCTGTCTTGGTGTTGTTCCATGACCCTGTCGTGGCACAGAGGCTGCAGGTTGGCTTCCAACAGGCAACTAAAGGCTGAATTAAGTTCTATGTTCAATCAAGAAGAGCAGGCTACACAGCTGCATCTTTCTGTCAATGAGTTGGGACTTTGTTTTATAATTATAGTCTTAATAGGATGTCAGGATGTTACATAACAAACAGAACATCAGTCAACCAGAAAGCAACAGGGCACTTGTTAAATGTGAACTGTTGAGATACAGGATGAAGTTTGCTGTGTTGAGGAGGAGGAGGAGGAGGAACACTGATGAAGAACTGCTCAATGCAAGCCTGCCGTCCACCCATTCCTTTGGTGAGATCACCGATTTCACAGACATCTGTCAGACACAAGCTTTCTAATTAGAGACATTACCCTTTAACTCACAAATCTGCCCTCGCATGTAATAAATTTTAGCAGGGAAGAAAGTCTGAGATGAACAGAAAAGACTTTTGGAAATGCTCAGGATTTAAATAAGCAGTTATTATAGTTTCTTCAAGTCTTAAGTTCCTAAAAAGCGTCTATTACAGAAAATTTAATTTTTATCCCACCAAATGTCCAAATCACATTTGGCTTTGAAAATGAAATCAACACCTTGAGTTGTATCCAGAAAGCAACAGGGAGTCAACGTAAAATGGAACAAAAGGTAATGTGTTCCATATGGATAGAGGATTTTAAATGCCTATAATATGTTTCATAAGAGGACCTGTATTCACTGCATCAGCTAAGTGGTGCTCAAAAAGATAATTTTATCTATGCTAATTATCATTTCTAATTCTTAAATTTAAACTGTGTTCAAGAGTAAGAACTCTTTAAATGGCTACTTTATACTTTGATTACATAATTGTTGGCATATAGTAGTTGGCTTGCAAACAATGTTGGATTTATTGCTCTGATTCATTTAAAAAGCCATAACACTCAGGTAACTTTCAGTTCAGAACAATGAGACAATATCTAAAGTTCTACCTCAGCTAAAAATGCCTAATTATTACTAATTATTGCCTTAATTAGTTGCTGCAAAAGACTTCAGGAGAGATACAGCTATATGCTTATTTCTTTTTCTAAGTAAATCTCATCAGGCAAAATTAGGTAATTCTGCAGAAGACTGCTATCACTATGGTTTATGAATGGGGGAAAAAAAGAAATGCTTTAATCTTTAATTCATTTTATAGACAACTCAACATTTTTCAGTAACATCCACCCTAAAACTGCAACAACTGCATTATTCAAAGCCCTAAAGCCGTGGTTCTCATATTTGGCTGCATACTGAAATCATCTGGACACTTTCAAAATACTGATGGCCTGGGTTCCACCCCAGAGGCTCTGACAGGGATCTACCTACAGCACTCCATATTGTAGTATTATGACGTGAAGCTATACCGACCCACCATGACACAGTCTCATCGCACGGTGTCAACATGAACAGAAGCCACTGTGGGCCCCTTAGCAACCAGGGAGACATCCTGCTCACTTAAGGCTACATATGCCTGTAAAATGAAGTTCCATGAGCATATGCTTGAACTTCTATGAGGCAATCCAAACAAGATCCTTGTCCTTTCTGTCCTGCAATCTATAAAGTGGGGTAATGTGAGGCTGAGAGCGACAGTGCATGGAGCACAAGGTGTGGAGAAGCTGATCAACCTGGTGATGGTGGCTATTCTCACATTTGCAATTTGTGGCCCCAGGATGAATGCTACACAGGAGTAAATGCCAAAGAGAAGAAAATTTGCTTGTGGGAGCAAGGGACGGGGGAATCCACTACTCACCTAGTCTTCTCCTGCAGTTCCAAGAATGCCCCAAGAAGTGAGGGAGAACACACTTCATCAAAGCCTAAAAGAAGCTCCGTGCCCTGCAAAAATCTGGGAGACTGCCCCCAAATTGCAGGGAACAAGGGTTCCTGCAATATCCTGAAGCTGTTTGAAGGAGGAGCGCTCACAGAACCCCCGAGTCAGGGATGTGGGCTCAGGCAGTGTTCTCCCCTCACCAGCCATTCCACGTAGTTGAGTGTCTGAGCAGGTAGGGTTTCAGGCGTGTGTTCACACTGAACTGTATTCCTGACAGAGAGTTACATGGAGGTGACGGGAAGTCCTAGCTTCCTACATGGTAAATTCTGAACACAAAATAAGATCTCTAAAGAAATAGAAGAAGAGGAACAGCAACCTATAAAACGATGCACAGAACACACGAGTGACTGGAAATCACAGACACTCAACTGAATTAATATATAAATTTATTCTAGGCCAGATATGATTCCTAGGCCAAATTTCACACACCTTCCCCAAGAGTAACAAAACAATCCTGAAAGAGCTATTACGAAATATAAATCCTGGGAATTCATTTCTCTTTTCCTAATCGGTATCAGTGATGAGGACTACTAACTTAAAGTATGCCTATTTCCTATAGAATTTAATAATCCATCATTCATAGTAAATTACCTGGATGCAAAGTAAAGAACCTAGCAGTTACAAGATTAAACAGTTACAAGATACCTATACTAGTTGTAGTAATTTTTACTAAATACGGATTTCTTTTTACTTAATTGGTACCTACATCTAAACATCAAGAGAAATAATTCCAGCTTGAAGGCAAGTGACAATATATCATTTTTTGTATTCTCTCAACAAAACTGAAAATAAACAAATGAACAGTAAGCACAAGGGGGGTAAAAAAGCTCATCCTGACAATTAGTTATTCAAATATCTTAGCCTTTGACTACTTTATGTGTAACTGGCAACATCACTTCTTTAGGACAGGACTCATTTAGTGACGCTACAACTTCACATCAATTCAGCATTTTACAACAAACTGGAACTAGTAATTATTTGGCACGAATCTTGCTGCATTACCATATACACTTTGTAACCAAATTTTAATAGGACTCTCTCATCTGTATTCACACAATGTTGTTAAACCAATTATTTTTTATGTTGCCTTAAAATAAACCTATTTTTCATATTAGAAGCTCTCCCTTGATTACAAATATGCAGGAAAAAAATAACATTTTATTAATAACAAACTAGGTAGCTAATCACATCTTGAGTTACATTTCAATCCATCTCCAGATATGTACCTTTTATTATTACTAATAATGAGTTTCTGAAAATCCAGTGCTCACCGCTGGATGAACAATAAAGAAGACACAATGTCTGCTCAAAATCCTAAGATTCTGAATTATAAACAAAATAGCAAAATATATATATATACATATATCTGACATACTCATAGTAACAGAGAATTTTATAGTAATCATTTTTCGGGGGCAGCAATTACTTATTAAAGAAAAAAATCACACCAAACTTTCCAGGATAAATTCAATTATTTATAGCCAAAAAGATGCTTAAGTTACACCCGAAAAAAATATTCCAAATGAAGTGTATGGATTGTTTGTGCAACCTTACGGCTGATAAAGTATGGCCCTGTGTAGACAATAATACTGGTTTCCCACCCAACCACCATCCCTGCACTCCCTGCCACACCTGCCTTTAAACTTACTTGTGGAACCCTGATTTTGTTCACCTCTGGCTCAGGTTCTCTGGGAAAGGCAGCTGTCCTTTTGTGCCTCCAATCCGGACTTACCCTCAAGCAGCAAATTATTACTGCACTTACTACCCATGGTGGTCCTGTTCCCCATGACTGCTTTAGGAATGGGCCTGTAACACAATTCCAGTCGTTCAAAGAGCTCGCTGGAGCTACAGGAAGCTTCTGGGAAGGCCTTCCCCCCACCCACCCACACGCCACAGGCACTGAAATGAGGGCATTTATTCTTTATCTGTTCGTTATCTGTGAGAGCCATCCTGAAACCACGGGGAGAACCAGCGTAAGAGGATAAACCTAAGCTGAGAAGGGGAGAACGGAAAAGTGGAAAGAACTTGGGTTGTTGACGGTGCTCTTGAAGCCCGCAGTTAACCAGCCCTAGAATTACCTGACTTCAGGGCTTCTTCTCATATAGATCAGCGGCCCCCAACCTTTTCAGCACCAGGGAGCGGTTCTGTGGAAGACAATTTTTCCAGACCGGGCGCAGCAGGGGATGGCTCGGGATGATTCAAGCGCATCACATCTATTGTGCACTTTATTTCTATTATTATTACATGGCGATATATAATGAAACACTTATACAACTCACCATAATGCAGAATCAGAGCCCTGAGCTTGTTTTCCTGCAACTAGATGGTCCCTCCCATCTGGGGGTGACGGGAGACAGTGACACCCGAAGTGTGTTGCTATGTCCAGTCTACTCCGTGATCTCGTTTTGGTTGCTGTCACTGCAGAAAACGCTGCTTCACAAAGATAGGATGTTGGAAATGGAAGCAGGCTTTTCAGTGCTTTTGTGGCAATCTCAGCGTATTCTGCCTCAACTTTAATCCAGAACGTATGGAGGTTTGAAGTTGTCTCAGATATACTTTTAAGGCCACCTTCATCTGCGATCTCAAGCAGTTGATCCTCTTCTAGCACGGACAAAGTCGATTCACCTGGCTTATTCACAAAGGGGTCGCAGATCTATTCCTTCCCAGTTCGGGGGTCTTTTGTGGTTGGGACGTAACGCTCAAACTCTTTTTTTTTTTTTTTTTTTTTTTGTGGTATGCAGGCCTCTCACTGTTGTGGCCTCTCCCGTTGCAATCGGCAGGCGGACTCTCAACCACTGCGCCACCAGGGAAGCCCCTCAAACTCTTTTGAAAGCTGAGACAGGTGATCATGCGCCAGCTGGGAGAAAGAAGGCCCTGGCTCAGTCTCTTTCAAAATCTCTGCTAATGTTTGAAACATGTCAAAAATCCCAATGGTCACTCGTCACCCCCATAATTCCAGTTTGGCTTTGAATGCAGCCACTTTATCTGCCGACTTGAACATAAGTTGTCATTCTCCCCTGAAGTGACAGATTGAGTTCACTGAGCAGGTTGAGTATGTCAAACAAGTAAGAAAGTTTTTCAACCCATTCTGTGTCACTGAAATGTGCTGTGACTGTTTTCTAAAAGAAATCTCTGGAGCGGCTGTCGTAACTCAAAAACTCTGGCCAGTGATCTACCTTTAGAAAGCCATCTCACTTCTGTGTATAATGCGTCCATCTCCTCACAGAGCTGCGCGAACAGACGTGAGTTAAGGGCATGGACTTTAATGCAGTTGATAATTTTAATCACATCCTGCAAAATGTTAACTTCAGGTGACATTTTTCGGCTAGCCGGCATTTCTCTACGGATGACACAGTGCATAGACTCACATTCAGAAGCCACCTCTTTGACCTGAGCAGTGAAACCAGAAAGCCGTCCACACATGGCAGCCACTGCGTCACGCATACACCAACACGAACGACCAATTCCTTTTTTTCTGATATGTATCATTCAAAGGCTTGACTGGTTCTGCCACTGTGGTGCTGGTTGGCAACAAAAGTGCACACAACATATCCCCATGCACGTCCTCCTGAAAAACGTATCACACTAGAACAAGCATTGCTGCTTTGCTGTCACATCTGCAGACTCACCAGCCTGGAATGCATACCATGGTGACTCATTAGTCCTAACAATTGTGCCTCAATATCCTCTGCTATTTCATCAAATCGTCTAGGTATGGTGCCAGCCGAAAAAGGAACACATGCCACCTTTTGAACTGCAGCCTCTCCTAAAAGTTCATGACAAACGTGCTTGGCAGCAGGCAGGATCGACTCCACACCAACAGTAAAGGGCTTCTTAGCTTTAGCAATGCGGTTAGCCACTAAGAACGATGCTCTCAGTGCAGACACATTTGATGAAGTGGTGGCCCTCAATAATTGCTTCTGTTCTTCGTGTTCACGTTTCTTTCTTTTGAAAAACTCCAAGGGCTTGTCTTTCGATGCAGAGTGCTTGGTCTCCATATGGCGAAGCTGTTTTGAAGGTTTCCTGGCTTCGTTGGATAGCCGGTCACCACATGTTACACAAAGCAGACTTGGAGAATGTGAATCACCTGTTGCAATGAACCTGTAATTTAAGTAGGACTCTTGGTGTCTTCTTTTAAATGCAGCTTTCTTTTTGTTGGCAGTCTTACAGTCTTCTGCTGTCTCATCATTGGGTCTTTCTCCCTTTTTCAAAGAAGCTCTCCAGCGACATTTCTTTTTTACTCATTTTGTCTAGGGTTAGCTTATGGGCTTAGCAAAACTGTGATTGAGACAAGTGTGCAGTGCGGGAAAGAGGCACGGATGGAAGTGGCAAATAAAATAACGGGTGGGCCACTCGTGGACTAAAATAAGCTTCGGATTCTGCCTTAAAGGCTGCACCAGATGCAGCTATACAATTGAAGTACATCAACTCATTTGCCACTATAAAGCCTGCAGATGCAGCTTAATTGTCACTTGCCACTCACTGATAGGGTTTTGATATGAATCTGCAAGCAATTGATTTATATAGTCTCTGGGCAGTCAAACCTCTCTGCTAATAATAATCTGTATTTGCGGCCCCTCCCCAGCGCTAGCATCACCATCACCACCTCAGCTCCGCCTCAGATCATCAGGTATTAGATTCTCATAAGGAACGCGAACCTAGATCCCTCCATGTGCAGTTCACGGTAGGGTTCGTGCTACTATAAGAATCTAATGCCACTGCTGCTCTGACAGGAGGCGGAGCTCAGGCAGTAATGCGAGTGATGGGGAGCGGCTGTGAAATACAGATGAAGCTTCTCTCACTCGCCCGCCGCTCATCTCCTGCTGTGCAGTCTGTTCCTGTCAGACCATGGACTGGTACCAGTCCATGGCCCAGGGGTTAGGGACCCCAACGTAGATAATAAATTTCCTTTCTGCTTAAGCCATTTTCAGCTGGTTTTCCATTCTCAGCTGGTTTTCCATTACCTGTAGCTGAAAGCACCCTAACTGATGATCATTGTGATAGACTTCAAAAATCATTTTGTGATCATAGAACACTTATAAAACTTGATTACATATTATGCCACAAACCAAGCCTCAGTTCAAAAGCACATAAATTACAGAGATCACATTCTCTGAAGATGATGTAATAAAAACTGAAATTCATGACAAAAATATAAAACAAAAATAGCCAAATAAAGAAAAGAAAATTTTTAAATTCTCTCAAATACTAAATCACTTCTCAAACAATTGAGAAGCTAAAGATGCAATTATAAAAACTTTAGAAAATAATTCAAGAATACTGCATACCAAAAAGAGAAAGAAAAGATGGGGAAAAAAAGAAATATAACCCGATTTATATCAGAAAAAAAATACAGCATAAAACTAAGGGGAGGGGAAGTAGAAAACAAAGTAACCATTCAATTAGGGATATTAGAAAGCAAAGAGAAACAAGCAAAATAAAGATAAAAGATAAAAATAGATGAATATGGGAAAGAGTTGAATTGGAAAACTAAACCAAGAGTTCCTTGAAGGCACTAAGCTCAGATGGTTTTTGGAAGAGTTTTCCAAATTTTCAAGGAACAGATAGTTCTCATGTTATATAAAATGTCTTAGGACAAAGAAAAAGATTTTCTAAAGAGCTACCTAACATATTTTAAGAGGCCAAAATAATTGAATTCATAAACACAATAAATATGAGAACAGAAACTTAGATGGAAATAACATTTATGAACATAGATATAACATTTTTAAAATAAAGTATTATTATCTTAAAGTATAAAAGTTAGGCAAGTGTTGTGACCATGTGGCATTTCTCCAAGATATATAAATATGTTTCAATAATATAAAAAAAAAGGAAAAGAAATAAAGAGTCCCAATGAATCTACTGTAGTAATGTATTAAAGGGGGAAAAAAATCATATAATTATCAAATAGATGCTGCAATATCATTTGATGATATCCAACTCTAATTCCTAACAGAAACGCTTAGCAAATTCGGATAAAGGGTATATACCAGAAATTTAGAGAAAATTTTATATGTAATGGTAAAATATTAGAAGCATCCATTAAAGGAAAAGTAAAACAAGGAGCTGGGTTCTACCTGCTAATATTCCACATCTCAATACCTGATTGGGGTATTGCAATTAAGAAACAAAAATTTAGAACTATAAACATTGGAAAGGAAAAGATAAGATTATCATAATTCATAAACAGTATGATTATTCACCTAGAAAATCAGACGCAATAGAAAAATAAGAAATTTTGGCAAGTGTGCCACATACAAGGTCAACACAGAAATCAATAGCTTTCTTCCACCTCCAAAACAGCCAGTTTAAGAATCTAATAGAAAAAAGCAACATAAACACTAAAGTAGGTATAAAACTAAAAGAAATGTGCAAGATCTTTATGAAGACAACTGTAAAACTTTACTAAAGGACATAAACGAAGCCTGAATAAATGAAAAGACAGACTCTGTTCAAGAAATGGTGAGACTCAATATTATAAAAATGTCACTTTTTAACAAATTCATTGATAAATGTAATCCCTATCTCTATCAAAATTCAAACATGATTTTTCAGGAACTTGGCAAGTTAATCCTAAAACTTACATTAAATTTAAAGATATGGAAGAAAATTTTTAGAAAGAACAATGAAAGAGTTTGAGCTATATGAAGTAATAAATAAAATAGCACTGTGTTTAATTAAAGAGTGTGACAGTAATACAGGAAGAGAGAAAGCAATTAAGAGAATTAAAAAGCCTGGAAAGCATGAATGTCATCATTGTTGCCATCGTCGTCATCATCATCATCATAGCTAACATTTACTTGGCACTTATTAAGTGCCAGACATGGTTCTAAATTTATTGCACAGATTATCTCATTTAATTCTTACAACAATCCTTGTAAGTAGGTATATTTTTATTATTCCCACTTTATAGCTGAGGAAACTAAGACTCAGAGAGGTTAAGTAAGTTTTCTAAGGTCGCACAACTAATGCTTGGCAGACTGGGATTCAAACCCAGCATATCCGACTACAGTAACCACCATATTATCCTGGTACAGTGCCATATAGTTTATGGAGGTTGAGAATTTTAAAAGGTAAAATTTCCAATCATCGGACACGCTTAACATCTTCCACATACCTCTCTAGATACGCCCTTCTGCACCCTGCTCTGTGCGCAAGACGCTGGCCTGTTTGGACTACATCAGTGGGCTCCTATGACTTCCAGGTGGTTTCACCCAATGGGGAATAAGGGTAAATAATTAGGTCAAGATATTTATTCTGGTCCCTGAGCCCCAACTGCCTCCCCACCGCCACACACACATACACATCAGCTCCCTTTCCACAGGGTTGCCACAAAGCTCACTACATCCCTCGGCAAAATGTCACAGCTCCTATCAGGTGGCCCTCTCCACTCAGCCCGCTCAACATCTATTTTCCACTTCCATTGACCTTATCCCTAAAGGCCTAAGGTGGAAAAAGCAGTTGTTACTTGCTCCAGAGTATGGCAGAATTCCTTTCGGTTTCCCTCAACTGCCACACGTTTGTGAAAGTCTTTTTATTAAACTCTTCAAAAACTATCCCTGTTTACTTGACCAATCTGTTTTCTGCCAGGACCGTGACTGATACACTGAGAAAGGATCAGTTAATCAAATCAGCTAATCTTTGGGGGGAATAATGGTTAAAGCTTACCTCATACCAGTCACACACACAAAAATTATAGACAAACTAAAGATCAATATATTCAAAATAAACTATATAAATATTAATAGAAGGTACAGGAAAACAAATATTTTATAACCCTGGGTAAGAATTCCTTCTTTAAAAAGAAAAAAAACTCAGAACACAGAAAAACTTAATGAATTTGATGACATCAAAATTAAAATTTTTGTGTGACAAAAAAAGCAACAGATTTGGCAGTCAGAACTTACAAGAAAGGATTAATAATTAAGGCATAAAAAGGATGTCAAAGCACCCATAAAAATGATAAGCCACACAATAGTAAAGTGAAAGAACATATTCTACCAGACATATTGTAAAACTACAGCAATAAAGAGACAGGTGTTATTTTACAGTATTATGACAGATCAGATGCCCTGAACTACGTACCTACTGACAGAAATTTAAAATGTTAGATGAAATATTTTTTAAAAGGTATTGCAAAATGTATCTCTGATCAGGCAAGAGGGTAAGAAATTGTCAGGGGAAAAAAGTGAAAGCTGTGCTCTAGGACGGCAGTGAGATTTCACCATCTCTCTGAACTCTGGTGGCCGGGAGCCTCTGATTTGAGGACTGCATGGGGCATCAGAGGTAAGCAATAAAGCCTATGGGCTCTACAATGTGGGAAGCTCAAAAGAGACTTCTGAATAAAGTTGGAATCACGAAGTCCTTCACCCACAGTGTAAAGGTGAATGAGGAATAAACCCCTGTATAGAAGAAAAAGGCAAAGACAGGTCTGACTTACTGGTTTAGAAGGAAAAGCTCTTCCCCGGGAATTTCTAACCACCAGGGGGCCTCATGCAGGTCTGAGGTCCAAATTCCCACTACACTACCAGGAAGTCCAAAACAACCTTAAGCTAACAATTTTTAAATGTACCCTTCAGGTAGCTGTGCCCCCAGGCAACTGGCAAAAGCAAATACAAATCCTCTCTGGAGGCAAGCAGCTTCAACCCAAGATTCAAAGCATTAAGGCAGCAAATAGAAAAACAGGTAAAGGATTAGCAAGCAATTCACACAAGATAAAGTGTACATTGTCAATAAACAGAGAACACAGAAAAAGATGCATCATCTCACCAGGTGCAAGAGATATGCAAATAAAAACAACAACACGATACCACCGCACCCACTTACTTGATTAGCAAAATTTATAAAACTCATAATATTAGGTTCTAACAAGGATGTGGGAAAACTGAACTCTCACATGTTACTAACTCATTCATTATTCAACAAAATATTTATTGAGCTCCTATATATACCTGGTATTATTTTGGTGAAAACATAAAGTCTGTTTTGAAGCTTAAATTATAGTGACCAGAGCCAAGTAATAAAGAATTATATGTTAAGGAGAGAGGGAAGGGCAGAATTAAGGGCTATAAAGAAAAATAAATTAGGGTAAATGTAGAGCAGAGGTCTGCAAATTTTTTCTGTAAAAGGTCAGATAGTAAATATTTTGGGATGTACAGGACAAATGGCCTCAGTCAAAACTACTGGCATTCCTCATGTTATTGCTCTCCACTTTACTGCACTCATAGATACTGTATTTTTTACAATTGAATCTCCGAGGCAACCCTGAGTCAAGCAAGTCTATCTACACCATTTTCCAACAGCATCTGCTCATTTTGCGTCTCTGCATCACATTTTGGTAATTCTCACAATATTTCAAACATTTACATCATTATTATACTTGCTAGAGTGATCTGTGATTTGTGATCTTTGATGTTACTACTGTAATTCTTCTGGGGTGCCACAAACCATGCCCATACAAGACAGTAAACTTCATCTATAAATGCCCATTGCGTTCCAACTGCTCCAGTGACCAGCCATTTCCCCGTCCCTCTCCCTCTCTTCGAGCCTCCCTATTCTGAGACACAATATTGAAATTAGGCCAATTAATAACACTCCAATGGCCTCTAAGAGTTCAAGTGAAAGGAAGAGTGGCACCTCTCTCATTTTAAATTAAAAGCTAGAAGTGATTAAGCTTAGTGAGGAAGGCATGTCAAACACTGAGATAAGCCAAAAGCTAGGCCTCAGTTAGCCAAGTTGTGAGTTCAAACTAAAAGCTCTTGAAGAAAATTAAAAGTGCTACTCCAGTGAATGAGGCCTCAACTCTGTTCAATTCTATAAAGGCTGAGAGAGATGAGGAAGATGCAGAAGAAAAGACTGAAGCTAACAGAAGTTCGTTCATGAGGTTTAAGGAAAGAAGCCGTCTCCATAACATAGAAGTGCAAGGTGAAGCGGCAAGTGCTGACGTAGAAGCTGCAGCAGGTAATCCAGAAGATCCAGAAAAGATAATTCATGAAGGTGGCCACACTAAACAACAGATTTGCAATGTAGATGAAACAGCCTTACATTCGAAGAAGATGCCATCCAGGACTTTCTTGGCAAGAAAGGAGAAGTTAATATCTGGCTTCAAAGCTTCAAAGGACAGGCAGACCCTCTTGTTAGCAGCTGGTGACTTTAAGTGGAAGCCAGTGCTCATTTACCACTCCAAAAATCCTAGGGCTTTTCAGAATTATGCTAAATCTATTCTGTCTGTGCTCTGTTAATGCAACAACAAAGCCTAGATGACAGCACATCTGTTTACAACATGGTTTACTAAATATTTTAAGTCCATTGTTGAGATCTACTGCTTGGAAAAAAAGGATTCGTTTCAAAACATTACAGCTCACTGACACTGCTCCTGATCACCCAAGAGCTCTGATGAAGATGGACAATGAGATTAATGTAGTTTCATGCCTGCTAACACAACATGTATTCTGCAGCCCACAGATCAAGGAGTAATTTCAACTTATTTTACTATTTAAGAAATATATTTCATAAGGCTATAGCTGCCATAGATAGTGATTCTTTCATGGATCTGGGCAAAGTCAATCAAAAACCTTCTGGAAAGGATTCACCATTCTAGATATCACTAAGAACATCTGTGATTCATGGGAAGAGGTCAAAATAATCAATATTAACAGGAGTTCAGAAGAAATCGATTCCGATCCTCATGAATAACTTTGAGAGGTTCAAGACTTCATTGGAGGAAGTAACTGCAGATCTGGCAGAAACAGCAAGAGAATTAGATTGAGAAATGGAATCTGAAGACGTGACTGAATTGCTGCAATCTCATGATAAAACCTGAAGGATGAGAAGTTGCTTCTTATGGATGAGCAAAGAAAGTGGTTTCCTGAGATGGAATCTACTCCTACTGAAGATGCTGTGAAGATTGTTGAAATGACAGCAAAGGATTTAGAATAGTACATAAATTTAGCTGACAAAGGAGTGGCAGGACTTGAGGATTGCCTCAAATTTTGAAAGAAGTTCTACTGTGGATAAAATGCTATCAAACAGCATTTTACACGACAGAGAAATCGTTTGTGAAAGGAAGAGTCAATCAATTGAGCAAATTTCATTATGGTCTTATTTTAAGAAATTGCCACGGCCGCCCCAAACTTTAGCAATCACTACCCTTATTAATCAGTAGCCAACAACACTGAGGCAAGACCTTCAACCAGCAAAAAGATAACGATTCTCTGAAGGCTCAGATGATTAGCATTTTTTTTTAAAATAAAGTATTTTAAATCAAGGTATGTACATTTTTTAGACATAATATCACTGCACACTTAATAGATGATAGTGTAAACAACTATTCCAAGCACTGGGAAGCCAAAAAATTTCATGTGACTCGCTTTAATGCAATATCTGCTTTATTGCAGTGGTCTGGAACTGAACCTGCAATATCTCTGAGGTGTGCTGAACTCAACCCATGTAGCACAAAAGCCGCCACAGACCACACATAAATGAGTATGGCTATGTTTGTCAACCCCTAATACAGAACGAAGAATAATTTGTTTTTGTTTGTTCGTTTGTTTACCTATTGTGAAAGTTTCAAATATAAAGTATTTAAAAAAACAGTCTAATAAATATCTATATACCCACCATCCAGGTTTAATATGAACATTTTGGTATATTTGTCTTATCAATATCTTGTTGAATTATTTTCAAGTAAATACTAGAAATCATGACATAGCCTCATGCATACTGCAGCATGCATTTTAAAAAATATTTTCCTACATAATCACACTATTATCACAGCTAACAAAATTAACGATAATCCCTTAATTTCATCTTACCCTCTGCCCATATTCAAATTTCTACAGAGACTTAAAAAAAATTACTTTTACAGCTGGTTAGTTCAAATCAGGATCCAAAGGCAACAGAATGCATTCAGTCATTAGCTCACTCTTACATGTGAGCTAATCTCATTTTAATCTCAAGTAGTCACCAACATATTTTTTCATGACAGACTTGATGAAAAGACCAAACCAGCTGAAATATGGAATGGCTCACCTTATCAACTTAACTGATTTCATTTCCACTTTTAATTACATACCTTAGAGAAACTCTCCCAAATATGCACAAAGAAATAAATGCATGAGAATATTTTTCTTTATAACAGCAAAAAAGTGAAAACAACCCAAATGCTTATTGATAGGGAATGGATAACTAACACATCACTGTTTATTCATAAGACAGAATTTCATGTACCAGTTAAAAGGTATATACTATATCTATATGTATTTACATGGATAAATCTAAAAAATATGATTAGTAAAACAGCATTTAAGAACATAGTATATTGTTTATATATATTTTTAAATAACACATTCAAAAAGTAGCACTGTTCATAAATGTTCACATTCTAAAAATGTGTATATTATAAAAAATAGAAAATAAACTAATCTAGACCCCTCAAAAGCTTTTTGTTGCGATAAAATACACAAAGAAAGATGAATATTTGGAACTCCTTTTATGTGCATAGTTTAGCTTGCAAAGAAGAGAGGGAACTCCTTTTCAAAGGATAGAACAAATAAATATGAAACATAAAGATGGAGCACAGACCCCAAGCAGCTTAAAGTGGTGGTCCCAGAAACCAGAGCTTCTGTTTTCAATGACTGCACAAAAAACAAGGACAAGACCTCGGGCCTATATAAGGTGGGAAACTAAAATAAAGACAGAGCCATTAAAGGTCCCTACATTTACTGTGAAAAGATTTAAAAAAAGCTTGTTGTTTTTTGGTCTTAATTCTGGATAAAGGAGAGAAAAAAAGTCTGAATTCTAATCACAAATTGACCTTAATGAATGATTGAAATGTAATTTTACCCTATCTGTTCAGTCCAAAGCACTCCAAATAGAGAAATTAATGTGAAGTAGTCCCATCTTGGTAGCTGTTCCAAAGAAAGAGAAAACATAATTGCCTCTAGAGAAAATCTCCCCGTGACACAACATTCACAGAATTTTTACAATGAAAATCTCCATACACATGAGCTCATAATAAAAATGATAACATATAAGAAAAGAAAGCATCATAGTGAGGGTCAATAGAAAGAGCAAATGTGATGAGACTCATTAAAAAACTTAAGATACACATAACATTGAGATATAGAAAACAAAGTAAGGTACTCAATACGTTTTGAAAAATAATAGGCAATTAAAGTCACAGGAAAGCACCAAGAGACAATGAAAGTATGAACAAGTGTATTTTACAAAGTAAAAAATACACCTTCTAAAAATAAATAGAATTAACTAAACAGCCAATTAGATATAGCTGAAAAGAGAACTTCTGAAGCAGGAGATAGAGAAGTAAATAGAATGTGGCATAAGGCAAATAGTCAGAAAAAAAAAAAGGTGAAGAGACACAGATAGAGAAGTACTAAAACACATGTAATAGGAATTCCCAAAGAAAATGATAAGAGGGAAGAAATAATGACTAAAAATCTTCCAGAGTTGATGACAGACATAAATCCTCAGATTCAGGAAGCACAATGAATCCCAATTCAATTGGGATAATTACAAAGAATTCACACGTTGGCACATTACCATGAAACTACAAACCATCAAAGACAGACCATCTCAGCAACAGCATGTCAATTTACACAGAATTCTCAACAGCAATATTGGGAAGCCAGAAGATAACAGAATATTCTATGATGCAGAAAGAAAAAAACTGTTAACCTAGAATTCTATAGCAAATAAAACTATCTTTCAAATGCAATGCAAAAATAAAAATATTTTTTCAGGCAAACAAAACCAAAAAATGTGAAAAAGAACTTCTGAATTATGTATACTTGAAAAAGAAAGCAAACCCAGAAGGATGGTCTGAGAATGCAAGATAAAAAGCTGGCCACAGGAAAGAGTAAACATGTGGTTAATCCTAAACACATATTACCATATAAAATAACAATAAGGATACTGCATTTGGGATTAAGAAAGAAGAGACAGAACTAAATATACTGGAAAATAGAATATGGAAGAGAAATGATCAGAATTAAGAGGTCATTTAGAGGTCCTTGGATTGTCAGGGAAAAGTTTTTAGACTTTAAATATGCATGTTAAATCTTTATATGTTTATACATGTAATAATATGTTTAATACAAGTTTAATAAATATAATTTATTAAATCTTGAGTCGTGGAGAAAAATATGAAAAGGAGAAGGTTTTTAAATCAAAATGGGGACAAAATAAAATGATAAAAATACAGTGGTAAAAATGGTTTCAAATATATTAGTAATCATAGTATAATTGTTGAGTTCTCCAACTAAAAACAAATATTGTCTAACTAGGTAAAAAATTCAAAATCCACATACATAACACTTACAAGAGACACAAAACACAAGCATTGTGAAATGTAGAAAGATAAAGAAAAAAGATACACTGGGGAAATACTAACCAGAAGCCTGATGCAAGTCTCACTGGGCTACAATCAGCAGAGCTGCATCCTTCCTGGAGGCTGTAGGAAGAAGACATTTCCTTGCCTTTTCAACCTTCTAGAGGCTGCCTGCCTCCTTTGATTCATGTCTGCTCCCATCTTCAAAGCCAGCAAAGCTGATGGAGTGTTTCCCACGCCACACCACTCTGACCTCTCCTCCTGCCTCCCTACCCCACATTCAAGGGACCCTGTGACTACATGACATGGCTAGCAAGTGGTGGAGAGAATCTTTCAACCCAAACCAGTCTGACTTGAAAGACCAGATCCTTCCAATACCCTTCACTGCTGTGCTAGCTAAGAACATATACGAATTTGGAAAAATAGCCTAAGAAAAATAAATGAAGACAATACAATGGTCTAAAATGATCACCTAGTTTCTATCACACTCCTAATTATAAGTTAGCACCTTATTTTGGGAGCTAGGGTTTAAGAAGAAGAAGCTAGAAGTAGAATGAAGGTAACTAGAAAGATAAAATGAAAAAAAAAAGCAATAATTGAAGATATATTAGCAGCTGAACCTAGAGGAAAAATGTAGTAGTCAATAAGCACATGGAAGCACACGGCTGAATTCAAAAGGCTTTTCTAGTCATTTAGGACTGCAAACATCCCACTTCATGCAAGAGTCCCATCTAGAGATACATGGTCCCTCGGGGTTTAAAAACTCCACAAAGCTATTCTTCAAATCAGCCTAGATTTTTGTTTATACTATCTAACTACTAATAGTACATATAACACAAATCTACAAGGATTATTAAAGAAGTAAATTTATAAAGCATTTTTTAAAGGCACAAGCCAAGTAATTACAATAAGCATTTAATCACAATTTCACTTCTCATTTTCCACATGTTCTAAATGATTCCCTGGTTTGGGAAAGGATTTGGGATGGAACCAGCTTTCTGAGAAGCAATGGGAAAGGCTTGCAGAAGGACATTTGAGTTTGAGGTCTTGTTTCACTTGCTTCAGCAAATTATTTCACTGATTTGCAGGTGTGTTTTCTCACCTTGGATCAGTCAATCTTGACGTACCTCACAGGTTTCTGTTATGCTCAGGTAAACTGGTATATATAAAAATATTTTTTAAACCATAAGGAGCCATTCAAATAGAAGGCATAATGACACTGGTGTTGATAATGATGGAGAAAGAACAGTAGTGAGAGGAAGAAGGAGGGAAAAAAAGGAGGAGGGAGGGAAAGGGTCAAATATAATGACCTTTCATTTATTACATCAGAAATGCTTTTGAGAGTTTCTTCCCTAAGTATGGCCGACAACTCAAACTCATCACGTTCTAATGCTGACACTACTATTAGGTAGCTGTATAACTTAGGCAAGTCACTGGTCTTAATTTCTTCAAATGTAAATTGAGTAATTTAAGCTAAAGTTCTAAGTTTTCAAAGCTTTCTGGTTCTCCACAAACTTCACTTCAATAAGATAGTGATTCATTTTCTTTAAAATTCAAATGGTAGCATCCTGTTCATTTCAAGGCCCTGTGATGGGGAAGTAACCAATTTTAACTAAATAAAGAATTAGTCATTATCAATTACAATTATCCTGCTAAGATATAAAAATAATCTTATTTATTTGTTTTTTCAAAACATACTTATATATTGTCTTTAGCTTGTATTGTTTTCTAACTTATTAGCCTTGTCCCTCTAACTACATAATAAAAAGCTCTTCAGGCAAGAAAGATTATTAATTCTTCTCATGTCCTTCACAGCACCTAGTAACACACTGGGCATATGCCAGACACTCAGTAAAATTTATGCAAAATGTGTAACATGTAGAAACTCAACTGTTCTTTACAATCCTTCCTCCCTCAGCAAAAGGTGTCTCAAAATTGTGAAAACATAATAGCGAAAAATGGAATTCTGTGTATATCTAAAAAACAAGAGATGCAAATATTTTTACCAACAAATCCTTTTTGCCAACAAAAAGTAGTGGAGGGAAGTACGAATTTACTAACTCAAAACACAGTAGAGAAGGAGACATGGATAAAGGATAAGAAAGCACTCATGTTCGCTGTAACACTATTTTTACATAAGCCGAAATACAAAAGAAGGATATAAAGATGACAAAAGTGAAAAACTGAAAAAATGCTCAAGACTACAACACATGCTTCAAGTAAAGGTGATTGTGGTTATGAATAATTTGAAGAGCTTGATATTTTTTAAGAGGAAAAAAAGCCTTTTTCACAAATCACATGCAAAACACTTCAATGTTTGTTTCAGAGACATTTCATGTTATAATTGAAGTTTAAAGTCCCAGAGTGTTTCAAACTAGTATAATATAATCAGGAAGTTTTATATTAAAAACAGAAGCCAAAGGGACTATAAAAAGTAAAACTACACAACACTCATTTTGTTCTTGGTTAGTAAAAGTAGTATTTTATCTGATTCTTAGCAATGTTACCAGTCCTTCACTTGAAAACAAACTAAATTGGTCTATGTAAGTAAGTTGACAACATTTCTTATTCTTGACTTACTTCAAACATTTCAGGCAAATTGAAAACAGAGTGTAAATATGTAAAATTGAATTTCATCTGAATTAGTCGGAGAATCTAAATTGACTGCTCATATTGTTAACTTTATTAATGACTCCTTAATTAGCAAGGTTTTAAGTACCTACAGTATGAGGATTAACACATATTAAAAATAACAGTGTGAAATAACCCAATTTACAATATCAGGAGATGATAATGATTTTGTAGAGAGAAACAAGGTCTAATAAAAATAATCTAGATTCCTAATACCACTTACTGACAATCACAGCTTTATATCATGCTAAAATTACATACTTGTCTCCTCATTAGCAGCTAATCTCACTTACTCTTCTTGCCAAACCAATTATGAGAAATTTTTGGACCAAAGGAATTAATAGGACACTTGGACCTCTCTCAGTCTTCTCATGACTCAAGTAATTAGCATGCACTTGAATATGAAATCCATATTGTTTTCCTAAACTAATTAATGAAATGAAGGACATCAAAATGTTATCAACTAACAGCAGTTTAAAGTCCCATATACCAATAGTCCTCAAACAGATATAATGGCTGCCAGATGTTGACAGGTTCTTTTTGGTCAACTCAGAGACTAACCTGGGTGTAAATGAGGAGAAGGAAGCAGAGGGAGTTGCTTATCAAATACAGCAAACTATTTATGTGATAAAGGAATATTTTATAGGCAATGCTTTGTATATTAAACAGCTTCTGGACTCTCCCAACTCTTTAGGCACATAATACAAGGTGAACAAATTATTATAGTAGAAATTTGCATTTATATGACACTTTCTTCCAAGCAGCTCAAAATGGAAGAACGTAAGGCTAAGCCATTTTCTCAAAAGTTCATAAAAAGCCAGGAATTTCTGAAAAGAAATTTGGAAAGCTTGTTTCTCCTGTCAGTCCCTTATTTCCCATGTCCTTTCAACCATTCATTTCAGGAATCAGACTGTAACCGTTCATTAGGCTTTCATATTGTTTCCTCTCCTTCCACAATCCTAAACTCAATAAAAAGTTTCCATTATACACAGTTATAGCTTTCTCCCCAAGGTTTTCTTACTGACTGAATGAGAGCCTCAAGCAGACTTCTTTTTACGGACATGTTTTATATTATAAATTAACAGCTCATTAGCTGTCCCTAGCTCTAACTTTTTAAAAGCCTAAATTAATAGTAAGTCAGAAATTAAATTTAGTTTGATTACAGACTTTATATTTCTTTACTAAAACTGAGGCCCGTCAAGAGATCTTTAAATAGTCGTACACAGTGTTTTGAGGACAGTACTTTGACTCTCTGAAGCCCATCGCCTATTAGATCCTATATCTGTTGGGTTTGCTCCTGGTAAATAGTACAAACCCAGAGTCTGGCACAAAATAAGCACTCTCTATATATTTGTTTAAAAGAAGGGAGGGGGGCTGGCATACACATTTTTGAAAATTATCAACGAGATTCAGAAAGGCCCAGTTGCAAATTCTTCCAAAGACACCAGGCCCCGACAAGGCTGAAAACGAACACAACCTTGCTAGTCTCTTCCCCATGGACACGAGTAGTGTTAAATATGGTAAAATTAATGAAAAGAAGTTGCTTCTGGCAGTCAATATTATTGCATGAATTTTGTGCCTGAGGTGAAATTTAAAATATTCTCTCATACCAAGTCAAGCAAATCTCTGAAATCTCTAACCAATGATTAAACCATTGATCAGCACAGTTATTTTCCTAGGTCTTAATTCAGAGATGAAGCTTCACCTGATCTGAAATCTTAGGAAGCACTTTCAATTCCCTTGGGAAAATGCCTGACAGACTTCTTTTTAATCTCCCTTTAGATAAAGCTCTCTGAAAATCAAAGGGGCCTCACTCAGGAAGATGTGTTTTGCTGTCAATGTCTATGGGGGAAAAAGACTTTAAGCAAACTGCTCAGAGAATCCTTAAACAATTAGGCATTAAATAGAGAATACAAGCTCTCCAGAAATGTCAATGGAAAAGGAAAAGCATGGCATTCACACACACACAAAAAAACTTTCCTTGGAAAACCAACCTAGAAATAAGCCCTACCTGGAAAACTAGTCACAATTAAGTAGACGAGCTCCTCATAAATATTTAAAAATACTAAAGAAGTATACACAACCTGATGCTATTTACTGAAAGTCTTAATTTCTAAAGAATTTCTGATGGAATCACTTAATTGACACAAAATTCCAAATTTAAAATCAGCCTATACATAATCACATAAACAGAAAAATCAGTCTTTAAACCTGACAACATATTGTTACTCACTATTTCATAACTTCATGTAATTAGAGAAAAGCCCAAATTGTGTAAACAGCCCCCAAAATTCCATAAACTAATTTCTGTTTATATCCTTCCAGAAAACACATCACTGGGCATGAGAAAATCATATTTCACTAGTAGTAAAGGAAAACATTCTTCTCTTGGACAACATGAATATCACATGAGGTAAGAATAAAGAAATGTTGAACATTTATCTGAACTTTTTCACAATTGAGCAACTGATTCTCTATGCTTTATTTCTTCCATTCTAAAATATTAAGATAATTATGCTTTTTTTGGATATACATCATTATAAATGTCTGAGGCAAAGAACCGCTTAAAATCCTCAACAAACACAGTAACAGTAACGATAATGTCATCTATGTATAACAATTAAAAAGCCAGGAAGCCTAAAAATTATGCAAAAGCAAGATCTCTAATAAACCTGTAATGCATTTTCAGATTTTTCCAAGCACTGTTCCAGTGCATAAGCTAATAAAATCTAATACTAAGGAAAAGTAAGTTTTCATTTGGAGAATAAGTTTTAATTAAACACTGTCCAATTAATTTTACTGTAAAATTAGATGTATCTTTAATCCTACCTCTATTTACAAATCCAAAAAAAGTAGAAAAAATCACTAATAAGGAAACTGGTTATAGGACAAATTCTTAAAGGTTTCAGCAAACTTTGTTCTTTGTTCTTTGATAGCTACAAAACATGCACTATGATTTCCATTGTATTTTAGGAAAGAAAACAATTTTTTTAAAACTTACAATAACAAATTACCTAAAAACAAATAAACTCACTCAAGGAAAGGAACATCTAGCCCATCTCTCCAAACACCAATAAGATTGTTGTTTTACCAGGTATAGTTTTTATGTATACCAAAAGTACAGTGGGCAACAATTCTTAAATGCCTGTGAATACGGCTCTTAAATTCATAAGTAAAAATATTCTCCTTTTTAAGGGAATGTAAGTGGTATTTAGCTTCAATTCAAATGTTGCTCAATATACAAATTTTACTGTTTTCAATTATTGGCAATTTTTTTTTTTTTTTTTTTTGCGGTACACAGGCCTCTCACTGTTGTGGCCTCTCCCGTTTCGGAGCACAGGTTCTGGACGCGCAGGCTCAGCAGCCATGGCTCACGGGCCTAGCCACTCCGTGGCATGTGGGATCTTCCTGGACCTGGGCACAAACCCGTGTCCCCTGCATCGGCAGGCGGACTCTCAACCACTGCACCACCAGGGAAGCCCCAATTATTGGCAATTTTCAAACGTATTTTTTTCTACCGTGAAAGTAATATGTGCTTATAGAATAAATTTTTTTTACTGATTTCACTAAAAATAACACATGGTCTCCATGAAGCATAGATCAAAGTATAAAGAAGTAAAAAGTAGCCTAAATTCTACCACCCAGGTATAAACACATTTATCAACATTTTGTGCCTTTCCTTACTAACTACATGTATTGTTGTTTTCACACAGTTGACTATACACACACACACACACACACACACAGACATATACATGGAGAGAGAGAGAGAAAGAGACAGATTTTTACCAGCATATTTATCAAAGGAACTAAAGACACTAATGGTACATAATGTTTACCATGGATGATTCGTAAGTATTTCCAACTTAAAAAACTCAATGCCTCCAGTCATTTCACATCAATTTAAACACACAGTAAACCATTAGTCAAAATCCTAAGCTATGAAAATTCCCTTTATGTTGTTCAATTCAACTCTGCTACGGAGAACGGGGGTGGGGGAATACTTTGTGTAATCCTCTTGACAGATTATCATAATCGTTTGGATAGTTCTGCCTTTACTACAAATGCTACAATAGAAAAGGAGCCAGTTATTATTTTATGTAATAAGCAAGAATGACAAGCAATTTCATATGAACTGTGGATATGGAACATGGCTCAAAAAACAGATATACTCATTCTGAGATAAGAGTGGATGAAGATGGGTAAACCTGCCAGACACAGTGCAAGGCTGAGCTCATGGCCCAGGTTAAAGAATCCAACTGACAAGACACAACCCAACTGAATTCTTGAGGTTAGGACGCAAGCTAGATAAGAATCCTGTCTGTGAAAGAAAAACATTCACTTTGTTCTCCGGGTGAGCACCCAGAATTTACGCGCTATCAGAGAGAAAGTGTAACGTGATATTGCCGTGCTTCCTATTATTCCCTCTTTTGGGAAGCAGCATCCATGATGGAACATCTCATTGTCTGTTTCATACCCTGCAGAACACAGCTCTCAGAACTGGCATATAAAGCTAAGAATCCGCCTGAGGACCCTCAGGCTCTCTCCGTACCCCAAGAACTAAACAAAAGTTAGTTTCCCATGAGTTTTCATGTGTCAAATCATGACTGCCAATATGTCCAACAGTCCCGTTCTATGAGGCAGAAGTCAAGGCATAGCCAGTAGCAAAACCTCACCTTCTAACATAGTTGTCCATTTGAGGAGAGAAAAGCCACCACACCTCCTGAAGATGGAATTCATTCAAAGGGATCCATGTCTACGCTTTACTATCAGTCCAAGAAAAAAAAAAGAGTGATGGAAAATTACTGCAACAACTTTTATTCAGGAAGGACTTGGTCCATGTGAACATATCTCAGGTGTGGTTAATACAAAATTCTCCTCAACATGTCCCTATGGTTAGTTGGGTATTTAGACCTATGGCTAACTCAGTGTTGACTCCCTGAAATGCTCCGTCGTAGGATGTAAAATGCTTCAGTAACCACCAACACAGTGCTCGAAGCTGGCTCACCAGGCACTCCTTCCAGACCTTCCAAGTCCTGTGCCTGAATGGTCAGATAAGTGAATGATAAGAAAAAATGTGTCCACCTCCCTTTGTGGGACTTTCCCATCCTCCATTAAATGGTTAAAACGAAGAGTATGTTCTCAGTATATGGGGGGGCTTGATTCCACCAATAACCTAACATTATACAAACTTCAGCAATTAGAGCGATGAAAAGCCATTCAAAGAAGAAAGGAAAGTGTTCATAGTAATACCTATGACAGGAAAAACAATGGTCAGGGACACCAGAGTATCTCTGCTAGAAATATCTCCGCTCAAACTTAGTCTTCAATTGCTGAGATCTCAAATTATGCTGAGGTTACTCATTATGTTTTATGTACCTATTTCTCCTAATTTTCATTTTTGGTTTAAGTAGTTTTATTCATAGTTGAATTTGCATGTTATAAAAATGTTGGAAAAAATTATGATCATCTCTAGAGAATGCCATCCATTGTCACAAGTGACAAAATGGACATGAGGGCCTCTGCTTCATCTCAGAAGCCGAAGCATATCACAAATCAAAAAGTCCACTACAGAGTTCATCCTTAGAATTCCACTAATCACTTTGAACTGGAGGCCCAATTCCAATTTGCTTTGGGGAGCTCCCTACTTGTAGCCTCACTTATAGAGCTGTCTCCACCACACTCAAATTTTCTGACTCAATTTCTGTAGGAGTTTGTGCCCTTCCTTTCTGAAGTGTTCCTCTAAGTGTACCTTCAGTTAGTAATAATGTTAGCCTTGGCGACACAAAGCGTATTATTTTTAAAATACTCAACAGATACTATAGTTCAGTGTCAAATACTAAAGGAAAATCATATAAATGTATATTTCCTCCAGATAAGGACTAATTTAAAGTACAATATAAAGTCAAGACTTATCTTGTAAAAATCTGCTATTAAAAACTTGAACTGAGGGCTTCCCTGGTGGTGCAGTGGTTGAGAGTCCGCCTGTCGATGCAGGGGACACGGGTTCGTGCCCCAGTCCGGGAAGATCCCACATGCCACAGAGCGGTTGGGCCCATGAGCCATGGCCACTGAGCCTGCACGTCCGGAGCCTGTGCTCCGCAACGGGAGAGGCCACAACAGTGACAGGCCCGCGTACCGCAAAAAAAAAAAAAAAAACTTGAACTGAGAAATATGTCGTAAAATTGAAATATATTTCAGCCAAAATACTTTATATGTGTGTATAAATATACACATATGTACACATACAATGAATGTTAAAAATGTACTATGAAGCAGGTATTAAGCAAATACTTATTATCATATTTTAAATGTTGTCTTAAAAAACATAAGTTTTCTTAAAAAAGAGTAATTGACAGAAGGAAAAGACATTTCAAGTTTTAACTTTTATATCTTGCTTTAACATAGGAAAACAGTTTCTCTGACCCAAAAAAGTGCTTTATATATGTGAAATGTGCACTTATGTATTTCACTCAGAGAAAAATGTATCAGTGTAACAGTATACAGAAATAAGTACATAAAATATTTTTAAATGATTTTTACAATTGGTAAAAAAAAAAAAAAAAAAAAAAAGTCATAGTTAAAACATACTAAAAGGCATTTATTTGTTTTCAGATTAAAGCTACCAGAAAAAGATAGGAACATTTTACATCTGCATGGCCCTCTGAGTCCAAAAACTCCAAAGATGGGGAAAATGGCCCTGAGTTTTCAGATGCCTGGAGTGGGATAAAAGAGGAACTATGGGGCCCACATACCTGGAATATGTCAAAGTTCAGGTTTCTAAGTCACCATTAAATGTGAACATTACAACAGAAAGAATAATATACAAAAGTCATGGATTAAAAGACACAGCACTGTAGAGATGTCAGTTGTCCCCAAGTTGATCTATAGACAATATAATCCCATTCAAAAACTTTGCAGAGTATTTGTGTGTGTGTGTGTGTGTGTGTGTGTGTTATGTCTCTCTGTGTGTGATCTGACACACTGATTCTACAAACTTAAATGAAAATACAGCAAGGTCAATAATGATCAAAAAAGAATTAAAGAACAAATTTAGAGACTTTCATTTTCAAGTGTAAATCCTATTTATTAAACTACAGTAATTAAAATAGTGTGGTAACAGTGCAACAACAGACAAGAGAACAATGAAACAGAATCCCTCTTTGCTTGAGCAAAAAGAAAGAGTCCTACACATATATAGTCATTTGATTTAGGACAAACATGACACTGCAGTGCCCTGGAGTCAAGATGATCATAATGAGGATGCACCAAACAGACATACATGTGGAAAATAATAAATCTTGTACTCTATCTCATACCATATATAAAAACAAATTTCAGATAGACTGTATACTTGTAGATTATTCCATTTCCCAACAGTACTCCGACCATAAAGGTGATTTACCAAAAAAAAAAAAAAAAAAAAAATGAAGAAAATAGGAGGGAGGGCTCTTGAAAGTCCTACACATATATAGTCATTTGATTTAGGACAAACATGACACTGCAGTGCCCTGGAGTCAAGATGATCATAATGAGGATGCACCAAACAGACATACATGTGGAAAAAAATAAATCTTGTACTCTATCTCATACCATATATAAAAACAAATTTCAGATAGACTGTATACTTGTAGATTATTCCATTTCCCAACAGTACTCCGACCATAAAGGTGATTTACCAAAAAAAAAAAAAAAAAAAAAAAATGAAGAAAATAGGAGGGAGGGCTCTTGAAAATAATACTACATTAGCAGACAAAAGAACAGCTAAGTGGGAAGATGGATTAAGAAAATCTCCCTGTATACAGAACAAAAAGAAAAAGACTTGTACAAAACAAGAGGAAAAACAGCTAGAAGATAAATCCAGATTTAACTGAAATATAGAAGAAGTTCACTTATTCCTTCATTCAACAAATATTTAGTGTACAGAGTACTTATACTGTAAAGACAGTGTTCTAGGCACTTGGGATAAAACAATGAAAAAAAGAGATAAAACTCTCTCTAGTTTTAGAGCTTATATTCTGGCAGAGTTCTGTAAAGTAAGAAGAGAGATGCAAGAGGAAAGCTATTACCAAAGAAATAATATTAGACATTTTCCCAAGGGAAGAAAAACAGTTTCCAGATTAAAGTAGCCCACCAAGACCCAGCCCAATGCCACAACACCACATTGAGGTATATCAATGCAAAATTTCAAAACATCAAAGATAAAGAGACATCTTAAAGTATTAATCTTCTTATATGTCAAATACAAGAATCAGAACACCATTTGATCTCCCAAGAGAATCACTGGAGGCTGGAAGGCAATGGCAACACTTTGAAAATTCTGAAGGAAAATAATTCTCAATTAAGAAGTTCATACCTAGACAAGTGTAAGAGTAAAACAGGTATTTTCAAAGATCAAAAGGGTCTAAAAATGAACATCTCACACGCACATTCTGAGGGAACTCCTAGAGGGTATGTTTCAACAAGCAAGAAGCAAAATAACAAAGGAGACGTGGAATCCCGCGAACTAGAGACAACAAAGGAGACCGGTGAAGGAAGCGGGTGGAGTGGTGATGTGAAGTTCTAAGATGGGAGCTGCACAGAAGGCCCAGAAAACAACCAGCTCAGATTGAAGTCTGGCTCTTGGGGGAACATCTCTAAGATGAAAAAGGAACTGATAAGCCACCTGATGTGTTTGACTGTATTAAGCTGAATTTCATAGAGTTCAAGGATAAACCAGTAACAGGTATATAGAAAACCTGTGAAGAAAAGAAATATCCTCCATAGTACACTATGTGGGCCAGCTATGGACAATAATTATAGTCATAACAATGTAAGCACCATGTTCAGATTCAACCAAAAGTTGTGAAATTGGGAGGATGAAAGGAGGGGAGAGGACAATGTGTATAATATGTGTGGCAATAGGTTGGGGAAAGGCACAAGAATCAGCTAAAAGAGTTAAATCCTCACCCCACAAGAACTGTGAAAGATAAAAAGAAGAAATGAATTGATTAGGGATGCCAGGATTGGAGGAACAGCAAAATGGCAGTGCATATTATGAACACCCACCTAACAGATAAAAACAAACCAGGCCTGGTGTTTCTCAATCTCTAAACTAGCAAAGGAGGCAGCTAAGGTGGGCCCATTCCTTCCCTTGGTCAGTAAGAATCTCAGCAATGACACCAGGCAAGCACAGCAACACCAGAAAGGGGGTTCAACTAAGAACCTCACTGAGAATAAGCAGCCAGAAGCAATGCTCCTCTTCCCCCTACCAGGTCTGAGACTCAATTTCCCCAAAGCAACCATGCAGCCCAGACTGGGGAAACACCTTCTGTACCCTCAGTAGGCACCAGCAGGAATCAGTGCAAGTCCTGCAGGCACCAGAAGAACAAAACAGACCGAAACAGCAAGACCAAGGCTCTAAAAATTAAGGTGTCACTGGAACCACTAAAAAAAAAAGTAGACTAGAATCTGAATGCTGAACCTAAACAAGGTGACTGTTGGCGAAAATAAAAGGTTTAAGCAAGACCAAGAGTCTCCCAACATGATAGCCAAAATGTCTAAAACACAATTAAAAGTCATACATCACACCAAACACCAGGAAAATCACAACTTGAATGAGAAAAGACTATTGACTGATGCCAACACTAAGATGCACTTGTCAGAATTACCTAACAAGAGCTTTTAAGTAGCCATCATAAAGATGCATCAATAAGCAATTACAAATTCTCTTGGAACAAATTTTTTAAAAAACGAAAAGATAATCTCAGCAAAAAATAAAATAGAAGTTATAAAAAAGAAACCAAACAAAATTTACAGAATTGAAAAATACAATAATAGAAATGAAAAAAGAAACTTGCTGCAAGTGCTTAATAGGACAGTGTAGATCACAGGATAGAACTGGTGAACTCGAAAATAAAAGTACAATTTACCAATCAGAACGAGAGAAAAAAATACACCAGGGGAAAAATATAACAGAGACTCAGGACCTGTAGTGAAATAACAAAAGATACAAAATTTGTATCATTGGAATACCAGAAGGAGAGGTGAAAGCTAGTGGGGCAGAAAGAGTATATGAAGAAATAATGACTATTTCCCAAATTTAGCCAAAAAACGTAAAACCTACAGATTCAAGAAGCTGAATGAATCCCAAAAAGGATAAATGCCAAAAAATCCGTATCAAGACAAATTAATGAAAACTTAAAAATTACTGAAATCAGTGAGAGAGAAACAAAACCTTACCTACAGAGGGATAACAACTCGAATGACAGATTTCTCAGCAGAAACCATGAAGGCCAGAAGGAAGTGACATATTTTTCAAGTGCTGAAAGAAAAAAACTGTCAACCATAACTTCTATATCAACAAAATTATCCTCGAGAAATGAAGAAAAAATAAAAACATTCTGAGACAAAGGAAAACTGAAAGAATTCATGACTAATAAACCTTTCTTTTTTTTTTTTTTTTTTTTGCGTTATGCAGGCCTCTCACTGTTGTGGCCTCTCCCGTTGCGGAGCACAGGCTCCGGACGCGCAGGCTCAGCGGCCATGGCTCACGGGCCCAGCCGCTCCACGGCATGTGGGATCTTCCCGGACCGGGGCACGAACCCATTTCCCCTGCATCGGCAGGCGGATTCTCAACCACCGCGCCACCAGGGAAGCCCTAATAAACCTTTCTTGAAGAATGTCAATCATTCCCCCAAACTGATCTATTGGTCTAACATGACTTCTATCACAATCCCAGTACAAACAGACATTGCAGAAATAGACAAGATTATTCAAAAAGTTACATGAAAAGGCAAATAACTACAACAATCTTGACAGAGAAGAACAAAATGAAAGGAATCACGTTACCCAATATTAAGCCCTACTATAATACTACATTAATCAAAACTGTGTGATATTGGCAGCAGGACAAATACACAGATAAATGGAACAAAATAGAGAACCCAGAAATATATACACATAACTATGCCCAACTTACTTTTGACAAAGATGCAAAAATAACTCAATGAAAGAACGAACAGTCTTTTCAATACATAGAGCTGGAACAACTGGGCAACCATGGGTTTAAAATTAATAAAAAAAGAAGAACCTCAACCTAAAGTGTCACATCTTATGCTAAAATTAACTCAAAATGGATCACAGATGTAAGTATAAAGCTTAAAACTCTGTAAGTTTTAGAAAAAATAGGGGAAAAATCTTCCAGAAATAAGAAAATAATTCTTAGACTTGACTCTAAAAACACATAAATCCATACAGGAAAAACCAGTAAACTGGACTTCATTGAAATTTAAAACTTTTGATCTGTAAAGACCCTGTTAAGAGGATGAAAAAAACGATAGACTAGGAGAAAATATTTGCAAATCCACATATCCAATAAAGAACAAGTGTCTGAATATATAAAGAACTATCAAAACCCAACAGTAGGGAATTCCCTGGCAGCACCGTGGTTAGGCCTCTGCGCCTTCACTGCCAAGGGCGCAGGTTCAAGTCCTGGTCAGGGAACTAAGATCCTGCAAGCTGAACGGTGGGGCCAAAAAAACCAAAAAAAAAAAAACCTCAACAATAAAAAGAAAAAAAAGCCAACCCGATCATAAAATGGGCAAACAACATGAACAGACATCAAAAGATGTTCAACATCAATAACCATTAGAGCACTGTGAAATCACAATAAGATATTACTACATACTTGCCAGAATGTCTAAATTTAAAAAATGAATATACCAAGTACTGGCAAGAATGCAGAGAAACTGTGCCATTCATACATTGCTGGTGGAATACTAAAATGGCACAGCCACTCTGGAAAATAGTTTGATAGTGTCTTATAAAACTAAAAATGCAATTACTATACAACACAGCAACTGCACATTTGGGCACTGCCCCAGAGAAATGAAAAATTACGTTCACACAAAAACCTGCACAGAAATGTTCACAGTAGCTTTATTGGCAATAGCCAAAAACTAGAAATAACCCAGATGCCCTCCAACGGGCAAATGGTTAAACATACCACAGCAGATCAATATCACGGGATACTCCTCAGCAATAAAAAGGAATGAACTACTGATAAACACAACAACTTAGATGACTTCCAAGAAAAGTATGCTGACTGAAAAAGAAAATGCTAAAAGGTTACATACTATAACATTTTTGAAATGACAACTTATAGAAATGGAAAACAAATTCATCATTGCCGTGGATTAGGAATTGGGGAGGGGATGGTTATGAAAGCACAACAAGGGACCCCTGTAGTAATAGAACTACTCTGTATCTTGACTACAGAAACACAAACCTACATCTGTGATAAAACTGCATAGAATGTGCGCATGTGCGTGCAGGCACACACACACAACACAAATGACAAGTAAATCTGGGGAAACTTGAAAAAAATCTAAATACATTTATTAATACCAATAAAAGTTCATTTTTAAAGGGAAAATTAAAAGAAAAAACAATAAAATGTAACATTAAAAAGCATGATAAAGATGAAACTATAGAAAGTGAGTTGATTTTTATGATCTGGCTATATCAACTTTATCTTGGGACTTGGTTTTCTCTTATGCATATTGTATTTACATATTCTTATTGCACACTGACTCAAAGTTTTGCAGAAAAACATGTATAAATAGACAACCAACCAACCTTGGCTCCAGATTTATATAAGAAATAAGAAAGCAGTTGTTAATTACTACAAATAGGAAGTAAATTATAAGGAAAAAGTTAGCATTTTAATGAAAATGACAAAGTTCTCAACATAAAAAAGCCACATAACCTAAAATTCTTAAATTTTCCCTTTCTTCCTCTCCTATCTCACAGCCATGCTTTGTAGCAAAATTGAATAATGAATGAAATTACTTTATAGATCTAGACTAATCCAAAATAAGTTAATCCAAATGTACCTGAATTACAGTTCTAGAACTGCAGAGTACACCACTGTCTCGCAGCTCTACTAAGAAATACCACAGTCCCAATGTCCACCTGAGATGCAAGGCATCATCTTACACTGGCTAAAGGTCAAAGAACACAAGCTGATAGCCCTTCCTAAGCCAGCATGTGTCAAGTGTAGTGAGATGAACACCTGCGTTGAAATTACCCAGGTGTTTGCTTAAAAATGCATATTCCTGGGCTCTACCCAAAGCTATCATATCAGTTCCTGTGGCTACCATAACAAATACCGCAAACTGGGTACTTAAGACAACAGATATGCACCCTTTTAGATTTCTGGAGGCCAGAAATCTGAAATCACAGTGTTGGCTGGGCTGCCCTCCTTCTGGAGGCTCTAAGGGAAATTTTGCTCCTTGCCCTTTCCAGCTTCTGGTGGCTCTCAGCCCTTTACACGTGGTAGCATCATTCTAACCTCTGCCTGGTCACTACCCCCCCTCTTCTGTCTTCTCTGTATGTCTCTCTTATTAGTACCTTGTGATGGCATTTAGGACCCACCTACATAATCCAGAGTGATCTCCTCATCTCTAGATCCTGAATTTATTCACATTTGCAAAAACCCTTTTTCCAAATAAGGTAAAATTCAGATTCTGGGGATTTGATGCGGGATATCTTGCAGGGGGACATTTTTCAGCCTATCACAGCTACTGAATCAGGATCTCTGGCTGTGGGGAACAGGGGTCTGCATTCTTTACATGCCAGCAAATCTCATGCATAGTCAAGTTTCAGAGCCACTATCCTAAGTACTAGGAAAGGGGACTCCCACAGCACCAAGGCACTCACCCTACTCAGGCACTGGTACAGGGGCTTCAGCAAGATTGGAAGAAGTGGGCAGAGTACACTGGGTCTAAACTCTGCCACAGTTCCAGACACCAGTAGTAGGATGTGGACAGAGGGGCAGTGATGCAGGGTCAGTTCTATCATGGGGTCAGGATGGAGCTGAGGAAGCAATGCTGGGACAAAGGGAGTGGTGGCATTAAAAATAACAGTCGCGTGTAGTTTTCTCATGGTTGAATGAGGTGGAATGGGGCAACTGACATCAATAAGGGCTTCACAATGGAACGTGCTCTGTGCTGGGAAAAAAAAAAAAACAGAAAGAGCCAGAAAACAAAAACAGGGAGAGAAGAAAGGGATATCTCAGCAGGAATAGCAACAGAAATCTGATTCATCAAAAAGCCTTACAAGACTTTTGGAAAAAGTAAACAATGGGAAGTTCTAACAGGGTGATGGATGAAGGGAAATTCCCACAAGAAGGATAATTCACATAACTACATGTATTCCTTTGAATTCTAAATGTCACCATAAATAGGACAATACTGTAGGAAGTGTTTCTCTAATATAACACAGCAGGTTGGCAAATATTTTCATTATTTTAATATTAGCAAGACAGCATTATGAGCTCTAAGTATTGAAGCAAATATACACAAAATTAAGAGTTTTCTTAATGTGACATTTTAGTAGTAAATGTTTTGTTTTGTTATTAATGCATTTTCCAAATAACTTTCTTGCTTTTTACTTTTGATACAACAATCACAAGGTTAACTTTATTCCAGGGATGTTTATTGTAAGAATTTCCCTATGATTCAAAATGAATTAATAAATCCACGTTATTGATACGTAGGTACATAATTCCCAACCTGCCAGTTTCTAGTATCAATCACCTGCTTCTAGAGAGTGGCAGAAAGAAACCAGATGCCTAGCAAAAGCAATGTACAGCCAGCATCTAAGAATCTGAGATGGCAACTTCATTCTAGAATCCTTAGGAAAGTAACTACTTATTCTGAAGAGCTTAGATGACATTCTACCTGTTCTAAAGAAAGCTGACATGACAAAGGCCCCAAATATGTTAAACAGATAAGACACAAAAATGTCTGTAACTTAATTAATTTTAATCATGTGAGTCCATTTCAATGACCCTTGACAAATTTACACAATTTAACTCAATAAAAAGTTTAGTCCTCTGTTCCTGGTTTTAAGACACCAGTTTAATAACATTAATGAGTTCTGAACAAATTATTTTTACTATATATGAAAAAATCAATATTATTCACAGCTCATAAGCAGAGACACCTATACACTGTGTTAACACCCCTACTTGGGGCCCATTTTCTTGGCAACTGCCCAAAGCAATGTCTTCATACACTGCCCCAAGTTTCTTCCCTACTGCACTGGTTTGACTGGCCATATACAGTTGGAGAGAAAAACTGTTAATATTGGAAAACGGAAAGTAATCAGGTAGAGAAGAGTTCCTGAACTCTAATGGAACTATTTAATTTTATGTGTTTTGTTCATCAAATATTTACTTTAGCTTAAATTTCAGTAAATTACTCAGTCCTACATTAAACATAAATTCTCAGTATCAAACATCTTATGCAGTGAAAGATAATGGAAATTAAATTAAATCCACTTAATTCCGATTCCATGTCAATACATCAACAGGACCAAGGAGACCGATCTCATGCTGAGGCACATTTGCTAGGCAGCTCTCCTCCCTGACCCAGAGTGCCCAAGCCCTCCATCTCTCCTCTCTCTGCCCTCAGATAGCATCTCTTAATTCACAAAAGAAAATTCAGCTGTCCTCATTCTTCCTCCTGCCTACTTCGCCTCTGACTCAAACTTGCCAGCACCTTACATGCTCATCTTTTCATCCGTCTCTCCAGACACGGTGGGAAAGGGGCCCATATTTTTTAATAGAGCTCCATGCTCCCTCATCTCTTTAAGGACCTTGTGTCAGTTACCTCCGTCATCTCCTTTATTTTTACTCTATTCCCGAAACTTAAGACATTGCTCAAGTCTTGTTCATCTTTCTCTCTCTCTCTCTCTCTCTCTCTCTCACACACACACACACACACACACACACACGCCTCCCTCAGCCCTACATCATCTCCTTCTAGCTATTGTATTGTCTACTTTTCTTATAGCCAACCTACTGAAATAAAATACTAGTATATTTGTCTCCACTTCATGTCCCATCCTCTCTTCAGTCCCTTTAAGCTACCATCTTTCAGTGCCACTTCAGGAACCTGGTCTGGCCTACACCACTGATAACCTCTTTGTTGCCAAATCCAACAGACACCTTTAAGGACTGAGCTGACATGAACTCTCTGTGCCAACTGACCACACTAACTACTGCTTCCCTTAGAAAACTTTCTCCTCCTTTGGCTTCCACAAAACTGCTCTCCTCCTATTTTCTTACCTTTCTGACTATTCCATTTCTGTCAGTTTTATTTAGTAAATGAAAATGAACAAATTAGTCATACAAGCCTCTTTGCTACTTGGTATCTTTTGAGTTTAAATGCTGGATATCTACTGTAGATACTAATTTATCATGAAACATAATATTGTGACAATATTTATCAACTATAAATTTCATCAAAAATATTTAATACTTACATACTGTTCCATCCTAGGAATATAGTGTATTCTGTTTACTTAGGTCCTTACTGTCAGATAGTTAAGCTGTTCAGTAAAGTGTTCTGAACAGACTTCAATAGCCTATTTCTAATTAAAGATGATCTATCATCACAATAATGTAATATGTAACCAAATCTTCTCAAATCTGCAATTGATATGATTCTTGCTGCTGCCTCCTGATTAGAGATACTGAAGTCACCTTTGCCTCTCTTTCATTCCTTGTATGATGGTGGATAAATCCAATCAGCATTCCTCAGCAGGAAGATTTTAGAAAGGATGATGTTGTAGCACCAAGCCCAAGGACTTATTTCCACAATGAATGAAAGTAACAGATGCCCGGATTTGACCTCTCTGTGCAGGGCACACTTAAAAGATGAGCCCAGATAGAACTGGGGGTAGAGGGTTTGCCTTCAGAACCCTCTGGAGGAGCAGCTTTGAGGCGCCCTGAGCCCAAACCGCAACCGTCTTTCTTGGAGAGCCATCCGTACGTACCTTACGCCATGAAGGAAGAGAAAGGCTTCTGTGAACCTAACTTCTCTGTGTATGTGTGAAAAGAAAAAAAGAGATTTCATTCTTATATTTAATAAATTATTTTCTTTACAGTGCTTATATGTTACTGCTTTTGTAGAGGCACTGAACGAACATCTCAAATTTTCCCTTTGTTACCCAGGGTCTTAAAACTGTTAAGTTACATCCTGATTAGTGGATTTGCTCACAGCAGTAATCCTTCTTGGGCTTGCAATGTTAGTCAGCAACAATAAAGAGTTATCGGGTAGCATTTGACATTTGAGCACAGAGAAATAACCTTTCCAATTTCCTAAATCCTGCTTTTAAAAAGTCATTACCTTTCTGAAAATGGGTTAAGCTGAAGAAGAAATGTAATCACTTAAGTATTTTAAAAGAATACTGATGGCATTTAAATTTAGAGAGGGAAAGGATGGTTTATTTACTAAAATCCATTAGCATAATAAATGGCTAGCTATCAAGAAAAAGGCAAAGCTTGGCCCTTGTCTCTCACCATACATAAAAGCAAATTCCAGGACTTCCCTGGTGGCACAGTGGTTAAGAATCCGCCTGCCAATGCAGGGCACATGGGTTAGAGCCCTGGCCCGGGAAGACCCCTCATGCCGCGGAGCAACTAAGCCCGTGCGCCACAGCTACGGAGCCTGCGAGCCACAACTACTGAAGCCTGTGTGCCACAACTATGGAAGCTTGTGTGCTAGAGCCTGTGCTCCACAACGAGAGAAGCCACTGCAATGAGAAGCCCATGCACCGCAACAAGAGTAGCCCCCGCTCGCCAAAACTAGAGAAAGCCTGCACGCAGCAACAAGACCCAACACAGCCAAAAATAAATTTTTTTTTTAAGTAAATTCCAGATGACTTAAAGATTTCCATACCAAAAAAATAAGACAGTAACGTCAGACTAGGAGAATTTAGGAGCATATCCGTAGAACTAGGGAAGATAGGAAACTCTCCACAATACAGACAGATAACTGTGATAACATATTTTTTGTACTTATTCTATAGCAAAATAATAACAAACCACTTCAAAAATTTATAGACTGCTAAAAAATACTTCCAAAATAAATGATCAAAGAGTTAATTCCGGGTCCAGAAAGCACTCCCACAGACTGAAAAGAAAAAGACAACTCAGTGTAAAAACAGGCAAATAACATAAAGAGGAAATTCACAGAAGACCAAACGAAAGTGGCCACAATAAAAAAATGAAGATGTTCAACATGACCAATAGTCAGAAAATGTCACTTAAAGCAAAAATGAAAATCTCACAGGAAACTACTGAAACGTCCACCAATAGGGAATGACTGCATAAACTGACCATCCATACTACAGACACTATACACCGTAGTTAATTTTAAATAACTTTGATGTGTATCTACTGTCCTGGAAGAAGGAGAGGAAGAAGGCAATTTGAAGACTCATGTATAGAGAATGATCCCATTTATGGATCACATATTACTATTAATGAAGTCTAATACATTTGAAATGTATATGGGTATATGAAAGTAATAAGTATGTGTGTGTGTACTTGAACACGGAGAAAGATATGGAAAGATAAACCCTCCAATGTTAACATTAGTTGGGGAGAGGGAGAGAGGATGAAGAGGAGGCTGCTGGGGAAAAGTAACTTTTCCTTCATTATATGTTAGTCGCTTCAAATGTTACAATTATCTTACTCTTGTAATTAAAGAAAATATTAAATATAAAAATTGTTTACTCTAATGTAGTTTAAGGTCTAACATTTAATATATGAAAACAGATATAACTAATAGTGAATTACAAACCTGCTGAGAACACTTTTAAAATGAGATTGAGTTTATCTCCATCCTCTAAGATTTAAATAAGATTTCAAGTTCAGAGCTCTGTAACCTGTCACTTGCACAAAAAAGGGACCTAAAACCCAGCACACCAGATTTATTCAAATTTCACATCGCTTCATTAACTGTCCCTTCAAGAAATTCATCTTTTTTTCAACTTTCTTCTTGAAAGCTGTTCTATTGATTACATGGTCTCTAAAAAGATGAGCCACATAAAGACTTTCTGAAAGTCTCAAAAAGAATTTGAAGAGAATAAATTCATGGTAAAGCAATAATCTCATAAGCAAATGCACCTGACGGTAGGGTTGAACATCCAAAAATATTGTACTTGTAGCTAAAACAATACCCTGGGATATCAAGGACTGAATTCAAATACAGTCTAATCTTGTTTGAGAACAGGTATTGCTTAAAGTCATTGTTAACTTGCTCTACCAATGCCATTTTACAATACAATGTCAGGAATCTACTAGAGAAAATTAAAAGCAGAGACTTGATAGAGTCGAATGGATCCAAAATATTTAACTTGATAAAGTTTCTGAAAGTTGGTTGTTCTCACTCATACTCTCTTTCTTACTCCTTTTTAAATCCTACTTTAATTGTAAGTCAAACAAAGCACTGAGAAAGTAATTTCAATTTCGAGGGGGAGGAAGGCTAGTGGAAATTTTGCTGACTCTAAGATTTTAATCCAATTTTCTGCAACTGTATGATAAAGGCAATGGGCAAATATTTTAGAATTAGACAAACTTTGGTCCATACCGAATGCAACCATTTCTTCATTTTGTGACCTCGGCTAAGTTAATCTACTTCCATGAGCCTCAGCTCTTCATGCACAAAACAGAGATAATACAACCTAATGCATGGAGGTCTAGAGAAGATTAGAGATAGCACACAGCATGTCAAGCACACAGCAGGTGCACCATGAATTATAGTAACTGATACTGCGATCATTAGCAAAATTTCAGATTTATACCAAGGCTATTAAAAATTCCAAAAACAAAATACACACAAATATGCATAAAACATGTATAAGTTAAACTGGCTGAACATTCCTTTACCCTAAGAGTATATTCTGAGTTAATGTGCAAACTTTATTTAAAAGAAATATAATCATTAAGGAAAGCTTCCTGACTTCCAGCTCCAAACCAAGATGGAGTACACATACTTTTCCCTATTCCTCCTGCTAAGTGCAGCTAAAAACTCTAAACCTAATATAGAAAACAATCATAAAAGCCTCAGAAAGGTGGAAAGAACAAGTAAGATTGGCTAGGGACCCCAGGACCCAAAGAATGACAGCAGTATATTCTTTTGGTTTTCTTTTCTCCTCATCCCAGATCAGACGCTGAAGATGGTAACCTAGAAAAACCAATGGGAGTAGACAAAAAAGTCTCCAAGAAAATCTTATCTCTAATAACCAAAGCACAAGGAAGGACACAACCTAACAAGACAGAAAACCTTTAGACAATAACCACTCTACTCCAGCAAAATACCTCAGGAAAAAAAAACCCCACAAACCACATTCCTGTAAGCAGAAGCCAAGTGGGCTGCCTAGATTGCCACCCTTGCCGTGTACCATGGTACCATTCCTCCCATCCCTCTGGGGTGGTCTCAAAGACAAAAGACTTTCATCACCATTCAGCAGTAACAAGTTCCAGCCTCCCCTCAATGAGTCATCTGTGCAAATGGGGATCATTGCTTTACATAAGGCACCTCCCCCCAATCAAGCTGGAGATTGGCCTGTCAAAAATGGAACATCAATCAAGGAGAGCAATCTAACAACTGACTGTAGAAGAGAACTATACACAGCTAGGGACAGGAGCATGAAGTGGGATCATCTAAGGAGAGCTAGCAGGGCACAGAAGAGTGTGCCCAGTTCTGAGTGGCGCACTTTTAAAAGAACTTTGAAAAACTACAGTTTTCTTGTAAAATGAATGGGGTTTTCTTACTCTTGGATGGAGTAAGGCAAGAGCCTTCCCTCTTCTTAGAACTACCTACTACTGAAATTATATGTTGAACTCAGCCACTCATTCAACGAATATGTGTTACCCTAAACACAGGGATACAAAAATGAGTAAGAGGGCTTCCCTGGTGGCGCAGCGGTTGAGAGTCCGCCTGCCGATGCAGGGGACACGGGTTCGTGCCCCGGTCCGGGAAGATCCCACATGCCGCGGAGCGGCTGGGCCCGTGAGCCACGGCCGCTGAGCCTGCGCGTCCGGAGCCTGTGCTCCACAACGGGAGAGGCCACAACAGCGAGAGGCCCGCGTACCGCAAAAAAAAAAAAAAAAAAAAAAATGAGTAAGAGAGAAAAGGTGAGGAGGAGGTAGAGAAACCAGTTTGGAGAAAGGCAAATCAAAGGGACACTAAGCACATGTGAAGCTGGAGAGGTCAGGGAGACGTCCACACGGAGACGTCCAACAGGCAAAGCTCGCTGGTAGACAAGCGTAAATACTGGAAGACTACTCTACTGCAGAGACAGAGAGCGCCCACCCAAGGAAAAAAGCAAAGAGCTGGGGCCTGGGCTCAGGAGATATCAATCATCTCCATCTTATAAATCAGGACAGAACTAGACTAAGTTGTCCTTTCCAGGGGAAAAAGCACGTAGGAGAATAACAGTGCAGGGTAAAGATTTCTGCAGAGGTGAGAGCGCTATAGCAGCCTATTAGAGAGGCAGAGGACACGGATGGGAAGGCTGCACAACGGTATCTCCTCAATCTTTTTGCTTCTTGTCAGGCTTCCATGCTTATTGCCAAAACAACTGTAATTGCTTCCTAACTGCTCTAGTCCACATCTACTTTAGCTCATTTCAATCCGTTTTCCAATTGCAGCCATAGAGATTTTCATCAAAACTGAAGTTTGATCATGTCCCTCCTTTCCTTAACCCTTCCAATGGATTCCCTTTGCTCTTATTATAGCATAAAGACACATCTCCTGAAATTGGCTTTCTGGGCCCTGCAGGCTGAGGGTCTTAGCGAACTCCCCAGAACCATCTGTACCTGACCTGCTCTCTGCTCCGAGCTTCACCGGTCTTCTCTGAGTGCCTCAGACACAAAGTGCATTGGCTGCTCTCCCGCCACAGGGCACCGCGTGAGCTGTTCCCTCTCCTGCACCCTCTTGCCTCCCTTTTCACCTGGTCTGCTTCAGATTGCAGTTTAAGCAGTCCATCGTCAAGAAACCCTTTCTTGACCTCCAGCAGCAATGACAATAAAATGTTCCAGCCCTTCATAACACACACCACAGTTAGTATCTTTGGAGTGACTATTTGCCTACCTCCCTCTAGAGTATTAGCTGCTTAGAGACACAGAACCCTCTGGCTCACTACTGTATCCCCAGAACTTAGTTTAGTGCCTGGCATACAGTGAGCTCTCCGTAAGCCCTGGTTGATAGAAGAGGTGAATGACACCCAAAGCAAGGGCTCATGATGGCTAGCGAGTATGTGCCCTGCCTTTTGTTTACGCTTAGAATTTCACTCACCATCCGAATAGTATTTCTCTTCTGTGTTAAAAGTAAATGCCACATTATATGAAGATAATGAATAATGCTCTTTTGTTATTAAACTATTTATGTTAATAACATTCTGCATTCAGGTGGTCAAGTCATATTGGAAGATCATGTTCTGCTTAGCTTTAATTGAACTTGACGTTATCTGTTTGCACTTTCTTTTAAACTTCCAATGGTGATATCCCTAGCCTGATGACATTAAATTTATAACAAAGAATCTAAAAATAAAAGTCATTATGCTTGCTGAGCAAAAAACAGAAATAGATTTACTATCTTCAAGGTCACTCAAAGCTGAATTTAACAAGTTCAGTTTTCCCCTGACAAGCACAGAGGAAGAAAGTAAGCACAAATCAAACTAGCATCAAGGCTCTTATTTATGCCAGCTGTATGGGAAATATTTAAACTTGGTATTCATCTAGCACTACGGATTTTGTAACTAGTCACTATCGCCTTCATTAATAAGCAGTTAGTGACAAAATCAGATCACATCATCTGTGCAGTTAATTACAAGCTGGAAAATATTCAGGGTATACAAATTTTATTAGCATGGCTGATTATCTGTCAACTATTTTGGTTAATTACTTCTGAATTTGGATTCTAGCCTTCAACTATTTCAAACTTAACATTTGACGTCAGGTTTTCAAGCTACTCTTATCTGTTTAGTATTTTGCCTTATTCCTATTTTAAAATTTTCAAAAAAAAGTACTGTTAGCTCTTAAACTGACAGTTCATTCTGCAGCTAAATAAATTATTAATTGGCAGAAAACTATCTACCACATGGTTAATTTTTTGTCAGTGTTTATTAAATACTCTCAGCATTACTATATAGGACAAAAAATATTTTGAACTCTATGTTACATGTTAAGGATAGAACCCTAAAACTTTTCTCTTTGCTTGGGAGTAGAAAAAAGCATTTGGCTTTTTATTTTTACAGGTTGGATATGGATAGGTTGTTTGTGTGGCTATGTAAGTAATAGCACAGACTCTAATCTATTAAGTCATTTGTGGTGTGGGAGGGCAGGCTTCCTGGAAGAAATTAGTTTTGAAGTGAAAGGGAAAGCTGACTGAGGTGAAAAGATCAAAAAAGTAAGAGGGAATATAAGAGGTGAGACAGGGTGAGTAGAACAAATAATTTACAGAAATTAAAGCAAAAGCCCTTCACAGAACACGCAGTTCACATTTTCACAGGTGGTCAGTGGCAACAAGAACATACAAAATGAAAGATAAAAAGTTGAAAAAATATATTACGCTAAAAACACAAAATGTACCAAGCACACTAAACCTAAATATTCACTTTCAAACTCTCCATTTTATGATTACAATTTTCTGTATCCTTTAAAGAAAAGAGGCATAGAGAAACTGACTCCCCAGTGCACAAAGGCATAATGGTAACTTGAACCCAGGCAAGCTAACTTCATGCCCTCAACCACAACACTACCCTAGTTTGAAAAGATGTATTCTACATGTAAGAGGACAGCATAGGCACATATTCAATGGCAAATAGGTTCTGACTTGTCCTTGAAGAACTTGTGGTTAATTTACAATGACCAGTCACCATTCCATTTGTTATCTTTATATAACTGACTAAAGCAGGATTGTGGGTACCAGTTATGGTGGTGATAAACAATCCAACTACCTGAGTCACAGCTTAGCCTCATACTGTAATCAACACTCCTTCAGAAAAATGTGAAGCCCCAATATGAAAAGCTATATTCTATAAAAGGCACGGTTACCTAAATACTTGTGGTATCTGACCTCTTTCTTTCATAACCAAAATTATGTTGCTCTTATTAATAATGGCTTAATCTTTGTTGCATGTATTCCTTTGCCTTTCCTGCAGGAAATTCCCAAGAGAGGTAGGTGATCAAGGGTGGATCTGAATATTCCTGGATCTCTGGCTTAAATCCCTCTTAATCTCACCCAAAATGCTCACCATCCGGTGTGGTAACAGAAGGCGAGTTGAGTATACCTATTTACGGTTGACTGGCATCTGTGGGACAAGGATGCTTGTGGAGGGCTTGAGGTTTCTATTGAGTAAGACATCGAATATTTAGACATTTCATATTAAATGAAAATTTTGTGGAGAACTGGTCAAGCAAAAAGACCAATTCCCTTATAAATCAAAACCACAACGAGATATCACCTCACACCTGTCAGAGCAGCTATTATCAAAAAGACAACAAATAACAAGTGTTCGTGAGGATGTGGAAAAAGGGAACCCTCATGCACTGTTGATGGGAACGTAAATATAAATGAACGTAAATTGGTGCAGCCACTATGGAAAACAGTATATCGATTCCTCAAAAAATTAAAAACAGAACTACCATGTGATCCAGCAATTCCATTCCTGGCATTTATCCAAAGAAAATGAAAACACTAATTTGAAAAGATATCTGCACCTTCATGTTCACTGCATTATTTACAATAGCCAAGATATGGAAGCAACCTAAGTGCCCATCAATAGATGAAAGGATAAAGAATGGAATATTACTCAGCCCTAAAAAAGAACAAAATTTTGTCATTTGTGACAACACGGATGGACCTAGAGGTCATTATGCTAAGTGCTAAATAAATCAGAGAAAGACTAATACTATATGATTTCACTTTACATGTGAAATCTAAAAAAATAAAACAAATGAACAAACATAACAAAACAGAAAGAGTCACAGATACAGAGAACAGGTGGTTGCCAGAGGAGAGGGAGATTAAAAAGTACAAACTTCCAGTTACAAAATAAATGAGTCATGGGTATAAAACACACAGTGTGGGGAACACAGTCAATTATGTAGTATCTCTGTATAGTGACAGGTGGTAACTAATCATGGTGATCATTTTGAAATGTACGGAAATGTCAAATCACTGTGTTATGTACCAGGAACTAACACAGTGAGGTAGGTCAATTATACTTCAAAAAATAAACAAACAAATTCATAGAAAAAGAGATCAGATCTGTGGTTACCAGAAGCTGGTGAGGAGGAGGAATTGGATGAAGGTGGTCAAAAGATATGAACTTCCAGTTATAAGATAAATAAGTACCAGGGATATAATGTACAACATGATAAATAAAATTAACACTACTGTATGTTACATATGAAAGTTGTTAAGAGTAAATCCTAAGAGTTCTCGTCAAAAGGAAAAAAAAATATTTTTCTATTATTTAAATTTTGTATCTATATGCAATGATAGATGTCCACTAAATTTATTGTGGTAATCATTTCATGACGTAAGTCAAGTCATTATACTATGCACCTTAAACTTATACAAAGCTATATGTCAATTATATCTGAACAAAACTAAGGTGAAAAAAGACCAATTCCCAATGTCCTGTTTAACTATGAGGCACCCGAGGTATTCCTTTGCTTTGTCTCCCGATCAGTGATCCTGAGTGTTTTACATTTTAAACTCAGATACCTGTTTTAAATTTCAGAGATCCAGAGACCCTGTTCATCGTTTGAAAGACTCAATATTTGTTAAGATGTCAATCCTCCCCAAACTGATTTATAAATTCAATGTAACCTCAATCAAAATCCTAGCAGAACTTTAGGTAGAAAATGACAAGCTGGTTCTAAAATTCATATGGAATAGCCAAAACAACTCTGGAAAAGGAGTACAAAAGAAGAACAAAGCCAGAAGGCTAACGCTACCTAACTTCAAGAATTACTGTAAAACTACTGTAAACAAAACACTGTGGTACTGGTATACAGAGACACAAACAGATCAATAGAACAAAATTGAGAGTCCCAAAATAAACCCATACACACATGGACAAATGGTTTTCAGAAAGTACAAAGGCAATTCAGTGGAGAAACAGAGAGCCTTTTCAACAAATGGTGCTGGAACGAGAAGACAGTCGTGGAAGGACGGAAAGAAGGGGGGGGAGGGAGGGAGGGAGGGAGGGAGGGAGGGAGGGAGGGAGGGAGGAAGGAAGGAAGGAAGGAAGGAAGGAAGGAAGGAAGGAAGGAAGATCTATCCCTCACACCATATACAAAAATTAATTCAAAATGGATCGCAAGTCGAAAACTAAAAAAATCCTAAAATAAAACTTAGGAGAAAATATCTGTGATCTTGGGTTAGACAAAGGTTATTTAGATATGATACCAAAAGCACAATCTATAAAGGACAAACTGGAAAACTGGACCACATCAAAATTAAAAACTTCTACTCCTTAAAAGACATGAAGAACATGAAAAGGTGCAGGCTGCAAAAAAATTTCTGCAAAGTACATACCTGATATACTTGCCTTCAAAATAAATAAAGAACTTCCAAAATTCACCAAAGAAAACAACCCAATTTCAACTGGACAAAGGATTTGAAAAGATACTTCACCAAAGAAGATATATGTATGGCAAACAAGCACATGAAAAGATGCTCAAAATCACTAGTCATTAGGGAAATTCAAACTAAGACCATAACGAGATACCGCTACACATTTATTATAATTGCTAAAATTAAAAAGACTGCCCATATGAAGTGTTGGCATGGACGTGAAGAAATTAGACTTTGGGAACAGTGTCCTAAAAAGTATACTTATCATAGGATCCCACCACCCATTCCTATGTTGTGCCCAAGAAAAATGTAAACCTAAGTCCAAATAAACACTTATACAAAAATGTTCATACCAGCTTTATTTGTAATAGCCAAGACCTGGAAACACTCCAAATATCCATCAACAGATGAACCGATAAACAAATTGTGGTATATCCACACAACGTAATATTTACACGGCAATAAAAATGAACAATGAACAGTTGACACACACAAGAGAGATGAATCTCAAAATAATAAGGCTAGACAAAAAGAAGACATACCACATGCTTTCATTTCAAATAAAACTCTACAAAATTCAAACTATAGTGACTAAAAGCAGATCAATGATTGTCTGATGATGGGAGAATGTGCAAAGAACCTGCTCGAGGGATTACAACTCAGCTCAATGAAACTTGAGGGGAGGGATATGTATGTTCACCACCTTGATTGTGGTCATGATTTCATGATGTATACACATCAAAACTTACCAAACTGTATACTTTAAATATTTTCAGATTGCCGTATGTCAATTACACCTCAACAGAGCTGTAACTTAAAAAAATGTACACTATAGGTTTGGGAGTTATTTTAATTAATGTCCCATTCTGATCCACCTCAGATGCTTCTGGCACAAGAAAAGGGCCTTCTGGTAGGGAAGGAGGTCTTCATGTGTGTAGTTAGAGCTGTGCTGGCCATTCTGACAGTCTTCTCACAAAACTGATAGGTTTAAGTCATGATAATAAAAATAATGTATGAATGAAAACTTTTTTTTCTGTTCTATAAAGCAAACTCTGATAACTCATCCAAAAGTGTATCAGATCATTAAGCAACAAATTAAAAAGTAGGATAAACTTCTTTTTTACTCCACTGGAAAGTATTAACTAAGCCAATACAGGACATTCCTGGACACACTGACTACAGTAGCATTCCTGTACAAATTCAGTATGAGTACTGACACGTGGAATTTTGGATTTCGCTTACGTATCTTGGCACATAACTGATTTCTGTCCACTGAGTCAGTCCTGGGAAAGACTGACTACACCCCCAAACAATCTGCTATTATTCATGACTTTCTCCACAGGTTTGTAAGGAGTGTAATAGTGGTCTCCAGTGGAAAGCTGGATCCGGAGCTTGCATGTTCCTCACGTATAATCATGGCTGCAGAAACATTAGTTTTATCGTTTTTTAGGCAAGAAAGTGACATATGTTTTGGATGGAATGTTTACTCAGGGGAAATTTAACGTTATTTACCTTTTGAAAAACTGGGTTCACTATATTGTATGTAACCAGTTGAGGCTCAACTGAAAACTACCATGAACTACACATTCAAAAGCCTCAACAATTACTGCAAAGGGGAAACAGGACAGCTGCCAATGAGGGAATTAGTGAAGAATAAACTTTTCAGAATGGGGATATGATGGTTGTCTGAGGGGAGAGAAGAATACTCTTTAGCGGGGAAGGTTAAGAATTTGAGGGGGGAAATAAAGAATCAAAGATGAGCGCTGGCAGTGAAGATGAGAGGCCCCACACCAACCAAATGACAGGCTCAGAGCGGAACCCAGACACAGCCTGCTCCAGAGCCAGACTCTTGATCACGACACCAAACCAACATATGGGCTAGCAGCCTTCGCAACAGACATTTCACGAGGCTGGCGCTGTGTCTGTAGCTGGCCACATCGTACAGATGGCACAGGCAGCAAGGACACACTCAGCAACAGGAAACACACACACTTACGAGGCTTCTTTCATACAGAAACCTGAGGGTCTAGAATATGCTATGACTAAAGAAAATTATGCAGAATACGTGGCACATGCTATCTTCTGTCTTTAAATGAAGGCGTCCAATTTAGCTGGAAGACAGATAACTATAAAATGATAACCCTCGTTACATGTTTTAGGCAGAAGCGATTATTCACTGAGAAAATGAAATAACAAGGCCACACAGATCTCAGGAGCAAATTTTGGGCTTAGTGTTAATGATGCATAAAATCAAAGGAATCAAAAGACTATACAATATGCAGCACCTTAAAAGCACTGTGGGGAAGAGGAGGGTTTCAAAAGATCTGGAGGGAAGGTTAGCTGCAAATGTTGACCACGTAGCCTTGGATAACAATTATTCTAAGTCTATTTCTTCATCTGTAAAATGTAGAATAATTCCACCTGCCCTAACAATATTTCAGGATTGAGAAGGTCAAAGGAGATGATAAAGAAAACTGTCAAGTCTCTCACACGTTTGTAAGGGGGTATTCTCAACTGTCAACACATTACCTCTTTCAGGGGTGTCAACTATGTGGTTTCTTCACTAGTAACTTCCAGTACTACAAAGGATGAAGCTTCTATTCAGCCAAAGCTTCTCAAACCTATGTGAATAATTTTTGGTTCTGCTTAATCATATCCAATTTTTACTTTTCTAAAAAAATAGATCTTTATTGGAGTATAATTGCTTCACAATACCGTGTCAGTTTCTGTTGTACAACAAAGTGAATCAGCCATATGCATACACAGGTCCCCATATCCCCTCCCTCTTACGTCTCCCTCCCTCCCACCCTCCCTATCCCACCCCTCTAGGTGGTCACAAAGCACCGAGCTGATCTCCCTGTGCTATGCGGCTGCTTCCCACTAGCTGTCTGTTTTACATTCGGTAGCGTATATATGTCGATGCCACTCTTACTTTACCTCAGCTTCCCCCTCCCCACCTGGGTCCTCAAGTCCATGCTCTACGTCTACATCTTTATTCCTGCCCTGCCACTAGGTTCATCAGTACCATTTTTTTTTTTTTAGATTCCATATATACGTGTTAGCATACGATATTTGTTTTTCTCTTTCTGACTTACTTCACTCTGTATGACAGATTCTAGGTCCATCCACCTCACTACAAATAACTCAATTTCGTTCCTTTTTATGGCTGAGTAATATTCCACTGTGTATCTGCGCCACATCTTCTTTATCCATTCATCTGTCGAAGGACACTTAGGTTGCTTCCATGTCCTGGCTATTGTAATTAGTGCTGCAATGAACACTGTGGTACAGGTCTCTTTTTGAATTAATCATATCTTATGTTAACTGCTGACATCTGATAGGGAACTTCAGGTTTCATAAATTTCCATATTTTTTTTAAGTTTTACTTTTCATATACTATTAAACATTTGTGTTTTTACATCCTTTTTAAAAAGTCAAATTTTAGCCTTGAAAGTATCACATTCATCTTTTATTCCACCTCAAAAGCCACCTCTCAATTCTGAGAAATAACAATGTTAGAAGTTTTTTTTTAAAGAATCATTTATTACTTATTATTCAGTTAGGTTTTTAGATCTGTTTTTTTGCATTGGAATATCTCCTCTCACCCCTGAAGGGCACTGAGCAATAAAGGTGAAGGTCTACAGTAAAATGTCTTGTATGCATTTTTAAGTATTGTATTAATTGCCTTTTAGTGTCATGAGATCTTTGAGAAAGAAAAGCAATGTTAAACCAGACTGGGCTCTCCTGGATTGCTGGGGAAGAGGGGATTCTCTTCCCGGATTCTCCTGGAAGAGGGGGTGCTGCCCCTTGGATATCTAACCCAGGACTTTTTTCATAGAACTGATCTAATAGACCTTCTAAGCTCTACATTTTTTAATTAATAAGTAATAATGAAGTAAAGATATACTTTCCTTAGAGAACATTCTATTGTCTGTGCAGGTTCCTGGGCAGGGGTGGCAGTAGGTGACTTTTTAAAAGTAGTCTAGCATTTTCCTGGTTTTTATTTGCAACTCTAGATTATAGGTTTCAGGGAAAGGGGGAAGAATGTGAGCACAAAGATTCTGTCCTAATTTAAATATTCTTCACAATTTAGAAGTAATTACTTCTTTTAAGGTTCAATCACCTTCTAAATGTTACTCAATAAAAAGAAGAGAAAGGTATTACATGGGTCATAGACAAGAATATTAAAATAATTTCTAAGGTATAATCATTATTTTCATTTTCTATTTAAAATTTTTCATTTTTAATCATCTCAGTTGCCAAATTTTAATCTTCGTTGATTAAAACCACAGAACTCCTTGCAAACAAATTTATTCAAGTTTGAAAACATTAATTCATCATTATATTAGAATGACAAGCATGACAAAATTAATACTTCAAAAGAAGTTCAGGGAAATATAAAACCTTAAAAGTACTGAATTAGGTTTTAAAGTGAACTCATACAAGCTTAAGTTCAGTGAAAACTAATATTGCATACTTGCTAATCAATTATTTCATAATCATCCCCCTAAATCCTTTAACTTACCAAGAAATCCTATCTAAAAAAGTTTTCTAAAGTCAGCCATAAAATACAACTGACATGCAAATTGATCTAAACTTCCACTGAATCCATCAAATGTCACCTCACTTCAACTCATCAAATCACTTTACGTGAGTGAATGCAAAGTGTCCTCAGTGCTCAATAGTGTTACAATTAAAATCCATATTATACAGAAAATAAAATGATGTAATCACTTGGAACCATTATGGGACTAACTCTATTTTTAATTTATTTTTATTTTCTGAATTTTATTTTTTTATACAGCAGGTTCTTATTAGTTATCCATTTTATACATATTAGTGTATATATGTCAATCCCAATCTCCCAATTCATCACACCACCATGCCCCCTGCCGCTTTCCCCCCTTGGTGTCCAAACGTTTGTTCTCTACATCTGTGTCTCAATTTCTCCCCTGCAAACTGGTTCATCTATACCATTTTTCTAGATTCCACATATATGTCTTAATATATGATATTTTTCTCTTTCTGACTTACTTCACTCTATATGACAGACTCTAGATTCATCCACGCCTCTACAAATTACCCAATTTCGTTCCTTTTTATGGCTGAGTAATATTCCATTGTATATAAGTACCACATCTTTACCCATTCATCTGTCAATGGGCATTTAGGTTGCTTCCATGACCTGGCTATTGTAAACAGTGCTGCAGTGAACACTGGGGTGCATGTGTCTTTTTGAATTATGGTTTTCTCTGGGTATATGCCCAGTAGTGGGATTGCTGGGTCGTATGGTAATTCTATTTTTAGTTTTTTAAGGAACCTCCATACTGATCTCCATAGTGGCCGTATTAATTTACATTCCAACCAACTGTACAAGAGGGTTCCCTTTTCTCCACACCCTCTCCAGCATTTGTTGTTTGTAAATTTTCTGATGATGCCCATTCTAACTGGTGTGAGGTGATACCTCACTGTAGTGTTGATTTGCATTTCTCTAATAATTAGTGATGTTGAGCATCTTTTCATGTGCTTC
>NC_041227.1:78965971-78967173 GCF_002837175.3 Physeter macrocephalus
TGCCCACTTTCTGGAGAGTTTTTATCATAAATCGGTGTTGAATTTTGTTAAAAGCTTTTTCTACATCTACTGAGATGATCCTATGCTTTTTATTCTTCAAGTTGTTAATATGGTGTATCACACTGATTGATTTGCATATACTGAAGAATCCTTGCATCCCTGGGATAAATCTCACTTGATCATGGTGTAAGATCCTTCTAATGTGTTGTTGGATTCTGTTTGCTAGTATTTTGTTGAGTATTTTTACATCTATATTCATCAGTGATATTGGTCTGTAATTTTCTTTTTTTGTGGACTTTTGTTTGTTGGAAGATTTTTAATCAGTTTCAATTTCATTACTGTGATTGGTCTCTTCATACTTTCTATTTCTTCCTGGTTCAGTCTTGGAAGGTTATACCTTTCTAAGAATTTGTCCATTTCTTCCAGGTTGTCCATTTTATTGTCATAGAGTTGCTTACAGTAGTCTCTTATCATGCTTTGTATTTCTGCAATGTCTAACTTCTCCTCTTTCATTTCTAAGTTTATTGATTTGAGTCCTCTCCTTCTTTTTCTTGATGAGTTTAGCTAATGCTTTATCAACTTTATCTTCTCAAAGAACCAGCTTTTAGTTTTACTTATCTTTGCTATTGTTTTTTTTGTTTCTATTTATTTCTGCTCTGATCTTTATGATTTCTTTCCTTCTGCTAACTTTGGGTTTTGTTTGTTCTTCTTTCTCTAGTTCCTTTAGGTGAAAGGTTACATTGTTTGAGATTTTTCTTGTTTCTTGAGGTAGGCTTGTATTGCTATAAACTTCCCTCTTAGAACTGCTTTTGCTGCATCCCATAGGTTTTGGATCATCATGTTTTCATTGTAATTTGACTCTAGGTATTTTTTGATTTCTTCAGTGATCTCTTGGTTATTTAGTAACGTATCGTTTAGCCTCCATATATTTGTGTTTTTTTCCCTGTAATTGATTTCTAGTCTCATAGCATTGTGGTCAGAAAAGAAGCTTGATATGATTTCGATTTTCTTAAATTTACTGAGGCATGATTTGTGACCCAGGATGTGATCTATCCTGGAGAATGTTCCATGCGCACTTGAGAAGAAAGTGTAATCTGCTGTTCTGGGATAGAATGTCCTATAAATATCAATTAAATCTATCTGGTCTATTGTGTCATTTAAAGCTTGTGTTTCCTTATTAATTTTCTGTCTGGATGATCTGT
>NC_041227.1:78967997-78988131 GCF_002837175.3 Physeter macrocephalus
TAGCCCTCTGCCTTTTCATCTTGTCTATCTTTCTGTGAATGTCCCCCCCCCCGCACAGGCTGCAGGATTGTAGTTCTTCTTGCTTCTGCTGTCTGCCCTCTGGTGGATGAGGGTATCTAAGAGGCTTATGCAAGTTTCCTGATGGGAGGGACTGGTGGTGCTTAGAGGTGGCTGTTGCTCTGGTGGGCAGAGCTCAGTAAAACTTTAATCCACTTGTCTGCTGATGGGTGGGGCTGGGTTCCCTCCCTGTTGGTTGTTTGGTCTGAGGCAACCCAACACTGGAGCCTACCTGGGCTTTTGATGGGGCTAATGGTGGACTTTGGGAGGTCTCAAGCCAAGGAGTACCTCCCAGAACTTCTGCCACCAGTGTCCTTGTCCTCACGGTGAGACATAGCCACCCCCCACCTCTGCAGGAGACCCTCCAACACTAGCAGGCAGGTCTGGTTCAGTCTCCCCTGGGGTCATTGCTCCTTCCCCTGGGTCCCAATGCACACACTACTTTGTGTGTGCCCTCCAAGAGTGGAGTCTCTGTTTCCCCTAGTCCTGTCGAAATCCTGTAATCAAACCCCGCTAGCTTTCAAAGTCTGATTCTATAGGAATTCCTCCTCCCATTGCCGGACCGCCAGGTTGGGAAGTGGGTCCCAATGCACACACTACTTTGTGTGTGCCCTCCAAGAGTGGAGTCTCTGTTTCCCCTAGTCCTGTCGAAATCCTGTAATCAAACCCCGCTAGCTTTCAAAGTCTGATTCTATAGGAATTCCTCCTCCCATTGCCGGACCCCCAGGTTGGGAAGCCTGACGTGGGGCTCAGAACCTTCACTCCAGTGGGTGGACTTCTGTGGTATAAGTGTTCTCCGGTCTGTGAGTCACCCACCCACCAATTATGGGATTTGATTTTATTGTGATTGCGCCCATCCTACCGTTTCATTGTGGCTTCTCCTTTGTCTTTGGATGTGAGGTGAGTTCCAGTGTCTTCCTGTCGATGACTCTTCAGCAGTTAGTTTTGATTGCGGTGCTCTCATGAGAGGGAGTGAGAGCACGTCCTCCTACTCCGCCATCTATAATTCCTTCGTAACTAACTCTTTAAAATAACTTAGTGTGCAAGCCACATGATGCTAAGCTCATTTATGACCTGAAACAAAATTCAGACCTAACTTCCAAAGCTAACATTCAGCCAAAAGCAACAGTCCTTTTTTCATATTTCTAGTGGAGAGAAAACCCAGTCAGTTTCACTATATAATGTTGTGGCTAACAAGTAAATATAGGGGAGACAGCCTAGAAATCTAAGTTTGGGAGTAATCACCGTAAATCCATGAGAAAGGATGAGGTCCGCAGAGAATGAATACAGAGATAGGGGAGGTTAAGGGAGGAGAGGGAACAAACAGAGAAACAGAGAACTAGTCAGAAAACACCTATAGAAGACAGACAGGGTGAGGGTGGGGAGCATGTAGAAATAGCACAGAGATCAGTTACCCTTTAGTCCCTCTTTGAATAGTATCCCCCTTAGTAAGTGTCAAAATACGTGGAATTGGAACTCAAACTGGAAGATTCTTAATGTAAATCTGTTTTGGTTTTCTCCCAGTCATTGTCTTCCATAAAATAGTGAGAAAAACAAAATATTTATGTCAATAATAATACAGAGGCTTTTGTAAAAATATTAAGCATCACAAAAATAAACTGACTTTAAATTAGAAATCTTTAATTCACATGAAGCCAAATAGATTGCAATTAACTGATCAGAGTAAGAATTATATAATTTGGTATTTTATTCTTTGGGATATAACTTCATATCTTATTAGTGGGATCCAGGTGGAGACTTAACAATTAAGAAAAGTCTTCAAAAATTGATCTATAATTTTAGCCCATCATCTTTACTCCAGAAAAATCAGCTATGAAACAAGAGAACATAAAATAATCAGTGCTGTGAAATGGGTGAATTCTAACCTGAATCTGAGTTTGCTGAGGGTCAATGTGGAAGCATTGGGAGGCTCCACCAGGATGTGCCTGATTCCCATCTAGTCTGCTGCCAGCACTACCGCCCAGAAGGAGTTGCCATTCAGAACCCCAAAGCAGCCAGTTTGGGCTGGTGATGGTAGCAAGTCACACCTCATGGGAAGGAACATCTGTGTTGGGTCAGCTGACTTACGATGGAATCCCAGCTTGGTCACTTGACTGGAAAAATGACCTTGGATAAGCTACTCAACATCTATGAAATGGAAATACTTTTGTTGTTGTAAGAATTAAAATGGGAAACATGTGATCTTCAATAAATGGTAGCTCTAGTTACGGCACACCATCCTCTCCAAGAGAACTGGGTGGCGCTCATGGCTAAGCAAACTTCCTCAAGGTAAGTGCAAGGTGGCACAGCCAGGCCACTCATCCCTCAACAAAATTAACAAAAAGAGGACTTGAGTAAAAATTCCACCTCATACACCAAAATCAAGGGGAACAAAGTGCAAATTCTCTTACAGATCCTTGATAAAAGAAAAATCAAATTAACATACTAATCTTCATTAAATGAGTCTCTGAAAACATGATTTCCTAATCTTCTCTCCATCATGCTGGTTCTCTCCTGGTAAAGTGAGAGCACAGCATGCATAGTTTCTAACTCTAGGTCTTCAAAGAGAAAAAAAAAAAGTCCATCACAAAATAGGCCAAAATTACCGCAAAAACAAATTATAAGATGGACCCACATCTATGGTTTTTGCTTCTTTTCTGTTATTATTCCTTTATTGAACTTCCTTCAATTGACTGCTTAAAAGGAACACCACTTTAAATTGTCAGATATGTGGAATAACAATTCTTAACTCTTCCTTAATGCGCTGTAGTATTTATATGTAAAGTAACCTATTTCACAAAAGTTAAACTTATTAATAAATCACTAAGTACACAGAAAACTTTGATGTAAAATTGTGTTTAAAACAAATTTTTGAAGTCAACTGGAGAATGCATGTAATCTATAAGGCTGTCAAGCTTGTGATACCGAAAAGCCGTGTTAAAGATGAGAGTTTTTCAAATTTACAATAGTATCTTTTTTTCTGCTAAGCACTGACTATTGTTCTTAAAATTTTTCTGGGTCAATTGAGCTGGAACGGCAAAAAGATTTCTAACATGTTTGTATTTGATGTTGGTCCCTAAAGGCTTTCATACAAAGAGTAATAGTTTCTTGGCCAAGCATTCTTTCATGTTGCAATTCGCTCAGTCATTGTGCCAGAAATTTTTTTTTCTGTTTAATATACACCTAAAGAAAAGGGAGAAGAAATAGGGAAGAAGAGACACAAAAAAAGCGATGAAGATAAAAATGAAGACAGAGGGCATCCCTACCTAAATTCTACAATTGACATTTTACTATATTTTCTTTAACACATCTCTATTCATCTACACTTTCTTCTATCCTTCCATCTATCTGTCTTATTTTTTGGATGCAATTCAAAGTCTTTCCATATTTGGGACTTCCCCCACTGGCGCAGTGGTTAAGAATCTGCCTGCTAATGCAGGGGACACGGGTTCGTACCCCGGTCCGGGAGGATCCCACACGCCACGGAGCAGCTGGGCCCGTGAGCCATGGCCGCTGAGCCTGCGCTCCACAACGGGAGAGGCCACAGCAGTGAGAGGCCCGCGTACAGCAAAAATACAAACAAACAAACAAACAAACAAAAAGATCCCGCATGCCACGGAGCAACTAAGCCCGTGCACCACAACTACTGAGCCTGCGCTCTATAGCCCGTGAGCCACAACTGCTGAGCCCGCATGCCACAACTACTGAAGCCTGCGCACCTAGAGCCCATGCTCCGCAACAAGAGAAGCCACTGCAATGAGAAGTCCGCACGCCACAACAAAGAGTAGCCCCTGCTCGCCACAACTAGAGAAAGGCCACATGCAACACTGAAGACCCAATGCAGTCAAAAATTTAAAAATTAAATAAAATAAAAATAAATTAAAAAAGTAAAAATGAAGGCAGAGATAGAAACAGAGACAGAGATGGTGACAGGATTCTTGGGAGAGAGGAGTTTATTAATCGAATACAACAATCTGAGAACCTACCTCACCTTTCTCAAGAGAAAAGAAATAACAGAAATCTAATCCAACTAACCCTTCCTCCCAAGTATTAAAATGACTAAACCAAACATCAACTGGCACGCACCTTTTGAAGTGTGACTATGAACCAATAACTGCAATGGTAAAACATTTGTAGTATCACAAAAGGCTACAAAATTTATCTCTGGTTTAACATTCATCTGATGCCAGCTGAAATTGAGAATCAAAGCAGTTAACCAGATAGTTTAGGCAAAAGCAGACATATTCTCTGGCCTTCACCTGGTTTCACTTGGTCTTGCTGAACACTGTGCTGTCACACGTGGCATCAACCGGTCAGCATGAGTTATGTCGACCGGAATCTCTGGGGATATGTTTTGCAACCAAGACGAAACTTTGCGGAAAACCTTCCTCTAAAATGAATGGAAAACTAGTTTTAACTCAGAAATCTCAACAACAGTATAAAAGAACTCCAAGATTCTAGTCACTATTTCCTGTAAATGAGTATCTACACATTAGCAATAACATGCTATGAACCCATACAACAGTGAGGCTCAGCCATGAAATTCTTTCTGGAAAAGGTGGCAGCACAGTATTCATCTTCAGACTGGTTTGGGAGAGTCTCTTTCAGCTGCAGGAAACAATTTTTATTTGGGAGTTATAAGCAAATTTTGTTACCCGATGGGGAGGCGACTCCTTCCAAAGCAACTCAAATGCAAACATTCTGTTTCACAAACCAATCCGCCAACACCCTTCTATGACAGACAGTTCAGGGTGCAGTCTGGACTGGGACGGTAACAAACCTGGGTTCTTAGTAAGACTCGGATACTGTGTCTCTAGCCACTGAATCTCTCAACTTCAGGAGTTCCTCTCTGTGAAACCCGGCAAAATATACTTTTAAATAAGTATATACAAGCTTTTGTGATACTACAAACTAAGTTTTTACAAAATATACTTCTTCTAAATAACTAAGACTGTTATGTAAATTCAACATAAATATATAACAATCTATTATTTATTTCTTCCTACTACTTTAATCCTTTGAGCTTGTTTTACATGTTACCTTTTAGGATACTTTGCCCTCTGGAGAATAAATTCACAAGCAGGCATAAGACTGCCACAGTACAAATCAAACCTCCAGCCCTGCTACATCAAAATTCTCATAGCAGCAGATAAACTGAAACTGCCTACAGCCATTCCTGACTCGAGCAAGATGACATGGTGCCCGTGTGAATGTCGACTCAGCACCAGCATCATAATGCCAAGACCAGTACGGTGATGCCCATGTCAACCAGTTAACAAAAAACATGGCAGAACTGCACTGATGGCATTCTCATACTGAAAAAAACTCACCCTGAAATCTAAGCTATGAGAATATTCTTTGTTTACTGCTGCCTGCAAAACATTTTTTTCAAGTATTTCACATGGATTTACTGAGTTTTTATCATAACCCTATCAGAATTTTTTTCTCACTCTATCCAATGGGCGTTTTTTTTTAACTCATATATATAAACTTAACTTTTTGTCAGTTAATCACAATTTAAAAGACTGAGAAAAGGCTGATCTTAAATGAATTCTAGGGAGAATCTTTTTATAAACCACAGTCTTCTGATATGAAAAAAAGTTACTCCTGATTTTTATAAAATCTTTCTTATTATTCAGTTTGCTCAAATCAGAATGTACCTATATTCTGATCTATTCTATCAGGTAGATCCCATTTTACATATGAGGAAATAGAGGTTAATGTGCTTTTTTTCCAAGGTCACAAAGCTAGTCAGTTGCAAAACAGACTACATCTCAGAGCTCCAAATTCCCCGTCCTCCCCTTAGTCCACTGGGCCATGCTGCTTCTCTGACTGAAAACAGATTACAATAAAAGATTACCATAGAAGTTTGATTCTTCCATTGACCACTTCGTGGACTGCCTTTGCAAGTACAGTACTGAAAAGGTGATTTGGCACTCACCTTTGGTACCTTTCATTGCAATGAAGCAGTAAAGAATGTGACTAAAAGGCACAGTCTTACTCACAGACCAAACCACTGTATGTGTCTTCAGATTACTCATCTAAACAATCAGCAGGCTGGTAGGTTTCTGATTAAGTAAAACAGACAAGTTTGCTTTAAAGTATCTTCCCTAGTTTTCGGAATAAGTCTGCTCCTGGTCCTCCTTCTATCACAGCTCTTTGGGAGCCCTTCATTACTGCGCATACTTCGGATGTGAATTTTAATTTGAAAATACAGAATGTGTGGCGATAACTGTTTCCTTAGTTTAAAAGTAGTAAAATACAGAAAGCCAGAAGCAAAAAAGCCAAATACAATTAATGAGTAACACACCACATCAGGCACCTCCCCATCGCCCTCTGCGCGTGTTCCAGTAGAGGACCGAGCCACAGCAGCACTTGGGGAGGGCAGGACTCGGCCCTCCAGACCATGGGCACCACATGGATACCTATCTAGTCATGGACACCTAACTTAAGGTGGGCCAATCAAAGTCACTCTGTCTTTGGGATTCTGGAATCTGGTCTCAGAGACTGGTTAGAATCTACTCATCACTGAAACTGAGGAGATATGCAACCATGAGCAGGGAGGCCTGCTCATGTAGGACCGTGTGCTCAGAGGCCTTTAGCAAGCCAGTGAACGGAGAGAGAAGGAAGTCAACAAGCAAAGGAAAGGCTGCTTCAGGTGACCTTAAAGCCAGAGAGGCAAAGGTAGAGACAGAGCAGAGCCAGACGAAGAGAGAAGCTCCTCTGTGTCCGAGTTCCAGTCCCTGGTCCTTGGGGACCTTGCGATTCCAAATGCGAAAGTACCCACTGTAGCCTGAGAATTAGTGTCTTTTTTAGTAGGCTAGAGTCTGTTTTTGATACTTGCCATCAAAAGAACTTTAATTACTAACTAAGACAGGTCCCGATACACAAAAACTATTTATTAAGAATACGCCCATGATAAGAAAAAGGGAACATAGAATGTTATCAAGTAAGTGCCGTTTATTCTCAATTCAGAATACCTGAGAAGCGATCACTGGAAATGCTGCTTCTCTTAGGAGCGCAGAGATGAAGACAGCCGCCTCTCCTGCGCAGACGCAAACATCTGACCGCTTACCAGCGCTCCGATCCCTCAGCAGTGCTGCTGATAGGGAGGGCTGCCCTCGGGTGAGGAGCGGAGTCGCCAGGGTTCCGAAGTTGTACCTCAAAAATGCATTGTTTTATATAATAATTACCTGTATTTTAAATAGCAAAGAAAGCTATATTGAAAGAAATATACATATTGAGACACAGAAACATAGAGATATGCATATAAAATAGGTTTTTGCAGTATGGCCCACGTAACAAATCACAATTTAAAACATTATTTCTACAGAAACATGAATTCTGAGGTCCCTACAACGGGCTTTGTTCAAGATCAAAGATGAAACACATATACATGGAATCTTAAAAAAAATATATGGTTCTGATGAACCTAGGGGCAGGACAGGAATAAAGATGCAGACATAGAGAAGGGACTTGAGGACATGGGGAGGGGGAAGGGTAAGCTGGGACGAAGCCAGAGAGCAGCATGGACATATATACACTACCAAATGCAAAACAGATAGCTAGTGGGAAGCAGCTGCATCTCATGGGGAGATCAGCTCGGTGCTTTGTGACCACCTAGAGGGTTGGGAGATAGGGAGGGTGGGAGGGAGACGCAAGAGGGAGGAGATATGGGGATATGTGTACATATATAGCTGACTCCCTTTGTTATACAGCAGAAACACAACACTGTAAAGCAATTATACTCTAATAAAGATGTTAAAAAAAAAAGATCAAAGATGAGACATATACTCCCTAAATGTCTTACTTACTTTTAATAATGTTTTAGTCTGGTATCTTTTACTTAAGAACTATGTGATATATTAAAATGGCCTGGGTTTAAAAAGAAAACCTCAGCTTTACCACTTACTAGCCCTAGTACTTAAGTTACTTAACTTTTTTTGAGTCTCAGCTTCCTTATCTCTGCAATGTCTGCTAACAAGATTTTTATAATTATGTAATTAATAAGTAAAAGCCATGCATCAGACCTGGCATTTTAGAGGCACTAAATAATGTCACTTCTTTTCTTTAATCAAATTTTTTCTCAGCCTTCATCTTTCCAGGCCTAGTATTAATCTTTTTAGTCCATCTCTGTACCACAGTTCTCCTCTACCCTGAACAATTTTAAATGCTCCAAACGGGACCTCCTCAGTTTTAGAAGCTGGACTATATCTCAGAATCAGACTCACTCAGATTTAACTACTCAGTGTGGACTCCTACTACCAGCTGGCCAATGAATGAAGCAGAGACTATGCTGAAGCCATCCCTGAATCCCAGAAGCTGAAGGTGAGGTCGGTCACTTAACATCCCTACCCACCCTGCTTATCTCCCAACCTAACCAGGGATCTCAACTGCTAACTATTTAGCCCACTCTTCTCCACTCAATTCCTGGGATGTTCCTTTCCTTCTCAGGGATTTTTCATCTGTTCGAGGCTGGTCTCGCCTTCATTCTAAGACTAAGGGCTCTTGATTCACTCCAAGAAACAACCTCATGTAAGGTCAAGTGTGTCACTAGCCTGCAGAAGCTTTGCACAATCACTGTACAATACTTCATTTTTCTGGGGTCATTGCTCCTTCCCCTGGGTCCCAATGCACACACTACTTTGTGTGTGCCCTCCAAGAGTGGAGTCTCTGTTTCCCCTAGTCCTGTCGAAATCCTGTAATCAAACCCCGCTAGCTTTCAAAGTCTGATTCTATAGGAATTCCTCCTCCCATTGCCGGACCCCCAGGTTGGGAAGCCTGACGTGGGGCTCAGAACCTTCACTCCAGTGGGTGGACTTCTGTGGTATAAGTGTTCTCCGGTCTGTGAGTCACCCACCCACCAATTATGGGATTTGATTTTATTGTGATTGCGCCCATCCTACCGTTTCATTGTGGCTTCTCCTTTGTCTTTGGATGTGAGGTGAGTTCCAGTGTCTTCCTGTCGATGACTCTTCAGCAGTTAGTTTTGATTGCGGTGCTCTCATGAGAGGGAGTGAGAGCACGTCCTCCTACTCCGCCATCTATAATTCCTTCGGAACTAACTCTTTAAAATAACTTAGTGTGCAAGCCACATGATGCTAAGCTCATTTATGACCTGAAACAAAATTCAGACCTAACTTCCAAAGCTAACATTCAGCCAAAAGCAACAGTCCTTTTTTCATATTTCTAGTGGAGAGAAAACCCAGTCAGTTTCACTATATAATGTTGTGGCTAACAAGTAAATATAGGGGAGACAGCCTAGAAATCTAAGTTTGGGAGTAATCACCGTAAATCCATGAGAAAGGATGAGGTCCGCAGAGAATGAATACAGAGATAGGGGAGGTTAAGGGAGGAGAGGGAACAAACAGAGAAACAGAGAACTAGTCAGAAAACACCTATAGAAGACAGACAGGGTGAGGGTGGGGAGCATGTAGAAATAGCACAGAGATCAGTTACCCTTTAGTCCCTCTTTGAATAGTATCCCCCTTAGTAAGTGTCAAAATACGTGGAATTGGAACTCAAACTGGAAGATTCTTAATGTAAATCTGTTTTGGTTTTCTCCCAGTCATTGTCTTCCATAAAATAGTGAGAAAAACAAAATATTTATGTCAATAATAATACAGAGGCTTTTGTAAAAATATTAAGCATCACAAAAATAAACTGACTTTAAATTAGAAATCTTTAATTCACATGAAGCCAAATAGATTGCAATTAACTGATCAGAGTAAGAATTATATAATTTGGTATTTTATTCTTTGGGATATAACTTCATATCTTATTAGTGGGATCCAGGTGGAGACTTAACAATTAAGAAAAGTCTTCAAAAATTGATCTATAATTTTAGCCCATCATCTTTACTCCAGAAAAATCAGCTATGAAACAAGAGAACATAAAATAATCAGTGCTGTGAAATGGGTGAATTCTAACCTGAATCTGAGTTTGCTGAGGGTCAATGTGGAAGCATTGGGAGGCTCCACCAGGATGTGCCTGATTCCCATCTAGTCTGCTGCCAGCACTACCGCCCAGAAGGAGTTGCCATTCAGAACCCCAAAGCAGCCAGTTTGGGCTGGTGATGGTAGCAAGTCACACCTCATGGGAAGGAACATCTGTGTTGGGTCAGCTGACTTAGGATGGAATCCCAGCTTGGTCACTTGACTGGAAAAATGACCTTGGATAAGCTACTCAACATCTATGAAATGGAAATACTTTTGTTGTTGTAAGAATTAAAATGGGAAACATGTGATCTTCAATAAATGGTAGCTCTAGTTACGGCACACCATCCTCTCCAAGAGAACTGGGTGGCGCTCATGGCTAAGCAAACTTCCTCAAGGTAAGTGCAAGGTGGCACAGCCAGGCCACTCATCCCTCAACAAAATTAACAAAAAGAGGACTTGAGTAAAAATTCCACCTCATACACCAAAATCAAGGGGAACAAAGTGCAAATTCTCTTACAGATCCTTGATAAAAGAAAAATCAAATTAACATACTAATCTTCATTAAATGAGTCTCTGAAAACATGATTTCCTAATCTTCTCTCCATCATGCTGGTTCTCTCCTGGTAAAGTGAGAGCACAGCATGCATAGTTTCTAACTCTAGGTCTTCAAAGAGAAAAAAAAAAAGTCCATCACAAAATAGGCCAAAATTACCGCAAAAACAAATTATAAGATGGACCCACATCTATGGTTTTTGCTTCTTTTCTGTTATTATTCCTTTATTGAACTTCCTTCAATTGACTGCTTAAAAGGAACACCACTTTAAATTGTCAGATATGTGGAATAACAATTCTTAACTCTTCCTTAATGCGCTGTAGTATTTATATGTAAAGTAACCTATTTCACAAAAGTTAAACTTATTAATAAATCACTAAGTACACAGAAAACTTTGATGTAAAATTGTGTTTAAAACAAATTTTTGAAGTCAACTGGAGAATGCATGTAATCTATAAGGCTGTCAAGCTTGTGATACCGAAAAGCCGTGTTAAAGATGAGAGTTTTTCAAATTTACAATAGTATCTTTTTTTCTGCTAAGCACTGACTATTGTTCTTAAAATTTTTCTGGGTCAATTGAGCTGGAACGGCAAAAAGATTTCTAACATGTTTGTATTTGATGTTGGTCCCTAAAGGCTTTCATACAAAGAGTAATAGTTTCTTGGCCAAGCATTCTTTCATGTTGCAATTCGCTCAGTCATTGTGCCAGAAATTTTTTTTTCTGTTTAATATACACCTAAAGAAAAGGGAGAAGAAATAGGGAAGAAGAGACACAAAAAAAGCGATGAAGATAAAAATGAAGACAGAGGGCATCCCTACCTAAATTCTACAATTGACATTTTACTATATTTTCTTTAACACATCTCTATTCATCTACACTTTCTTCTATCCTTCCATCTATCTGTCTTATTTTTTGGATGCAATTCAAAGTCTTTCCATATTTGGGACTTCCCCCACTGGCGCAGTGGTTAAGAATCTGCCTGCTAATGCAGGGGACACGGGTTCGTACCCCGGTCCGGGAGGATCCCACACGCCACGGAGCAGCTGGGCCCGTGAGCCATGGCCGCTGAGCCTGCGCTCCACAACGGGAGAGGCCACAGCAGTGAGAGGCCCGCGTACAGCAAAAATACAAACAAACAAACAAACAAACAAAAAGATCCCGCATGCCACGGAGCAACTAAGCCCGTGCACCACAACTACTGAGCCTGCGCTCTATAGCCCGTGAGCCACAACTGCTGAGCCCGCATGCCACAACTACTGAAGCCTGCGCACCTAGAGCCCATGCTCCGCAACAAGAGAAGCCACTGCAATGAGAAGTCCGCACGCCACAACAAAGAGTAGCCCCTGCTCGCCACAACTAGAGAAAGGCCACATGCAACACTGAAGACCCAATGCAGTCAAAAATTTAAAAATTAAATAAAATAAAAATAAATTAAAAAAGTAAAAATGAAGGCAGAGATAGAAACAGAGACAGAGATGGTGACAGGATTCTTGGGAGAGAGGAGTTTATTAATCGAATACAACAATCTGAGAACCTACCTCACCTTTCTCAAGAGAAAAGAAATAACAGAAATCTAATCCAACTAACCCTTCCTCCCAAGTATTAAAATGACTAAACCAAACATCAACTGGCACGCACCTTTTGAAGTGTGACTATGAACCAATAACTGCAATGGTAAAACATTTGTAGTATCACAAAAGGCTACAAAATTTATCTCTGGTTTAACATTCATCTGATGCCAGCTGAAATTGAGAATCAAAGCAGTTAACCAGATAGTTTAGGCAAAAGCAGACATATTCTCTGGCCTTCACCTGGTTTCACTTGGTCTTGCTGAACACTGTGCTGTCACACGTGGCATCAACCGGTCAGCATGAGTTATGCCGACCGGAACCTCTGGTGATATGTTTTGCCACCAAGACGAAACTTTGCGGAAAACCTTCCTCTAAAATGAATGGAAAACTAGTTTTAACTCAGAAATCTCAACAACAGTATAAAAGAACTCCAAGATTCTAGTCACTATTTCCTGTAAATGAGTATCTACACATTAGCAATAACATGCTATGAACCCATACAACAGTGAGGCTCAGCCATGAAATTCTTTCTGGAAAAGGTGGCAGCACAGTATTCATCTTCAGACTGGTTTGGGAGAGTCTCTTTCAGCTGCAGGAAACAATTTTTATTTGGGAGTTATAAGCAAATTTTGTTACCCGATGGGGAGGCGACTCCTTCCAAAGCAACTCAAATGCAAACATTCTGTTTCACAAACCAATCCGCCAACACCCTTCTATGACAGACAGTTCAGGGTGCAGTCTGGACTGGGACGGTAACAAACCTGGGTTCTTAGTAAGACTCGGATACTGTGTCTCTAGCCACTGAATCTCTCAACTTCAGGAGTTCCTCTCTGTGAAACCCGGCAAAATATACTTTTAAATAAGTATATACAAGCTTTTGTGATACTACAAACTAAGTTTTTACAAAATATACTTCTTCTAAATAACTAAGACTGTTATGTAAATTCAACATAAATATATAACAATCTATTATTTATTTCTTCCTACTACTTTAATCCTTTGAGCTTGTTTTACATGTTACCTTTTAGGATACTTTGCCCTCTGGAGAATAAATTCACAAGCAGGCATAAGACTGCCACAGTACAAATCAAACCTCCAGCCCTGCTACATCAAAATTCTCATAGCAGCAGATAAACTGAAACTGCCTACAGCCATTCCTGACTCGAGCAAGATGACATGGTGCCCGTGTGAATGTCGACTCAGCACCAGCATCATAATGCCAAGACCAGTACGGTGATGCCCATGTCAACCAGTTAACAAAAAACATGGCAGAACTGCACTGATGGCATTCTCATACTGAAAAAAACTCACCCTGAAATCTAAGCTATGAGAATATTCTTTGTTTACTGCTGCCTGCAAAACATTTTTTTCAAGTATTTCACATGGATTTACTGAGTTTTTATCATAACCCTATCAGAATTTTTTTCTCACTCTATCCAATGGGCGTTTTTTTTTAACTCATATATATAAACTTAACTTTTTGTCAGTTAATCACAATTTAAAAGACTGAGAAAAGGCTGATCTTAAATGAATTCTAGGGAGAATCTTTTTATAAACCACAGTCTTCTGATATGAAAAAAAGTTACTCCTGATTTTTATAAAATCTTTCTTATTATTCAGTTTGCTCAAATCAGAATGTACCTATATTCTGATCTATTCTATCAGGTAGATCCCATTTTACATATGAGGAAATAGAGGTTAATGTGCTTTTTTTCCAAGGTCACAAAGCTAGTCAGTTGCAAAACAGACTACATCTCAGAGCTCCAAATTCCCCGTCCTCCCCTTAGTCCACTGGGCCATGCTGCTTCTCTGACTGAAAACAGATTACAATAAAAGATTACCATAGAAGTTTGATTCTTCCATTGACCACTTCGTGGACTGCCTTTGCAAGTACAGTACTGAAAAGGTGATTTGGCACTCACCTTTGGTACCTTTCATTGCAATGAAGCAGTAAAGAATGTGACTAAAAGGCACAGTCTTACTCACAGACCAAACCACTGTATGTGTCTTCAGATTACTCATCTAAACAATCAGCAGGCTGGTAGGTTTCTGATTAAGTAAAACAGACAAGTTTGCTTTAAAGTATCTTCCCTAGTTTTCGGAATAAGTCTGCTCCTGGTCCTCCTTCTATCACAGCTCTTTGGGAGCCCTTCATTACTGCGCATACTTCGGATGTGAATTTTAATTTGAAAATACAGAATGTGTGGCGATAACTGTTTCCTTAGTTTAAAAGTAGTAAAATACAGAAAGCCAGAAGCAAAAAAGCCAAATACAATTAATGAGTAACACACCACATCAGGCACCTCCCCATCGCCCTCTGCGCGTGTTCCAGTAGAGGACCGAGCCACAGCAGCACTTGGGGAGGGCAAGACTCGGCCCTCCAGACCATGGGCACCACATGGATACCTATCTAGTGATGGACACCTAACTTAGGGTGGGCCAATCAAAGTCACTCTGTCTTTGGGATTCTGGAATCTGGTCTCAGAGACTGGTTAGAATCTACTCATCACTGAAACTGAGGAGATATGCAACCATGAGCAGGGAGGCCTGCTCATGTAGGACCGTGTGCTCAGAGGCCTTTAGCAAGCCAGTGAACGGAGAGAGAAGGAAGTCAACAAGCAAAGGAAAGGCTGCTTCAGGTGACCTTAAAGCCAGAGAGGCAAAGGTAGAGACAGAGCAGAGCCAGACGAAGAGAGAAGCTCCTCTGTGTCCGAGTTCCAGTCCCTGGTCCTTGGGGACCTTGCGATTCCAAATGCGAAAGTACCCACTGTAGCCTGAGAATTAGTGTCTTTTTTAGTAGGCTAGAGTCTGTTTTTGATACTTGCCATCAAAAGAACTTTAATTACTAACTAAGACAGGTCCCGATACACAAAAACTATTTATTAAGAATACGCCCATGATAAGAAAAAGGGAACATAGAATGTTATCAAGTAAGTGCCGTTTATTCTCAATTCAGAATACCTGAGAAGCGATCACTGGAAATGCTGCTTCTCTTAGGAGCGCAGAGATGAAGACAGCCGCCTCTCCTGCGCAGACGCAAACATCTGACCGCTTACCAGCGCTCCGATCCCTCAGCAGTGCTGCTGATAGGGAGGGCTGCCCTCGGGTGAGGAGCGGAGTCGCCAGGGTTCCGAAGTTGTACCTCAAAAATGCATTGTTTTATATAATAATTACCTGTATTTTAAATAGCAAAGAAAGCTATATTGAAAGAAATATACATATTGAGACACAGAAACATAGAGATATGCATATAAAATAGGTTTTTGCAGTATGGCCCACGTAACAAATCACAATTTAAAACATTATTTCTACAGAAACATGAATTCTGAGGTCCCTACAACGGGCTTTGTTCAAGATCAAAGATGAAACACATATACATGGAATCTTAAAAAAAATATATGGTTCTGATGAACCTAGGGGCAGGACAGGAATAAAGATGCAGACATAGAGAAGGGACTTGAGGACATGGGGAGGGGGAAGGGTAAGCTGGGACGAAGCCAGAGAGCAGCATGGACATATATACACTACCAAATGCAAAACAGATAGCTAGTGGGAAGCAGCTGCATCTCATGGGGAGATCAGCTCGGTGCTTTGTGACCACCTAGAGGGTTGGGAGATAGGGAGGGTGGGAGGGAGACGCAAGAGGGAGGAGATATGGGGATATGTGTACATATATAGCTGACTCCCTTTGTTATACAGCAGAAACACAACACTGTAAAGCAATTATACTCTAATAAAGATGTTAAAAAAAAAAGATCAAAGATGAGACATATACTCCCTAAATGTCTTACTTACTTTTAATAATGTTTTAGTCTGGTATCTTTTACTTAAGAACTATGTGATATATTAAAATGGCCTGGGTTTAAAAAGAAAACCTCAGCTTTACCACTTACTAGCCCTAGTACTTAAGTTACTTAACTTTTTTTGAGTCTCAGCTTCCTTATCTCTGCAATGTCTGCTAACAAGATTTTTATAATTATGTAATTAATAAGTAAAAGCCATGCATCAGACCTGGCATTTTAGAGGCACTAAATAATGTCACTTCTTTTCTTTAATCAAATTTTTTCTCAGCCTTCATCTTTCCAGGCCTAGTATTAATCTTTTTAGTCCATCTCTGTACCACAGTTCTCCTCTACCCTGAACAATTTTAAATGCTCCAAACGGGACCTCCTCAGTTTTAGAAGCTGGACTATATCTCAGAATCAGACTCACTCAGATTTAACTACTCAGTGTGGACTCCTACTACCAGCTGGCCAATGAATGAAGCAGAGACTATGCTGAAGCCATCCCTGAATCCCAGAAGCTGAAGGTGAGGTCGGTCACTTAACATCCCTACCCACCCTGCTTATCTCCCAACCTAACCAGGGATCTCAACTGCTAACTATTTAGCCCACTCTTCTCCACTCAATTCCTGGGATGTTCCTTTCCTTCTCAGGGATTTTTCATCTGTTCGAGGCTGGTCTCGCCTTCATTCTAAGACTAAGGGCTCTTGATTCACTCCAAGAAACAACCTCATGTAAGGTCAAGTGTGTCACTAGCCTGCAGAAGCTTTGCACAATCACTGTACAATACTTCATTTTTCAGGCAAGCCCTGGCCATATTACGTGGTCAGCCCAGCTAAGCAGGGACAGAGGTCCTAGAGGGCTGCAGGCCTGATTAGATGTGCAGATGAACTTTTGAAAACAACCCATTAGTAACTCAAGCTCCATCAGTATGTCGACAGAAACCTCTATAGACAGGTTGTGCACCCTTATAGCATCAAAATCCAGAGACATTAAAAAGTTTTGTTAATGGGTTTCTGACACTTCTTAGCTATGTGACCTCAGGCAGTTACCTAATCTTTCCAAAACTCAGTTTCTTTGCTTGCAGAATGATTATAGCATACAGACAGCCCTTGCTTTGCACGGTTCTAAGAGGCATACATTTCAGTTACCACATTTTAGTTAAATAACACCATTTCCTTAATAACAGGGTTCAAATGTCAGTTACCATACCATGTTAACCATGAATAATTACATAAAAGCACAAACTTCTGCACCAGCTCTTCAGTCCACAAATCATTAAGTAAGTAACAGATGTGTATCATGATCCATGACCAATTAGGTCACTTCTTTCAAAGCCTGTCAGTGACTGGTCACTGTGCATCTGCTCGTTCACGCTCAGACAGCAAAGTGCGTCGCTGCTTTGCCTCCTTGTCTCCCAATGATAAACACACTGGACATCTTACAAAAACTGGTAACCCAACGAGGGTATTGGCCAAAACAAAGATGAAAGTGCTGCAAAGAAACAAACAGTGGTAAAGCTGGAAGTGAAATTTAAATCTAGCGTACATGGGGGTTATAGAGAGGCTGCTGACCATGGAAGTATTGGCACCACTGCTGTTTGAAAGATTCTGGATGTGCAGCCACTGGGAGTTGGGGAGGCAGCTTATCAAGGTAAACAAGCAAAAGGATGAAGATGCCCAAGAGGAAGTAATACCAGTGAAAAACTTCAGGCTGAAGGAACTCCAGGAGATACTTCACAACCACGAAAGCACAAAGGATAAAATATTGGAAGGTGATCCAAACTTAGGAGTGTGACAATTCACCAAGGCACAGAAAAGGTACTCCATGTCACACAACAAGACGAAAAAGGGAGAAACTGTTCCCACTGCTCTGATAAGTTTTTATTTCTCAATGCTTCTAATGTTTTACATTACAGTGTACTAAATCAATGTTCGTTTTACTGTTTTTTCACTTCCCTACACATTTATAACAGAGAGTAAGAGTTTTCAGTGCTTTAACAAAACGTTTTAAAGGTCCTGAAACCACTGTAAGTTTTCCCATTGTTTTTTTTTTTTTAACATCTTTATCGGAGTATAATTGCTTTACAATGGTGTGTTAGTTTCTGCTGTATAACAAAGTGAGTCAGCTGTTTGTATACATATATCCCCATATCCCCTCCCTCTTGCGTCTCCTTCCCACCCTCCCCATCCCACCCCTCTAGGTGGTCACAAAGCACCGAGCTGATCTCCCTGTGCTATGCGGCTACTTCCCACTAGCTAGCTATTTGACATTTGGTGGTGTATAATGGACATATATACACTCCCATTGGTTATTAAGATTGCTTTGCATGGGTCCAGCTTGCACTGCTGTTGTTACAGTCCTGCACTGCCCTGCAAAGTGCGGATGGCTGCGCAACCTTTGGGAGGTTGTAGTAAAATTAAATCATGTGACGTTCATAAAGTATCTGCTGGGACATGAGCTTGGAAAGGCAAACAAAGCAAATTCTGAAGAATCTTGCATGCTAAAGATTAATTATAAATTCCGTAATTATGCCAAGGGACCACTGAAAGTGCTGAGGGAATTGTTAGGGCAAGATCTGCATTCAACTGGTCGTACTGAGCAGGATGGATTTTAGGAAATTTTCACTAAAAAAAAGTAACTGAATTAATATGAGAGATTCAGAGTCTCTAAGACTATGGCCCGTGTATGGAGAACCCATCTTTAGGAAATATTTAAATGTAGAACTGACCAAAGGTGATGACTAACTAGAGACAGGAGGTGAGGACGGCTGCATATGTCTAACCAAGGTAATACTTGCTGCCATTTGTTGAATGCCACGTGCCAGGTACTATCCTAGGGGCTTTACATATTAACTCAGTCAATCCTCCTAACAAATTTAGGAGGTAAGTTCTCTTATTACCGTTATTTAGAGAGCGGAAAACAAGGCATGGAGGAGGTAACTTGCCTAGGGTCACACAGGTCAAAAGTGATGTTGCTGGAACTGGGGACAGGCTGTCCAGCTCCAGAGCCGATCTGCACGTATCGTCAACCCACTCATCCCGCGGGTCACCCTCGTTTCACGCAGGGCCCCGTCGCTGCACGCAGAGCCCTCCCCTTGGCAGCATGCCTCCCGCCAGGCCGCTTCTCTTCCTTCTGGGCCTCATCAAATACTTATTAAGCACCCGCTGTGTGACGAGCACTGCCCTTCTTTTCTTACTGTAGTGAAAGTTCCCTTTAAAACTGCTCATTTAAAACTCAAGATCAACTGCTTATCTCCTGACCAACCATTTCTTCCGTGTTGTTAACTGTTTAAGTCATACAACTGCATGGAACAAGAGAAAGATAAAGAAAGGGGCATTTATCTGAGAAGAAAATAATATAATTTCACCAAGTTTGTAATCCCTCCATCTACAGGTTACCATCTACAGATCAAAATTTTTTGTGAGGACAATAGTGTTCATGAAACTGTTTTTTAAACCCACCCGATTTCTAGCTTTCCCTTCCATGTGAGCTCCTACGTCTCCCATCTTGTTTTTACAAAAACTCATCTTCCTGAAGGAAAGCCTCTTGGGAAAGTGTGTTCAAAAGATCGTGGGCTAACATTTTTTTACACTTTTCTAGGACTTTCAATAGAAGTTATTTACTCTGCAAATGCCCCAGAAATGACTTTTTTCTTTCTACTTATTTTCCCTAACGGCACATTTTATCATAAGTACCTTTAAAATTAAACATATATTTCATTTTCCCTCTCCCACCTACACGGTGGATATGGTTGCTTTGGTCAATCCCATGCATGGGATTCCCACTACATATTATAAATTTGTTTTCTACTCTATTAACTGAGATTATTTATTGAGTTATATGAGAAAACATACCTAACAGAAAAAAATAACAGATCTGTCACTGGTATTAAGTTATATTTTAGTTATTCAGTTTATGCCGAAATATAGAAAATTGGTCAAAAATGGTAATTCAAATGGGTTACAAAAAAGTTACTCAGAAATCAATCTCCAAATCATAGATTTATGCTCAAAGAGAAAAATAATCATTCAATTCTTGATTTACACCAGTCATTCATAAAAGTCTTCCACAGATACGGGCCATAAATTTGCTCTCTATAAAGGTGTAGGGCTTCCCTGGTGGCGCAGCGGTTGAGAGCCCGCCCGCCGATGCGGGGGACGCGGGTTCGTGCCCCGGTCTGGGAGGATCCCTCGTGCCGCGGAGCGGCTGGGCCCGTGAGCCATGGCAGC
>NC_041227.1:78988365-79033608 GCF_002837175.3 Physeter macrocephalus
AGCCGTGGCCGCTGCGCCTGCGCGTCCGGAGCCTGCGCTCCGCAACGGGAGAGGCCACAACAGAGGGAGGCCCGCGTACCGCAAAAAAAAAAAAAAAAAGTGTACATCATTGCCACACGAAGATAACACAGGCCAGCCTCCCCGAGATCACCCGCTGTTGAGCAGCAGCTTATGTGTAAAAAGAAAAGGTAATTCTTAGTTCCGTAGCGCCTACAACTCTTCCACTGCTTGCAAAAAGCTGACAGTTTTACAACTGACAAGAATGGAAAATCAAAGACCTCAAGGTTTTGATACTTTTTCCATATAGAGGATGTAATAACTATATTAAATAATTATACAGTTGATTTAGCTAGAAATAGTTTTAATCAGCCATGGCCATTTCAAACAATGAAAAATATTTTGCTGCTCATCTTAAATATTTTAGGTTTGATTATCAGTCAGATAATCTGCTTATCAGACTATCAGCAAAAAGAAAAATTAAATTTTGATGCATAAATGAAACATATACTCATAAATCTCCCATTTTTTTCCTTTCCACAATAATACTAGTCTCCTGTTTTCAACAGTATGAAAAGATTTCCTGAAATATCCCACATGGTTCATAAATCCCTTATACTTGAGGGTGGTCTAACTAGGTTTAAATGTTTAAGGACATGATTCTAGAGAGAAGACTTACATAAACATAGGTATTTATGAAAAGATACCAAATATCTACAGCAAGTTACCTCGGTTAGCACACGTTTGAGCGTAAAACAATGAATCTTTTTACACCTTTGATCAATATGAACTAAAAAATAACATCCTTAAAATTAAATTAATATGTATTTGCCAAGAACCAGTTGCTTATTGTTCAGAATGTGTAGGGAGAAAAACAGAGTAATGGTTTTACTTACTTTTACTCTCTATATTATTTACAGAAAATATAACATTAGAAAAATTTCACAAGGTTGAATTATAATTTTCATAGCAAAGAAGATGATACGGTGTCTGATCATCTGGTCCCTGGTTGCTAGAAAGGAATTTTCCTAATCCATTCAGATATCAAAAGCAAAAGTAAATTCAATTCAAATTACTGAGTTCTATAATACAATACCACCTAGAAATATATTTCCTTTGTATTTGGGATTCTCTGTATGGAAAATAAAAGCAAAAAAGTATAGAAAGCAATTGACTCCATGATTAAAACACAATTCAGGGTCTTTATCGACTGACTTTTCATTCCGGAATTTATTGTTTTTATGTTCTCACTGCCCAAAAAAACCCATCATATGAAATCACAAAAACCTACTTATCTCCAGGAATTCTCCCTGTTGAAGATTCAATTAGCCTTGCTCTGTACTCCCTTTGCTCAGCCAATCTGTTCAAAAGTTCATTGTTCTTTTGATAGGGATCATGAAGATTAACTACATATTCTTTTATTCCTAAGGCAGAAAACTCGGGTCCTGGTTCCTCAATAAAAAGTTTACTCTTCTCTGCCATCTGATGTAAACCAAGCCAACCATAGTGCCATAATAAAAAATGTAAATTACTGGCATTGACTGTGCTTAAATTTTCTCATGGAAAGGATGACAGCTCTCACCAACCAATTTATTTTCTCTTTACATGCTGCATCTACAAGTTTCCTTCAGTTCCTTATTATGATTAGCTCTTGACAGTTTAAAAAAAAGAGAAAAAATTGAGTCACAAGAGGACAAATACTGTATGATTCCATGATTGCACTTATATGTGGTATCTAAAGTAGTCAAATTCATAGAAATAAAAGTAAAACGTGCTTACTAGGGGCTGGGGGGAGGGAGCAAAAGAACTGTTGTTTAATGGGTACAGAATTTTAGTTCCGCCAAGATGAAAAAATTCTAGAGATCTGTTTCACAACAATGTAAATATAGCTAACACTGCTGAACTGTGTACTTAAAAATGATTAAGACGGTATATTTTATGTATTTTTTCCAATAAAAAGAATTAATTAATTGAAAAAAGTAAAGGGGAAATAATTTTTAAAAAAGACTTTGAAATTAAGGTGTCTATAATATTAATAAATGCTTTTTACACTTTAGCAGGTATATAAGATTGACCTGTCCATTAATATCTCTGATAATATGCAGGGTAAAATGAGATAACAAAATGAAGTGCTTAAAACAAGACCCTGCAACACTTAATAAATGCTATCTATTTTTATGATTACTTTTGAAAATCAGATCGTCTCTGGTATTTTTCCCTGGAATTCACACTCTATCGTATTTGTATCATTTCCTCACCCACATTCTAAATATCCCCATTTTACCCCCATCTTTCAATCCCTTGGTCCCAGGTTTTGCAAGAGTAGATTTTTCAGTCAATTAATTAGAAATGCATGTGAACTCAGAGCTATAGAAAGGAATAATTTGACTTTTGTAAAAGAGCACCAGTATTATTAAGAAAATAAAACTGGCTATGTTCTACAGTATTTTCCATGCAATGAATCCACTTAGCTTCACAACCTATTAACAATTATTTAGATTCAAATCAAGTTCAATTCTTTCCATACAAGCCACTGTTTCTTTTCTACAATGGTGTGTGCATTTTTCACCCTTGATTTTGCCACTGCCTTCAATATTTTCTTAATTTTTTCTGAAAGGATTCATAGTTAAAACAACAGCATGTCTGCCAATATTGATCCTTTAACCACTAAAATAATAGTAGTTTGCCCGGGTATAGAATCCTTGGGTCTGACTGCCTTCCACTTGAAGTTAACATGTTTTATACTGATTAGATACTTGTAGAATTTTCTGTTTTGAAATTCAGAAATCTTAATATAGATATACACATATATCTCATTATATCCCTACTACCATTGTTAATCAGGCATTATGTCTTCTGATTTACTATTTGATTTCGAGCACCATGCAGTCTATTTAATTCCTCTAATCAGCAACCATGCTTTACATCTCCAACAATTCTCTTCCATGCTCAGATTATTTTTCATCAGTCTCTCGTAGATTTAGCACATTGAAAATTTCATTAAAAACTTAGTTATCAGGTTATCAGCTTAAATGTTATTCCTGAAGTTTAGATCTACATTGCATACTAAGACCTAAGCTATCTAGTTTTTATTTCAGGCTAGTCATAAAAAAAACTAGGGAAGCTCTATGGAGTCAAGGAAGTAGTACTTAGATTCTACAGGAGAAGCTCCACTCCCCTAGGGATCTTAACTTATCAATTCAGTCAACTTATCTTAAGAAAAACTTTGCTTACTTTCCAAAATAGTCTCAAGTACCCAGAAATCAGAAAGGAAAGATACAGCTCCTGGAGCAGTTCTATTATTTAAGGTTATTATTTAAGGTTGAGAGCAGGTTCTCACAACTTGACAATGGATGTTATACCAAAAGACAACTCCCTTCCCCTAATTTAAAGATGACATTTAAATGAGGTGTAGATATGGAAAGCTACACCTCATTGCCTAGAGGTGTTCTTTAGTTTTGGACATTCATGTAAAGTAGAAGATGTCAATTCTCCATTGATTTCATTTCACAATATAATCAATTTACATACAGTAGCTCAGTACTAAAAATTAAAACTTTACATATCTAAACTAAAATCAATAATATGAAATTTTTAAGTATTCGTAAAATATTTAAGTCAAAAGGTTTTCTATCATAAAGTAGCAAATATGAAAATGCAATTTTAAGAGCTTTAGTAATTGTGAACATCACAATTATTTCGTGACAAACAGTAAATTTAACATTGTAACAACTAAAGGTGGGAGTACAGAGAAGGAAATTTCTTGTAAAAAAAAAAAAAAAAAATCATTGGTAAAGGTTTTACTCTTTCTCCTTTGGACTACCACTTAAGCAACAATGCAGTAAAGCAATCCAAGTATTATGCTTAAAAAATAATTGTTCCTGAGATGTGGTAAATTCTTCCATAAAGATTCGCTTTATATTAAAACACATACAATGAGATAACATTCAGATTCTCTAAAACAGTAATTTATTATAATCCTACTTATTGTTGAGCCATATACCAAACTCTGTAAAAGACAAAGTGTATCACAAAATTAAGCAAAACCTCTCCCATCCCTCCCCAAAACATTAGCAAGGCTATTAAGAGCTATGATAAAGCAGACACACAGACATAAAATGCACAGAAGTTCATTAACACCTAACTACTTAAGCATCTCTTCTACATAAAGTAAAATATGGTCACTGCTCTGAAAGAAAAATTAATGAGAAAGGAAAAACTCAAAAAGAGGATCAGAAGGGTGTTGAAAACATCTGAGCTGTAAAGCCTTCCCTGCTGCTGGCAATCCATCAAACTGCAAAATAAATGCTATTTCATCTAACCTTTCAAAATCTCTTAGGTTAAACAATACTTTCAAAATTCACCAAGCCAAAAAAATAATGGGAAAATTTTAACACTAATATGACAATACTGTTAATCCAGCTATATATAATATTACTACTAACACTTTTAAATGTAAAGAATACCAAATTGAATATTAAACAGCATTCTGTTTTGTTTTCACTCTAGGGCATTGTTTTTCTTTGCAATAACTCTGGAAGGCTCTACAGTTTGCCACTGACAAAGAGGTCTGGGTGTCACAGAAATACTTCAAACACCCAATGCTTTGGTGGCACGTTCACAGGCCAGGGGTTGGATGCATTTCTTTGTATTATCTCCTTCTGAGTCACTGGCACATCTCTAACAGCTTTGCATATTTTCCAATTTTATTTATTTATCTTTGCTTTTCCACATTTTGCCCTTTTGATTGAGGAACTTCTAGGCAGGGATTAATACCAGACCACACTGAGCTTAGTTCTGTTATTTAGAGAAAGCTGTTAATTCTTTTTTTATAGCGTAGTACATTTCCTGAACACTGGAAACTTCAGTACTTAATGCATACACAGGTAATCAACTTCAAAACAGATTATGTTCCAAAAGTGTACATGCAAAACTAGGAACAGGGGCTTCCCTGGTGGCGCAGTGGTTCAGAGTCTGCCTGCCGATGCAGGGGACACGGGTTCGTGCCCCGGTCCGGGAAGATCCCACGTGCCACAGAGCAGCTGGGCCCGTGAGCCATGGCCGCTGAGCCTGCATGTCCGGAGCCTGGCAACGGGAGAGGCCACAACAGTGAGAGGCCCACGTACTGCAAAAAACAAAAAACAAAAAAAAAAACAAAAAAAAACCTAGGAACATATTTTCCCATATGATCAACATTGTGAAGGTTGTCTAGGATTCGTGACCAGCATTCAAAAATCAACTGAATCCACAATGAATCTCCTACTGCAAAAGAATCATACAGAGTCAGTGATGGTGTCCGGGGAGCCTGATACATTCCAAAACAGCGACTGCCCTGGTGGGAAAGCGTGGAAGCCTTTGCATTGCTGTTTCTTTAGACACTCACATTAGAAGTGAAGAAGGAACGTGTGCTCAGCAAGAGGGCAGGACGGAGGCAGAAAAGGGAAGGGCAGTCAACCCTAAGTCCTGACTTCATAATTAGTGCCCTCAGAGGCACATTACAATAGGGGAGAACGTGGGAGAACGTGGATTCGGAAGCCAGAATGCCTGGGTTCAAATGCCAATTCTGCCCTCTTGGGCAAGCTACTGAAGCTCTCTGAGCTTCAGTTTCCTGACGGATAAAAGAAAAAAAAAAGGAATAAGGGCAGCTTCCTCATAGGATTTGTTGTGAAGATTAAATGAGTAAATGTATGTAAAGTGCTTAGAACAGGTGGCTTGCCCAAAGTGTTGCATGTATTTGTTACTTTATTACTTTTCAGAAGTCGAACACGCCAGGACCATGCACAGCATTGCCCGTGGATCTGCCCATAGCGCCCTCCACAATGCCGTCTGGAAGGTCTTCACAATAAATGTCTTCACAAGGCCACTTCCACCATATAAGGATTTTCAAATTACTTCATGCTTATGTGAAGAGTTGGTCTTCTAAGGTTCTGTTTCAAGTTCTATTGAGCACAGCAGTGAAAGAGCACATATTTTTTAATGCCAGTGGTACTGAAAAAAAAAAAAAAAAAAGACTACTTTTGGCTCAGTGATAAAAGCAGAGGGGATGAGAAACATCTGGGTTACTCTCTGCTCTTCTGGAGCAGAGGGCTGTGAACTGCCTGCCTCGGACTCTGTGCTAAGGTGAATATTCCATTCTGTCCATTATCCACTGAGAAAAGAAACCATAGTAGGATGTCTTGGGATTTATTTTCTATCTTATTATAATTTGGAGGATTCTGACAGTGGTTACTGAATTAGAAAAACTCAAGAAAAGGTGCTATCAGTGGAGAAATTATTTGCAAGTGTTCCAGTGTTTTAAAGTGAGTAGTCTTGCTTTTCTTTCCAACATATTCTGCAATCTTGCTTCTGTCCACCCCCCATTCTACTAAAACCATGCCTTCTAAAATATCTAGTGACCTCTACTTGCCAAACCCAATGGACACCTTTCAGACTTTGACTTGCCGTCCTCAGCAGTATATGTCACTGTTGGACACTGCCGTTTTATTCACTCCAGGTATCTCTGTTAGGCACAGGAATACGTGCCAGGCACTGAAAACACATGGGGGATACAGCATGGGCAAGACTATCATGAAAGGCAGAAAGGCAGCAAGAAAATAGCTGCACAGATACTTTATTACAATCATGACAGATGTGACTAACAAGAACTACAAGGGGCAGTTAGGACATATACTCAGTGTATCTGCCTTAGTACATAAAGCAGGAAAACCTAGCCTGGAGGGCCAGCAAAGGTGATATCTAAGGGCAGCTTGAGGAGCCAGTAGGGCTTGAGCAGAGGAAGGAACAGGAAAGGGTTCAGGCAGAGAAAACAGCATATGCAAAGGACACAGGCTCAAAGGAGGTTGGTGAGCCCAAAAAACTAAAAGAAGGTCAAACTAAGTGTCCCGAGAAGATGCTGGGGAGGCAGGGAGAGGCCAGACTTGTTCCAAACTCTATGAGCACTATCCTTTTAAAAGTAAAATCATATACATTTTCTCCTGTAGCCAAAACTAGAATCTCAGTCTCCAGACATTCACTTCACCATTCAATGTTTCTTCACACCAACCTGCCCCTACGGAACTATTCTGCAAATGAAGAGCCACTCATTTTTAAATCATTTATCCCATACCCCTTTTCTTTCGTACTGCAGTAACTGTGGAGTGGGGGAAGCATCTTACACCGAGCGGCATCATACCGTTAACTGGCAGCATCTTTTTTAGTGAGACATAAAACAGTGCATTTTTTAAATCAGTGGCATCTTAGATTTAATTAAATACAAAAGCTACATTTTTAAAGTAAAATATTCCTGTGCTAAGTAGGTATTTGTCTGAAGGAAGACAGACTGTTTTGGTACTTTCACAAGTAAAAATAAAAGGTTTCACCACCTATAAAAGCAACTATCAACAATGTGCTCTGTCAGGATCCCTTAGGATTTTAACTGCTTTTATGGGTTCAGAGGTCAAATTGCTTCTAAAAAGCTGAGTAAATTCCTATAATGCCAAGATGCTGGCTGAAGGTTCTGTGAGACATAAAGAAAAAGGTTGCAACAATTGTAAAGGATGGAGAAAATCAAGACTATCATCATTACGGGGGCGGGGGGCGGGTATACATAGGAAACATGTGGCTCACTTCTACCACCTTTCCTGGTTCTAAACAACTGAGCATAACCACAAATAGACAGCTGGGGACCAAAGCATGAGCGTCAGCCACCTACAGCACCCTCACAGCTTCCGGTAAACGGTGTTGGAGAATGTAGCTTGAGCCTAAGGTCAAAACGAGGCTCCCTATTCCCAGAGAGAGCCTTAATTGGTTCACTCACCCAGGGAAGGCTGAGACAGGACCAGACATGTGCAGATCAGGCTAGGCCTCACAGGGCCGACCCCCTTGTTCTGCTTTCAGTACTGTGAAGCAGGCAGGGAGAAGAGAACACCTTTACCACCACGAAGCACTCGGTGAAAGAGAGTCAGAACAGAGACATGGAGACCAGAAACTTCACCCATATTGTTGTCAAGCTCCCAACTTGACAATTTGTCCTTCTTTTTCCCGTGGGGAGAAGATAATAAAGAGAAAGGAGGTACAGACCCTAAGTAGAAGCAGGGTTCTCTTCCTCCATATAAACACAAAGAAGTGAAACCAACATATTCCTGAAAGGCAAAAATATTAGTAATACTACATCCAAGTCTGATCAGTAGACATCTTTCTTTCTACAACTACCTGACTAAGCTGTGTAATCTGACACTTGATACAACAAAGCCATCAAGATTTATAGGATACATAATCATTACCTTGACAAGGAAGATAAAATCTACTGAGATATCATAAAATACTCCATACTTTAAAGGAGACAGCAATGACTTTTGCAGCAAAGATATCTTTAATCCTGCTTATTTGCACACACCATCTGCTTTATTAGCATGTCATGTCACAAAGAACTACTCTTGTAATTGCAGGCCTCATTTTATAACACTAGGGGAATATGAAGGTAAAGAAGAGACAATAAGCAGAAAGGGAGAATGGCGAATTTAATTTGTCTTGCCCTACCTTCTTCCCAAAATAATTTAAGTGGCCTCATGTTCATTTGCTTAGCCATTCAAAATTATGTTTTTATGCCCATGTGCTAGGCACATTGTGCTAGACAATGGAAATAAAACAGTGAAGAAAATATGGCCCCTATTCTAAAGAAATTGACAGTCTTGTAATGGAAATAATTTGTTAAATATATAGGAAGGAGTAATGGCAGGAATTTTAAAGCTCAGAAGTAGGGACACAAAGCAACCGCTACATAGACTGATGAATGTCCTCCATACCCATTTTCATACTTTTGCATGTGGTAACAATGTATAGTATTTCTTTATGGTTTTCTTACCTTACGTAAATGATGTTATACTGTATCTATCATTCTGCAACTCATTTTTTCACTGGGCATTATGTTCTTCTATGGTTTTAAATCTACTCCTGTTGAGCTGTGTGTATATATTCTTTTTCTGCTATATAGAGAAATGCTATACACACAAACCTATCTGCAACAGTCTTCTACTATGTGAATAGCACACATTTTATTTACCCTTCCTGACCAATATTTAGGTTTCAGTTCCGCCCTAAAGTAACCAATACATCAATGAACCTCATTTTAAATATATTTTTGTGACACATGCAAGCTTTTCTCTAGCCCACCTAATCTTTCAGACCTTCAGTTTCCTTTCTCAGTCACTGTGATAAATAAAGGATACAAAGCACTTTGTAAAGTTCCACATAACCTCAAAAAATTAAACACAGGTTACCATATGACCCAGCAATTCCACTCCTAGATACATAACCAAGAGAAGTGAAAACATACGTTCACACAAAAACAGGTACACGAATATTCACAGCAGTATTATTTATAATGTCCAAAAAGTAGGAACAACCCAAATGTCCATCAACTAATGAATAAATAAAATGTGGAATGGTATATATCCATACAATGGAATATTATTCAGCAATGAAAATGACAGAAAGTAGTGAAAGATGGTGCAACATTGATGAAACTTGAAAATATTACGTTAAGTGAAAAAAGCCAGTCACAAAATGCCACACATTGTATGATTCCATTTATATGAAATATCCAGAATAGGCAAATTCATAAAGACAGGAAGAACACTTGTAGTTCCCAGGGACTGGGTGAGGGAGGTGGAGGGAAAATAGAGAGTAATTTCTAATCAGTATGGGATTTCTTTCTGAGGTAATGCAAATCTTATGGAATTAGACAGCGGTGATGTTGGCATAAACTTGTGAATATGTTAAAAATCACTGAACTGTGTACTTTAAAATGGTGAATTTTATGGTATTTTAATTATATCTCAAAAAAGTTCAAAGCTATAAACTTTCCCAGGATACAAAATGTGCATTACACATCTCTGCATTCCCCCAAATATTCTGTATACACAGTAGGTTCTCAAGTTGTATTTGCTACATCAATAATATGGGCACCAGGACTATTGCAGGCACTCATCACTCGAAGTTCATTGGAAACTTCATCCCTAGACTATACCAATTCTTATCTAATCTTTGCCTTTCAGTAAGATGACATGTAGTTCTTATTAAAGAGGGTGGAGGCCATCCTATCATAAGTCAAGTGAATGGTCATAGTGTGCCAAATCATAATACTTGAGGAACAGTGTCTGAAAATCTGCAAAGAATGGATCCCAGGGAGCTCAGTCAGGCTGGGGGTCTACATTCCCTGCCCTGCCCAGGGTCCTGAGCTTGGCTCCATAACCCTCCCACATACCACCCACGCACATGCACAATCTCAACTTGTAGAAAAGCCTGATTTTATTATATTAAAAGAAATTATACTTACTGGCAAATTACATAGTCTGTTTTCTATTTTTGGTTAATTTTGAAGCACACCAATTATGTACATCATTATATTGTGTCATAAATTTTTTGTAAATTTTGTGACTATGAAGCTCCAAGGAGAGTTCATTCATTCCTTATTTAATTACATTGAATAAGGACCTCCTATGTTCCGGGCGCTATTCTAGGCAATGGGTTCATACATGGTGAGCACAGCTCCAGCCCCATCAATCCCTCATAGATGTTAGAGAAGTCAAACTGCAGAGTTCATAGCCTGTTGCTCTCAAAACATGGTCAAGTCATCTCACAATTTTTTGATTGTGGAGAAAGCAGACACAAAGAATTAAGAAAAATGGGAAGAATTAGTATGAATAAGAGTAATCACTGCATTAAAAGGGAGCTTCTCCAGGTTACCATTAGCACAATGTTCATCATTTCACGGCAGTGTATCTATTGCATTTCAGATTTGTGGAGAAGCATCAGAGATTCATGAGATAGCTGAGTTTTCCAACTAGATCTCTAATTAAGCTGATACATGTCAGACAATGCATGCTACTAGAATATTCTACTGATAAAACTTATGAACTGGAAAGGGGGGGGTCAAAAGAATAAATCTAACTCCAAATTTTAGCTGATTCATCTACATCATTGGATCCTATATTTCTGTTTCTTATCACTCTATTTTTAGTCAATTGTTTATAACTCAAAGGGAAATAAATTTAATCTGTTAACACCAAAGAGTGTTTCAGACTGCCTTTTCTCAGGTCTCATTTTCTCCTTTACCTCCATGCAGCACTTGACAATGTCAACCAACAGGTACTTTTTAAGCTCTCTTGTCCCTAAATGCAGAAACTACACGACCTTTCTCTACTCTCTCGTTCTGACTTTGCTTTGTCCTACACGATCTTCTCCCTTTTCCCCGTTCATTCTTCCCCAGCAGCTCTCAAATGCCAAGCTTCATTTGCATCTTTCTGTAAGATTTTCTCTCTCACAATAACGGTCATTAAAAAGCTCTCCTTATGGTGTTTTGGAAGGGCAGTGCCCATTTAATACTTCAAACAACTTGCTGTGCATTAGGTATTTTGTCCTCCGTCTTTTCTCTACACCGTGCAGCCTCTGTTGAGGAGTTTATTCTCACAAAGGACGGAGAGACACAAGCGAAGTCAGGAAGCAGCTGGACCTGGGTTCAAGTTCTTCTACCACTTACTAACTACGTGGCCTCTAGCAGAGCAGTTAAGTAGTTAAGTTGCTTGAGCCACAGATCCCTCTTCTATACAATATGTACAGCTGACCCTTAAACATGGGTTTGAGCTGCATGGGTACACTTATACACAGATTTTTTTTTCGGTAAGTACATACATGTACTGTAAATGTATTTCCTCTTATGATTTTCTTAAAACATTTTCTTTTCTCTAGCTTACTTTATTGTAAGAATACAATATTTAATACATCCACAAAATATATGTTAATCGACTGTTTATGTTATCGGTAAGCCTTCCTGTCAGTAGTGGGCTATCAGTAGTTAATTTGGGGGAGATGTCAAAAGTTACACGCAGATTTTTGACTGAGCAGGGGTTCAGCTCCCCTAACCTCCGCATTGTTCAAGGGTCAACTATATAAAAATACCTTTCCAAACAAATGATGGATTAAATTGTGATGATGATGATAACTAGCATTTTTTTTCTTTTTTTGATAACTAGCATTTAAATATTAGTTATTATGTGCTAGATACTGTTAAGCACTTTACACATATTAACTCATTTAAATCTCACAAGAATGCTATTGTACCCCTTTTACAGATGAGAAAATTGAGGCTGAGAGCATGTTCATATAGCCCTTATCACAGTAGCTAACAAGCATTCAATAAACGGGGGCTGCTATTATGATTACCTTTAGGCTGTGACTCTCAAACACACATCCCACCAAATAAATACCTTCATCCACTTAAACTCTGCTAGGGGACTTCCACAGTGTCTCACCAACCTAAGAAGAGCAAGACTCAAACTCCACATTCCATTCCCCTCCTCCAGCCCAGCCCCACATAGAGCCTGCTTCGCCTGTCCATGCCGCTCACGTCGGCAGCTGCCAGGGCTCAACTCACAGTCGCCCTGACGCCCTGCTGTCCTGCTCTGTGGCAGCCCAGCGCCAGCCTGGGTTTCTCCCTACTTGTACTCCTCCTCTTCCCTCCACTTCTACTCCCTTCACCTCTGTCCTGCCAGGGTGCTAGATTCTGAAGCCAGTCAAACTGTACTAAATGTATGCTGTGGAATTCCATAATTTATATAAAGTTTGATGAAAACAGGAAGCAGCAACCCCTCAAACCCCACCCAGAAAGGATGTCTGAAAGGCAGCGCGGCAGGAGAAGCAGAACAAGACCACCTGCCCGGCTGCACAGGCAACCAGACGGCGCACGCAGGGCAAACATGTGATCAGATTATAACCCTGAATACTATTATTATAGCACTCACGTTCTCAGAGTAACCATGAGTATTATTCAAATGGCCTTGAACGCACCCAAAACAAACACATAATAAAATCTTAAAAGAGACCATCATATGGGAAAGGTGGGATGAAGGACGTGAGGTTTGGTGAAACCTCAGCCACAGGCAAAGAACTGGGAAACTACCAACCCACATTGAATGAAAAGGCCCATGTTAATCATGAGCAAAAGTGTCAGTTTACATTATCTGGTTCTGTTTTTACGTCGTGAAAAGGAAAGCCAACTCATCTCTCAAGGGTGGGAGGGAACAGAGCTAACCACGGTAATTCCGTTCTTACAGGTTCCATTTTAGCAGCCTGACAAGCCAGCACTATGTGCCTCCAACTGCCACTAGGGCTGACAGAATCACTTAAGCTAATTAACTAGCTAGGTCTTGGAAATGCAATGGGAACTGTACAACAGGACTGCTTAATTATTTCAAAACTCGAAACTGCAAAATAAATATTGTAAAGCCTTGGTAAATAAATGGCACTGCCATTCTATAATGCATTACTATTATCAAATGTTAGTGAATATAGTTGAGTATGCAAAAGCAAATAAAGTTCTAAAAGCAGAATTTAGAAATGCATATTAAAATAAAACTTACAATTCATAGAGCAATCCATAGTACTGTCTGTCCAGCATATTAAATGTAAGCAGTTAATTCAAGTACAGGTCAAATCAATAAGCTTATACAAACAGGTAATTAAAAAGAATGATCAATTCAACAGATAGGAAACAGAGTAATGGGCTAAAACCTCTTTGAATAACAAGATTAATGAGATACTCAAATATATTATTTAAAGATTATTTTTTCAGTAATTTGTCAAATGGCATGCTGTATGGAATTTGTTCATAAATTCCTTTAGAAATAATAACCAGAGTGTAAATATTTTTTAAAAATCAATAAAGCCAATGCTCATAATTAAAGACTGAGGATTGATAAGTAATAATATTAAATAGAGGAAAAGTAACATTTTAGTCATAAAGTGAATTTATTTGAGCCAAAACATGACCTACGGCATTCTCCAAGTCATCACAGTACACTGGCCTTTAGCTGATTCTTTGTAGGTTCTGTCTGTGCTTCCCATCCCCTTGCCTCTACCCTTCTCAGAACATTGATAGTGTTGGCTGACAGCACGACTATGTCTGCCTCTTTCTCCAGAGCCCGGTACGATGCCTGGCCCATGGTAGTCACTCAATAAGGACTAGTTATAGGATTTGTTACAATTATGCCACAAAAGTAGGAGCTCCTTGAAGGGAAGGACCAATTCTTACAGATCCCTGTATACCCAACACTAGAACAGTATCTGACATATAAACACCCAAGAAATGTTTGCTAAATGAAGAGTCTTCATTTTCAATTTATACCCAGCTTGAAATTTTATAATATAGGTAAATAAATTATTATGATATACATCACTCACATAAAGCTGGTTTCCTGAAAATAAATCTCCTTTATTAAAGGAGACTGACACACACTGGGATAAACTTATTTCTGTATGTAAACATACTGTCGCTATGTTTATTTTTTCCTCCATTTATCTGTTCTTTCATTCGCATCTTTTAATCACAGATATTTAAGCAGGTTGCTAAGGCCAATCAACCATGGCACTGGTCACAAAAAAATACCACTTAGCAGGGTGCAAAAATCTGTGAAGACTGGCACCGTGCAGGAGGGCTCAAAGAAGCTTTGTTTTCAATCAGTTATTGAAAGAACAAGTGCTTGGTAATGGCTACCAGCAAAGATTATGCTCTTTGAAAATTCCTTCTGTGATCTACGAAAATTTTAATATGAAGTTCCAGGAAGCCCAGTGAATTCTGAGTAGGTCATAAACTAAGGGAGAAACAAAAGCCAACTTGTAAGGACTTCTTTCACCCTGAGCGTCATTAGTGCAGACAGTATGCCCTGTCTCTGTTCATTGTGTGTTTTTTGTTTTTTTTCTACCCATATGGAGAGAGAGAGAGAGAGCAATTCCAGGTGAAAGGATAATCTCTGCCCTTTCCTCCAGGATTCTTGATCCTGTTGGCAACCAATTCTCTGTGCCTCACCAACTCTGCAGCTTACTCAATCTTGCCCACAAAGAGGTAAAATTAGAAGAGGGTATTTTCTGCTTTTCTGTGTTAGTATTACATTACAAATGTAGTGTTTGCTCTTATTCTACAAAATGGAAACTCCTCCATTCATTAACTTTCTAAATTCTTTTTGTGTTTATTATCAATGTTTATATTCATGCACACATAAATCTTCTTATGTTTCTGTGTGTGTGTTTATATGTGGATGTTGTGTGTGGTTTCTCAATCATTCAAAAAGTCTTTGATGACTTTCCCTTAAATATCCCTCCTTATGAAACACATCCAAACACTAGGAGATTGGCTTATATCCTTGTTTAGTAGCTAGGCCGGATGGTAAAGCTAAATGTTTTTATTACGATGTCCACAAAACGATCTATCAAGTAAGAAACCAAAGCAAGTAAGAAACCAAAACTTAGGTACATTAATGAACTGGCCCAAGGAAGAAAGAGAGGTAAGATTTGAACAAGGTCTGTCTGACTCTGGAGTATCTGATCTTGACTTGACAATAATACACCAAGGCAGTGCAGTAGGAGAGGAAAAAATAACCTAGTAAGTTCTCCTCAGACACAAGCAGTACAGAGAGAGAGAAACACGTTTGCTACTTAAGTACAAATCTAGGGTTATTTATATTGTCTGGGCTATCTGAAAAGCTTTCCCACAGATATATCTATATAGATATATCTATACATATATCTATATCTAATAGAGATTTAAGCCAAGAGTCCAGTGTAATACACACATCCAAGTTCTATGCCAAGATAAGCACAGTGAGATGGTAATTGACTGAGTTCGTATTTCAATGCATCAGCTTTTAAATGAGAGCAAAAAAATTTTGGATTAATTTGTTCTATATTTTGTTTGAAAATTTTAACATTCAAAACTATTCTGAGGAAAACAGTAATGAAACAAAATCAAAAATACTGCTATTAACTTTCTTACAGGGTTAGCTACCCAGCCACTACCCTTGAGTCTGCTCTATCAACCCTGCACTGTTTCGCTAAAGTAAGCTTTCTTATAAGCATATCTGATGATGTCACTCTCCTCTCAAAACCCTTCTATGTCTACATATTACCCCAACATGGGATAAACTCAAAAAATTTCAAAGGCAAAAGGCAGGTACAACAGTCTGGTATGTGGAGAGGGTATACACCTGTAAGGGTGTTTTGATACACAATGTTCAGGATAAGCATTAAAACCAGTGATCAGCCCACTGGCTACTTGTTTCTAATTTGTGCACTTATGGTGTAAAATCTGTACAGACTGGTCTAGCAGTAAGGCTCTGGGTCCTCTGGATGTGGCATGTCCAAGTTTTACTCCCAATTACTCTACCCTCTCCCTCAAACTTCAAGCTCCCATGATAGCAGAATACTCATACAGCCACTACCACCACACTTATTTCTTTCACAAAGAAATTCCAGGACTAAGGAAAGTTTTACAAAGGAGAGAGTTGGAACATATCCTCTTTAACAATGAGGATATTAAAACTTCCCAAAGTCATAAAGGTTGCTTATAGGTAGGCCATGATCAGAACCCAAGCCTTTTATCAACTAGTTCAATTTTTTAAATCCAACTGTTTTTGCTCAGAATCTTTCATATACAGGTAATTCCTCTTATATAAAAGGCTCATTTTAATATTTTCATTTACTTACGATAAACATTGAAACCTCAATCTTATTATATACATTATGGAATACTAAATTAACAAGTTACTTTATTTTAAATTTCTACCTTTGAAAATACTCCAAAATAGCTCTTCCATTCTTGTCCAGTCAAAACACATTATTTAAACACCAATTACAGCAGCATTTAAAAGGATCCTATATTGTACCACCAGGCAGAATTAAACCATTTACCAAGGCGGCAACTGTTCTAGCTCTGAAGTAACTGAACTCAGTCATGTAAAAACACTGACAAGAATCAACTGGCTTTCAGCCCAGAGAAGCTTTCAAAACCAGTTCAGAAGTATTTAATAATTTTAATGATTTCAAACTCCTTTTCCACTGAATATTACTGTATCCCTAAAATAATGCCAAGCCTAAGAGCAGCCTAATCAGTTGTTTAGATAAACAAAGAAAAGTCAACAGACTCTGTTAATAGTAATGCTATCAATTCTCTATTACCTGAGATAAACAGGTAGATACAGACACACACACACACACCCATATATCTCACCTTAATTCAACTTGAGATATACTCCAGTACCCACACAGATGTGTAGTACTCCTGCTCTCTCAGAAAAAGCACACCAGTGAGCATGCCATATGGAAACACACAACAGTATCAGACTATTTTAACAGATAATAACCACTGGGCTATTTTACAGCAAAAAACTGATATAATATTGAGTCTCCCTTTTTTAATATACCTGTGCTCTTTTCACACTTTACTCAGATAGTTAGGTGTCATCTGTCATTTTGCTCATAAGTATAAAGAAATTTTTGTTTACCTAAGTCATTTTGCTGCTACCTAAATAATTGCTCTTTTTATTAGAACCAAAATACCTTTTTTCCAGTGGCATTTATGAGTCAGCGCCACAAATCAAACAGAAAACACTGTCAAATAGTCATAATATTAAAATAACCTACAGTAGGCAATAATAACTAAAAATTTTCCAGTATTAATTTCCAAACATTTGAAAGAAACAATCATTCATTACTATTATGGGGAAAAAAGTAAAGTAAAATAAAATCACAAAATTTTAGACAGAGGGAATCTTAGGGATCTCCTAATGAGTAAGCTAATGACAGAGATACAGAAATGTTGGTTTACCTAATTTATAATAAACCAAAGTGTACATAATTAAACCTCTATCAATCAGAAGCCATCACATTTATATAAGAACAAAATAATTTTAGTAAGTTTCCACACAGTTATAATAGAATCTAGTATTGAATTTAGAATAGTTTATATTAACTATAAGACTCAATAATGTTGAAACTTAAACACATTGGTTTCTATTTTTAAGCTACACAAATAGTGAAGGAAAAATTGCAATCAAGAAAACAACATAGTGATCTATTTAAACACTTCAAAATGTCATCATAAAATGGCCCATATAAAAAAAAAACTACTTCAAATTATTTGCCTTTCACAATGCATATTCTTATTTCACTTGGAAAATTTAATTGTGTTTCACGTATGACCTTTAAAGCATCATTGTCACAGCTTGATAACATCCAAATAATTTCAATAAAACATCTACCACAGATGGGAAGTAATAAAATCATAATAGAAATACTCAAACTTTATAATAGTATCTAGGAGAAATTTCTTTTCTAAAACTTAGTCTTTGTCTCTTCAGAAATGAATATTGTGCTTCCAAGTAAATTTCTTGGGAAGACACAATAAAAACTCTGAATAGGCAGACTTCACTATCCTTTATGTCTGATCATTCAGTTCTTCAGTCCTCATTAAATCCTTTCCCAAGAATCTCAGTTAGACCTTACATATATCCCCTGCATATCCTACTGAGTGCAAGACACTAAGCCACATGGAGCTTTCCCTTCTTTAAGGTCTTTTTACATTTATTTTCTGAATATTATTTTCTGTACATGACACAACTTTGTCATTTATGATTCACCTAAAAGCAATAGATCATGAGCCAGACTGAGGTCCATGAGGGTAGGACCCAGTTTTCTGCTTCTTTATATCTCCTACAATAGCTGGTATAAGGTACATGTACAGCAGGTGTTCATACCTCCTAATTGACAAAAGTGGTAAAGACAGCCACACAAATGTATGAGAGCATCAATATCAATTCCTAGCAAATACCATGTACTGGTTTTCAAATCCAGATAGTTAAATAAAAATTGAATGGCTATGCATTTGTACAAATGCCATTTGCTCTGACTTCGGCCAATATTCAAATGTTATTTTACATTTTAAGTATTTGAGAAACTAAGGGGTAATTTTTCTATTCTAAAACTAGTAGATACAAAATCATTACAAATTGGCAGAACTATTCCCATAGTTCAGATAGGTAAACTAAGGCTCAGAGGAGTAATGTAACTGTCCAAAGTATAAGAAGTAAATCCAGAAATCAAAGTTGGGTCTTCACAACCAGTGAAGTGTGGCTGGTTCAAGCTATTGTGGCCATGAGCAGCCTTGCTATTTTTCCCAACAAACCATAAAATTGCCATTTTCTATGCATCCCACATGAAAAGGTTTGGCAGTACCATCTGACTCTACCAATACTGCCTCTCAAAAAATTTTTCCAGTAATATAAATTACCCAGCGGCGGTACTCCCATTATCAACTCTGTGCTGACACTTCTATTTTAAAAAGTCATTCTTTAAAATAGAAAAACTACAACTGTTTAAATTTTCATTTTCTTAGTTTCCTTTCCCTTCTGATCCTGTCTGCATGATATTATGCTCAAGTCACCTTGATGGCAGTTTTGGGTATTCTCCCCAAATCTCCACTTGATTATTCTAAAAAATCTCTTGAATGCTTGAGCAACTGGAGAACATCATGCTTTAAATATGGATTTAATGAGGGCAGAATTTCCTGTATATTTATTGGACTCTTGCTGACAGCTCCTGTATATTTATTAAACCCCTCAGAGCACATTACGGAGACGAGGGCTGTGAGACTGCAGACGGTGGCAGGGACCTAGGGAGGGCCAGTGTGAGACAACCATGTGTCTCAAAGCAGCAGTATGGCCATCACTTCTTTCACCATTACCCCGTCTTGTCCTGATAATGGAGTCTGGGCAAGCTGAGGCAGCCCCATGTGGGACTGGGCAGAGATACCCTCCCTAAGTAATTCCTTTGGTCATAAAAATGGCTTTGAAAGCTGAGGCCAAACTCTTTCATAAAACTCCATTACATAATATTGAAAGATTTCCCCATCTCATGTGTTAGTGTGAAAGTAACCACAACCATGAAATTTTTTGTTTGTGTACATGTTTTTAATAATGTAATAAAACCCCACGAACCCATTACTCCAAAATAAAACTGGCCCTTATTTATAACATACATATTCCCTATGTATGCCCATCCCATTCCTAGGCTTGCCTCCACCTTAGGAGACCACTGTCTGGAACTACTCATGTATTTCTGGGTGATGCAAATATTTTATATATATATATATGTGTGTGTGTGTGTGTGTGTGTGTGTGTGTGTGTGTGTGTGTGTATTATGTATATTCTGTGCATTTATGTTCTTTTAGTTGTTTCTAAGTTTATAAAATGGGTACATGATATACGTAATATTCATGGACTTATTGTTTCACTTGCTATTAAAATTCACCCATATGGCAGGGGGGAGGAATGGCAGTTTCACTGATGATACTAAATGAAAACTCAAATCCAAGGAAAGAACACCAGTAAAGGAAACTACAAAGGTAAATATAAAAGACAATAATTATATTTTGGGGGGATAGAAGGTGTAACAACTTTCTTCTATTTGATTTGAAAGGCAACTGTATAAAACAACAATTATAAAGACTTTAATGGGCTTACAAAGTATAAAGATGTAATTTGTAAAATAAAAATAGCATAAAGGTGGGGGAAAGGGTTAGAGCTATATTAGAGCAAGATTCTGTACTACTGAAATTATGTGAGGATTAATATGAACTGGATTGTTTTAAATTAAGATGTTAATTGTAATCCCCAAGATAACAACTAAGAAAATAACATATATATGAGAGGAAAAAAAATCTACCTAACACAAAAGGCATGAGAGAGCAATGGATGAACCAAAAAGATGACATGTAGAAAACAAATAAAATGGTAGACATTTATCTTACCTTATCAGTAATTATAATAAATGTAAATGGATTAAACACTAAAATCAAAAAAACAGATTAACTGTATGGATTTTTTTTTAAATGACTCAACTATATGCTATCAAAAGAGACTCAAATTAGATTGAAAGACACAAGTCGAAAACAAAAGGATAACGATGAATCACGCTAACAGTAAGCAAAGTAGAGCTATACTAATATCAGACAAAAGACTTCAAGACAAAAATGTTACTAGAAAAAAAGAGGGAAATTTTGTGATAAAAGGGTCAATTCAGAAGGAAAGATAACAATTATAAATGTTTATGAACCTAATAACAGAGCCCCAAAATACACAAAACTAAAACCGACAAAACTAGAGAGAGAAATAGACAATTCAACAGTAATAGTGGAAGATGTCAATACTCCACTTTCAACAATGGATAGAAACATGCAGAAAGATCAACAAGGAAATGGAAGACTTGAAAAACACTACCAACCAACTTACTTTAACAAACATCTATAGCACACTCCACTCAACAAAAAAAGAGACATTCTTCTCAAGTACACATAGAACACTCTCCAAGATAAGCCACATGCTAGGCCAATTTTTAAAAAAGCATTAATAAATTTAAAAGGATTGAAATTATACAAAGTATATTCACCAACCATAATGGAGTTAAATTAGATATAAACAATAAAAGAAAATTTAGAAAAATCCACAAATATTTGGAAATTAAACAACACATTTCTAAATAACAATAGGTCAAAGAAAAAATTACAATGGTAATTGGCAAGGATTTTGATATCAGCAGAAATAAAAACACATCAGGTCAAAATGCATGGGACACAGCTAATGCAAGACTTAAGGGAAACTTTATAGTGTTAAATTAGTATTAGTAAAGAAGACGACCTCAAATCAATAATCTAAGCACTTCCCTTCAAAATGTAGGGGAAAAAAAGGAAAACACATTGAAGGCAATCATAAAGTAGGAAATAATAAAGATGAGAGTGGAAATTAAAGAACTATAAAACAGAAAAATAAATTTTCTAAGATAAATTTAAAGAACCAAAAGTAAGTTCTTTAAAGATATCAACAAAATTGACAAACCCTTAAGTATACAAATCCTTAGCAAGAAAAAGGAGAGAAAATACAGACCACAAAAATCAGGAATGAAAGATTACCTCTGACTCTTCAGAAATTAAAAGAATTACAAAGAAATACTATGAACAACTTTATGCCAACAAATGCAACAACTTAGATGAGAAAGTAAAAATAATACAAACAGGAAGGGAACATGGGCTGATCTCTTTGCATATGTCTTGTTTTACAACGTTGACACTGAAACCATGTAATCCTATTATGTAATTTAAAGACAAAATTAAACAAAAACAAGCAAAAGGCAGTCACCGAATAGAAAATGAACTAAACTACACATCAGGTTGGTGGCATAACCACACAGAGAAAATAATTCCTTCAAGTTACTTTAAAATGCTGAATTTGGGGAGTTCCCTGGTGGTCTAGTGCCTAGGATGCGGCACTTTTAGTGCCGTGGCCCAGGTTCAATCCCTGCTCAGGGAACTGAGACCCTGCAAGCCGCGCGATTGCAAGCAGTGTGATGCGGCCAAAAGAAATGCTAAATGTTGACTACACATTTCTCCAGAGGGATACAGCCTAAGGCAGTGGTGGGGCGGGGTGGGGGGGGAACGGAGGAGGAGAAGGAGCAGGTGTGGGGAGGAAGAGAACTGCAAAGAAATATCAAATAGCATTCTGTAGTCTTTTTGTAAATAGAAATACTGTGGTATCATCATTTTTTAACTATCATAGTTATATCACAGGATAAATCAAATGAGTAGTATCAGACTTTCCAATATAAAATCAAAGAAGAGCTAGTACTCTTGCATTTGATTTAGAAGCATAAGGTTTTCTTTAAAATAAATATATGCTTATCATATTACTACAAATACGTATGTGTGTGTATATGACCTCAGAGATAGGTATGTGTGTATTTGTGTGTATTTCCTAGCTCTAACCACCGTAAACACCAAAAAGCAATAACCCAAACTGTGGTTTCTAAATATAATTTCCACTAAAGAGAACAAGGGCTACTTTCCAAAATGCTTGATTCCACAGTGAGGTGACAAAATGTACATGAGACTAAGACACTTGTTATTCCAGCAACCCACAAAACTACCAAAAACTAATGGGGGTCTCAAAATGAACACTAGCAAACCGAACCCAACAGCATATTAAGATTACACACCATGATCAAATTGGATTTATCCAGGAATGCAAGGGTGCTTCAACATAAGAAAATCAATGTAACACCACATTAATAGAACAAAGGAATAAAACCACATGATCATCACAATTGACAAGAAAAGGCATTTGACAAAATTCAATATCCTTTCATGATAAAAACACTTTAAAAGGTAGGAATAGAAGGAAACTTCCTCAAAATAATGAAGGAAATTTACAAAATACCCACAGCTAACATCATTCCCAATGGTGAAAGACTGAAAGCTTTCCACATAAGATCAGGAATAAGAAAAGGATACCCACTCTCACCACAGTTATTCAACATTGTACTGAAAGTTCTAGCCAGGGCACTTAGACAAGAAAAAAGGGATCCAAATTGGAAAGGAAGAAGTAAACTCTCTCTATTCAAAGATGACATGATCCTGTATACAGAAAATCCCAAAGAATCCATAAGAAAGTTACTGGAACTTAATAAATTAATTCGGGAAAGTTGTAGAGTCCAAAATCAACATGGAAAAATCTGTTACATTCCTATACATCTGCAATAACCTATCTGAAAAGGAAATTAAGAAACCAATTCCATTTACAATAGCATCTAAAAGAATAAAATACCTAGGAATAAGTTTCATCAAGGAAGTACAAGAATTGTACACTAAAAACTATAAAATATTGCTGAAATAAATTAAAGAAGACTTAAATAACAGGAAAGACATCTCATATTCATGGATCAAAAAGCTTAATATTGTTAAGATATCAAGACTACCTGAAGTGATCTGCAGAGTCAATGAAATCTCTGTTAAATGCCAGGAGTCTTTTATAGAAATGGAAAAGTCAATCCTCAAATTCATAAGGAATTGCAAGGGGCCCAAAATAGCAAAACAATCTTGAAAAACAAGAACTAAGTTGGAGGACTCTCACTCCTAATTTTAAAACTTACTACAACACAACAACAATTAAAACAGTGTGGTACTGGCATGAGAACAGACATATAGACCAATGGGATAGAACTGAGAGTCCAGAAATAAATCCATACCTCCACAGCCTTAGTTTTGACAAGGTTTCCACATCCTATTCAATGGGAAAAGAACTGTCTCTCCAACGAATGGTGCTGGCACAAACGGATGTCCACATGCAAAAGAATGAAGTTAGACCTCTCTCTCACATAACATACAAAAATTAACTCAAATGGATCAACAACCTAAATACTGTATAGGAGCTAAAACCATAAAACTCTTAGAAGAAAACATAAGTGTAAACCCTCATGACATTAGATTTGACAATGGATTCTTATAGACATGACACCAAAAGCACAAACAACAAAAGAAAAAACTGGACTTGATCAAAGTTTTTTTAATTTGTGCTTCAAAAGATATTATCAAGAAAGCGAAAAAACCGCCTACAGAATGGAAGAAAATATTTGCAAATACACTATCTGATTAGGGTTTAATACCCACAATATCTAAACAACTCTTAAACAAGATGACAAACAACCTAATTTTAAAATGGGCAAAGGACTTGAATAGACTTTTCTCCAAAGAAGATATGCAAATGGCTGATAAGCACATGAAATGATACTCAATATCATTAGTCATTAGGGAACTGCAAGTCAAAAACCACAATGAGATATCACTTCACCTACTAGAATGGCTATAGTTTAAAACAAAAGAAAGAAAATTAACACGCGGAGGGGATGTGGAGAAATTGCTAGTAGGAGTGTACTACCATGGTGCAGCCACTGTGGAGAACAGTTTTGGCAGTTCTTCATAAAACTAAACATAAAATTACAATATGACTGAGCAATTTCAATTCTAGGTGTATACTCAAAAGAACTGAAAACAGACTCATATTTGTACACCAATATTCATTCACAGAATTATTCACAATAGTCAAAAGGTGATAACAACCCAATTATCCATCAACAGATGAATGAATACACAAAATGTGGTATATCCATTCAATGGAATATTATTCAGCCAAAGAAGGAACAAAATTTTGACATATGCTACAATATGGATGAACCTTGAAAACATCATGCTATGTCCAATCACAAAAGGACAAATACTGTATGATTCCACTTACATGAAATATCTAGAGTAGGCAAATTCACAGAGACAGGAAATAGATTAGAGATTGCCAGAAGTTGAAGAAGGAGGGAATGGTGAGTTAGTGCTTACTGGCTATAGTGTTTCTGTTTGGAGTGGTGAAAAAGTTTTGGCAATAGACCGTGGTGATGGTTGCACAACACTGTGAATATAAATTAATGCCACTGAATTACATATTTAAAAATGGTTAAGATGTCAAATTTTATATTTTATATATGTTTTTTAAACCATAAGATAATTTTTTAAAAAACTAATTGAGTCTTGCCAGAAGTTGGATCACAAGATCCAACTTAAAGGGGTCCAACTAGCCAAAAATGTGACAATTTGAGTGTCAGTAAAAACTAATGAGTGACATGGACTAAACACCAAGTACATAAAAATTCATGAATCAATAATCTTATTAGATTTTTTTAAATCATTGGTCACCAGTAGAATTTGCTAGGGTATTATGGTAGATTAAGATGGCTGCAAATTCTTTCCTGCTCCTCCCCTTAAATCCAGACTGGCCTTAGTGACTTACTTGACTGATAGAATGCAATAGAAGTAAAATTCTGAGACTTCAAGGCTAAAACATAAGAAGCTTTGCAGCTTACACAGGGGACTCTTGGAACATTCCCTCTGGGAACTCTGAGCTACCACGGAAAAAGCCCAACACTACCCTGGGACCATCAGGCCTAAAGGGACATGTTTAGGCTCTCTGATAAGCAGTCCCAGGTGAGCCTACCCCTCTAACTATCCCCTCCTCCAAGGTGCCAGACATGTGAGTGAATCGGTCTTGGACCCTCCAGACCAGCCCATCCACCTTCTTCTACATATAACAGTACTGCCAGCCAAGCCCCCCAAAATACCTGACCTATCAAATAACGCTGTTTAATAAAACAGGTGTTGTTTTATGCCTCTTGAGTTTTGGGGTAATTTGTTATGCAGCAGCAGATAACCAAGCAGGCATCAGCTTATTAGTCTGAAAATTGACAAAGGAAAAAAATCAAGCATTTACCTGCCCTTCTAGTATAACTATTTCAGGGTAACTATATAGCTGATGAGGGAAGAATTCTAGCTAATAAAAGCATAAAGAACGATATCATTAGAAATGCACTGTTTATCAACCCCTGAGGAAATCATGGTTCTAGGCAACAGAACCATGGTTCAGCGGACTATAAAACCTCAGGTGGAAGGTTTTTAAGAGAAGGATTAGGCACGTACCACCACAACACGCACACCCGCCAAACACATCCCCACGACCCCACCCACAAAAGCACACACAACAAATAAACTGCAGGATATAAAAAGTGGGAAGCCATTATACAACCAAAGAGGCTTAAAGGACATAATCAAATACAATGTAAGGACTTTTGTTTACATGCTAATTCAAATAAACCAAGTGGAAAAAGCCATCTTCGGATGCAACCTGAGACGTCTGAACGTGGATGGAAAATTAATGATATTAAGGAGTTACTATTCTTTTGGTATGATAATGGAATAGTAGCTATGTTTTTAAAAAAAAATAAGTACTTAGTGATGAAAACTGAAGTAATTACAGGCAAAATGGCATGATGATTTCTAGTCCTGCTTTAAAATTCTCCAGGAAAATAAAACACTCGTACCCTCAAATTCCTACAATTATAACAATATTGCCAAAATGCTGGTAACTATCAAAGCTGGATGACAGGTACACGGGGGTTCACTATACTGTTCTCTTCTGTGAAGTTTGAAAATGTCTGCTATGAAAAATGTTGTAACTGCTCAGTTATCGATTAGGACTGATTTTACGGGTTAATGTGGGGACAACTGCCATCTCTGTAATACTGATATTTTCCATGGTGAATATGGTACATCAGTGCATTTACTGATGTCTCCTTTTATGTCTTTGTGAAGACTTTGCATGTTTTTCTTTATAATTTAGCCTTAGGTAATATATATATTATGCTATCTTGAATACAGAATATTCTTTACAAAATATTTCTGTTGTTTGTTTATTGGATACATATCTACTTTTAAATATTTTTTAATACTTATTGGGTACAATTATTTCCTTGTGGGAAGAAATCTTTTACTCCACAATAAAAAAACTAAAAAGAAGAAAACATAGCTTCACTTCATAGAATGTACTTTAAAGCAGAATTTCAAGGGACAACTCTATTCCACAAAATGAGGCATCCTTTTAGTTCCAACATTGCTATAAGCAAACTGCTTATATTCAAAGTGCATTTCTAAGTCCTGCACAAGGAATAAAGGTCATGCGGGGGTTGACAGGACAGAGGTAAAGAATGACAGGAAAGACATTTTAAGAGCTGACTTCCGTAGAGTCTGTTATTTCCCTGGACAGCCCAGGGCAAAAATTACAAGAAACAAATTGCAAAAGACATGGTGCCACTTTATGCAACCTTCCTTCTAGCTCTTTCTTGTCCCTTCTCAGTTTGATATTAAGTTTGATTTTGTGGTCAAGGTCTTTTCACTCCATTCTGAATCTCACCTGGTACAAAAGGTTTAAGAAGTACCCAAGGAGCTATCACAGCTAACTTAAACCTCCAGAATCCCAAATCTGGAAAACAGCCATCGTAGGCACTGGCTCTGTGGAAGAGTAACATTTTCTATTGGGTTTTTAAATTAATTTGCTAGAGTCCCTTATCTAATTTTTACTTGTTAGAAGATGAATTTGTTCCCTAGAGCTGCCATAACAAAATACCACAAACTGGATGGCTTAAAACAACAGAAATTTATTCTCTCACAGTTCTGGACACCAGAGTCCAAGACCAAGGCTGCTGGCAGTGTCAGCTCCTTCTTGGGGGCTCAGAAGCAGAATCTGCTCCATGCCTCTCTCCTAGCTCCTGGTGGTTGCGAACAATCCTTGGTGTTCCTTGGCTTGTGTCAGCATAACTTCTATCTCTGCTTCTGTCTTCATGTGGTACTCTCCCTGTGTGTCCCTGGGGTCCAAATTCCCCTCACTGTATATGAGAATGTCACTAGATTGAGGCCCACCTAATCCTGTATGACCTCATCTCAACCTCATTATATTTGCAAAGACCCTATTTCCAAATAAGGTCACATTCACAGGTTCCAGGGTAAACATGAATTGGCGGGTGGGGGGACGAGCGCTATTCAACCTAGTACAGGAGAGATGCCAAAAAGCTTTTCAAAATAAGAGAAGGCATAGTTTTTATATACTGGCTTAGATCACTGTAATTAGATCAGTTAAGTTATTGTCAGTGGTAAACATTTTGAAAACTAATGAGCAAATTCAAACTCTGGTACCTATGACACGTGTGACACTCTAAATAAATGAACATGGTTCTCCACAACCTTGCTATTCAAAGTGTGGTCGTTAGGGCAGGCTGTCAGAAAGGGCAGGCTGGAACTCTAGGGCATGCACTGAAGCTGCAGTCCACAGGCAGAATTTCTTCTCGTATTTTTACCATAAGCAGCAAGAAAAAACCAAACAGCACTTTCAACACTTTGCTTGGAGATGTCCTCAGCTAGATATTCAAGTTCATCACAAGTTCTGCTTTCCATAAAAGTGCAGGACATAATTCAGCTAAGCTTTCTGCCACTGTATAACCAGAATCTGCCTCCCCCACTTTCCAAGAACAAGCTTCGCACCTCCTTCTGTGCACTCAGCAGCAGAGCCTTGAACACCCATATTTCTACCCACAGCCTATTCAAGGCAATCCAGGTTTCTTCAATCCTGCACATCAAGAGTCAATCCTCTAGCCACTGACCGTTTCCAAAGTCACTTTTACATTTTTAAGTATACGTTACAGCAGCACCCCTCCTCCAGGTACCCAAATCTGTATTAATTTGTTATAGCAGCAGTGGAAAACTATCACAAACTGATGGCTTAAAACAACAGCAATTTATTCTCTTAACAGTCCTGGAGGCCAGAAGTCCAAAATATGAGTATAAAAGGACAAAAGTCGGGCTTCCATGGTGGCACAGTGGTTAAGAATCTGCCTGCCAATGCAGGGGACACGGGTTCGAGCCCTGGTCCAGGAAGATCCCACACGCCACGGAGCAACTAAGCCCATGAGCCACAACTACTGAGCCTGCGCTCTAGAACCTGCAAGCCACAACTACTGAGTCTGCGTGCCACAACTACTGAAGCCCTCGCGCCTAGAGCCTGTGCTCTGCAACAAGAGAAGCCACTGCAATGAGAAGCCTGCACACCACAACGAAGGCCCAACGCAGCCAAAAAATAAAAAATAAAATAAAATAATAAAATAAATTTTTTAAAAAGGGCAGAAGTCAGCCAGAGCCTCGCTCTCTCTGGAGCCTCCTAGGGAGGATCCATTCCCCTGCCTTTTCCAGCTTCTAGATCTGCATTCTTTGGCTCCCTGCCCCTTTACTCACCTTCAAAGCTAGGGGTGTACCATCTTTTCTCTCTGATTCTGCTCCCCTCTGCTTCTGTCATGTGGCCTTTTTCTCTTTTGATGTCAAATCTGCCTCTTATAAGGACACTATACTTGGGGCCCACCCGGATAATCCAGGATGATCTCCCCATTTCAAGATCCTCAACTTAATCACATATTCACAAGTTCCAGGCGTTAGGACCTGGATACCTTTGGGAGCCATTATTCAACCTTCCACACTCACCTGGCTCTTCTCCCCCGATCCTGTACCTCTGCCCTCATTTCTCCTAGAGTTGGCTCCTTCCTGTCCCTCTGTTAGCTTTTAGTTGAAATGCCACTTCCTCTGAGAGGCCTTTCCACACTGCTCTATCTAAAAGTTGACCCATCTCGACCACAGCAGTGATTCTCTATCACAGCAATCTAAGTCCTATTGCTCTCCCAGGAGGTATCACACCTTCTACTGATTTTATTTACTCATTGGTTTACTTGTTGATTGCCTGCTTTCTCCACTGGAACGTAAACTCCATTTGGGCAAGTTACCTTCTCTTTATCATTCTCTACTCCAGCATCCAGCATGGTGCACTGACACATAGTATGTATTCAATAATATTTGTTGAATATGATAGAATTCCGTTTAATTATAAATTTATATTCCCTAAATATTACATTATATTTATATGATATACAAATATATGTGTAGCATGCATACTATTAAAAATTCTGTCTTTTTTATTTATAAACCTAAGTATCCATTGAGAGATGACAGATAAAGATGTGGTACATATATACAACGGAATAATACTCAGCCATAAAAAATGAAATAATGCCATTTGCAGCAACATGGATGGACTTAGAGATTATTATACTAAGTGTAGTTAGACAAATATCACATGATATCACTTATATGTGGAATCTAAAAAAAATGATACAAATGAACTTATATACAAAACAGAAATAGACCCGCATAGAAAACAAACTTATAAGGGAAAAGAATCTGAAAAAGAATATATATATATATATATGTATGTATAACTGAATCACTTTACTGTACACCTGAAACTAACAACACTGTAAATCAACTATACTTCAATAAATTTTTTTTTTTTACAAAAGAAGTTTCTGTCCAGTTTAGGAAACACTGAATTCAACAGTGCTAAATTTATTTATTTATTTACTCTAGATTTTCTCAGATATTTCAGTATGTTAATGTACCTTGTGACCTTTCTAAGGAGAGGATATAGTATGCAGTCTTTTGCAAAGTTACTGAAACATGAAATCATTTCCGGAGAAGCATCTCTTAAAGGAATTAGTATTCTTCAGACTGTCCTTTAGGATATATTGCTATTGAAAATAAAAATACATTCCAGGGCTTCCCTGGTGGCTCAGTGGTTGAGAGTCCACCTGCCGATGCAGGGGACGCGGGTTCGTGCCCCGGTCCGGGAGGATCCCACATGCCCCGGAGCGGCTGGGCCCGTGAGCCATGGCCGCTGAGCCTGCGCGTCCGGAGCCTGTGCTCCACAACGGGAGAGGCCACAGCAGTGAGAGACCCGCTTACCGCAAAAAAAAAAAAAAAAAAATTCCAGTTAACTCCTTTGGAACTGGCTAATGACTGCAAAACACTAAAAGGTATACATTAAAAGGAAAGATTAAAAGGCAAAGATTAAGAAACACATAATAAAGTTTGGCATTTTAAAATAAAATTAAAATATTAACCATATAATATTAAAGTTTTCTTCTATAAACAGCTGTAAAAGAAGTTTCATTTCAGATATCCACTGTAATAACTGTACTTTAATTCTATCTAATTCTTTAAGGCCTATGCTGAGTCTGCATAAAATAAATTTATTTATAAACATCAAGTAATAACTCAGTTCTATGAAGTACAGTGTGGATAATAAATGATCATAATTACCTTTTGAAATGTAAACTGTCTTAATTTGAAATATAAGAATCTATCGTGGCTCATAAGATTGACTTAAGTTCTCTACCTGAAGAGTTTAAAAAATGTTTCTCTAAAACATAATAAAAAGCACTATGTACTGTTGTCCTTTGACTAAGACCATTTGCCCAAGAAGGACTATTCTAGCTACTTATTCAAATGATATGGCATTTAATGGGTTCCATGCATCAAAGATATTTGACAATCATTAACCTTTTATGGCTATAGTAATTCGTGCAATTAACTTGGAGGAAATTATTTTTCTCAGTCACATAATTAATTCCCATGCCACCTTTTAAAAATTCTTGTACCTGAACTAAAAGTTATATGAAAATACTAAGACTATACAGTTTAAGATCAGGTCCCCAACACGGAGTACAATTAGTACCTTAAAGTACTTCGATATGCATGCAATCTAACTGATTATGTATGGAAGCAGATAAAAGAGGTCGAATATCCTCCACTAGCTTGGTAAACCAAACACTGCCACAAGCATAACTTTTTATCCTTTTAAGTAAGATTTTAATTTGAAAAAAATAATCATCCAATTTCTAAGCTCATAATTTTAAATTGGAATTTTTAACTGAAGTATAACAATACAATTTAAGAATATTTTATTAGTATGAGAGACTGGGTGATTTACTTTTAATTAGTATCATTGGTACCTGCGGGTGTTTGCAAATTGGAGATGAAGTGAGAAGTTAGGAAGGAATTTCTTCCCTTTACCCAAAACAAGCTTCATAAAGAATCAGGTTGATCAGTCAACAAATACATAGTAAGTCGGAAACCTACAGAATTAAAAACTAATCCACATTTGAGTGACTGCCACTCACTGAATCAGATGTTGTGGAGAGTACAAATATATAATTATCTGACTTTTATATATATAATATCTGATTATATATAATTTATATGTATTTTATTATATATAATTTTTATATTTGATTTTTAACTTTTATATGAGGATGGATTGCTTTTATAATAAAAGAGTCAAACTGACATTTATTCTGTGGTTTGGCTTATAATGATTTTATATGCATTCATATACAATAGATAAATTATGGATATAGATAATAAATAATAGAAATGAATACTAAGTAAGCAGGCTTACACCTATTCCAATTCAATTTTTAAGTTGTGAGAAATTAAACTTGTAATGTTTGTTTTCTTCTATATTTTTGCCAATATTCCCAGCAGATCCCCAACACCACAAAATACCATTTACGTAACATCACTATCAAAATGTACTCATTTAAAGTAAAACAAACTGGGGAGTTCCCTGGTGGTCCACTGGTCAGGATTTAGTGTTTTCACTGCCGTGGCCCAGGTTCAATCCCTGGTCTGGTAACTGAGATCCCACAAGCCGTGTGGTGTGGTCAAAAAAAAAAAAAAAAAAAAAAAAAAGTAAAACTAAGGATGTTATTCAAAAATTAGCACTAATGTGATGATTTTAAAAATCAGGATAATTAAGATTATAAATAGTTCAGAATGTTACAGACTATGACAATTAAAATACTTAGGGCAATGCCTGGAACAAAGCAGTCCAGTGGCTTTGGCAATTATTTGGGTAAGTACTGAGTACTGGGGTGAACCATAAAATTGCCAATCTTCTGTCATTTTTTAACCTACAAAACAGGCAATTTTACGTGGTTCAATCCACACAATAGTAGTTAATAACACCGCTCTGGAGTCAGTGAGACGCAGGTCAAACCCTGTTGTTACTACTAACTAGCCTTGTGATCTAGGACATGTTATTTAATTATCTGAGCCTAGGTTTTATCATCTTTTAAATGGCGACAATAATATACCAGCTTCCTAGGTTTTTCTTGTGAAGTTTGCATAAATCATGCAGGTAACGTGCTTACCTTTTCATGTGGGACAGAGTGGAGCCCTCAATAAATGTTAGCTATTATTATTAAAAATTACTTGTCTTAGAGACAAAGAAAACTATTAAACATGTTCTAACAGCTTTTTGTACAAATCTATGGTTCTATACCTCTAAAGTGCTTGTAGGTATCAGTCAGAAACGTCAGCTAAATTTTTAAAAATACTTTCCCTGTAAGATAACGGCACTGCACAGGTTGGTACTGCTGAACTCAATTTAATTCAGGTTCCCTAACCATGACTGGGCTCTTAATGCAACCCACCTACCCACATTTCACTCCCCCAAATTCTCTACAACATTTATCAATGGTCTTGTCCATCCTCCTCAGTCTCCACGTCTGCCATCTCTCTCCTAACACGGAGGATGATGTCTTTTCTCATTTCCCAGAGAAGACAGAAGCCATCAGAAGGTTCTCTCGCATATCCCTGCCACCAAACTATGAAAGTCCCTCTGTGTCCATATACCTTTCCTTCCTTCAAAGCTTACCCTTTCCCCTGGGCTCTGGATCTCAACACCTTCCATGTCCCTTGAGAAATAATTCTTCCATGGAAAATATTTCTAAATATCTTCGACCTCTAACCATGCTCTAGGATCACATCACTTCTCGAACGCACATCTCCCTCCAATCACTCCTCTCCCTTCCCTGCCCCTCCATTTCACTTAGAACGCTTTGAGTGTCACTTACTTTCACTGTCACTACTTAACCCCTCTTCACTCCACAGCCCACCGCCACCACTGAAACTGCTTTCTCCAAGGCCACCGATGGCTTCCTTTTGCCAAACCTCAAGTCCCTGCCTCAGTTCCTGGCATACTGGACTCACCAGCACACAGGGCAATATGAACTGTCTTCCTGCCTCTCCTCAGGCTTAGAAAACACCACACCCACCAGGTGATCACCCTCCTACCACTCTCAGTCATCCCTTCTTAACATCTTCATGACACTGCAGTTGATGTTCCCTTGACCTATTCACAAACTGCATTTTTTTATATATCATTATAAGCCAAACCGTAAGTTAAACATTAGTTTCTTTTAAGAAAATTTTTTTCTGATTATAAAAGCAATCCACACTCATAGAAAATTTGAAAATCAAATAGAAGTATAAAAAAGGTCATCAAATCATGCCATCCCACCTCCCAAGGATAACATTGTTGGTACTGGTATAGTGCCTTCATACTTATATATATATATGGTATAACATATATAATATGTAAGTTTTTTATGCTTTTTCATTTATTGCTTATATCATAAATTTTTCCCAGGTTATTATTCTTTGAGGCTTCTTGGTTCAATCAAGACAGCTGATCTAACTTTTTCTCCCTCCCAAACTCCATGAAATGGGAGAATAAATATATAATGAAAACAAACCCGCAGCAATAGTAAATACCCAGCAGACCATGTTCCCCTTCATCCGTAAGGTCTCCTCCCCTCCTGTTCCCTCCACATGTCCTCACTCTTCACCTCCTAGTCTTTCTTTCTCTTCCCATTGCTCAGGTCAACTGTCACTTACTCCAGGTAGAAGTCCATGACAATCCCTCTTCCACCAAGTAGCCCTTCCACATGTCCCCAAAGCACAATGCAACTTTTCCTCACAGAACATGACCTTTTCTGTGCGGCAGCTGTTTAATGCCTATGTTCCCCACATGACTATGTATACACTCCATCATGATGCGCTCTTTCTCTTTTTGTTCACCTTTATTTTCTAATGCTCAGCACACTGCCCTCCACAATAAATATTGTGGAATAGATGAGTGAACTTCCGGAAAAACTAAGATTGATGGTAGCACAATGGCAAATCCAAGGAAATACAAGGAACCTGTGACAGTTGACAAGCTTCCCCAGCAGCAGCTCAGAATAATCCCATTATCAGTACAGCACAGGCTAGGAGAGGGAGCTGGCCACAGACAATGGGCCAAATAATTAACTAGAGGGTGGGAGTGCTGAGTTAGTCCCCCTGCTTCAACTGCTGCACTCTGACGTTTGCTCCAGGGAAGGGGTGGGTGGCCATGAGCACAGCTTTCTAACAGTGAAGACAGCCAGGTGCACAAAGGGCCAAACGAAATGGAGCAGAGCCGCCTCACCCAGCAGGACAGCTAAGTGAATACCCTGCCCCCAAACATGCCCCTACCTGCCCCTGAAAAGTCATATCTGAAGTCAAGCTCCTATACTGAACCTACATTGGCCAGTGGTGAGGGGGGAATTCTCACTTGAGCTGAAGAAACACACTCCCATCATAGATCCTTACACCTAGAGATGTGAACAGAAATACAAGAAACACCAGATGTTTGAGGTAATCAAATAGCATGAAAAAGAGGCACCTAAGAAAAGACAGTGAAGCAGTTACAAGGATGGGCCTTGAAGTCAGCCAGCCTGGTCTGAATCCTAAGCATGACTTCAGTGTCTCCTCATGTGTAAGAGGGATACATGCACACTCCTAACCCCTCACTAAACTGTTAATACAGTAAGCAGAAAAATTTTTAAATAATCACACTCAGACAACTGCAAGGAGATAACACACCCATAAAAAAACCAAAAACCAGGGCATCTGAGCAAAAGTGTCTACTTCCCCTCCTACCCAAGGCCTCATGCACTGACAGAAAAGACTTTTGTTTTTAAAATTAAAGAATCCTGGACACAAAAAATGGTGCCATGAGATTATTTTATAGGATGCCTGGAAATCAGAAAAATTGCAGGACCAGAAATATGAGGGACTCCTGGAAAACAGATCAGTGTTCATTGTGGCCCCAAACAGAAGACGAGAGGATTCCCAAAGTATCCAAGAGAAGTTTCCAGCTCAGAGTCAACAAGTACAGAAAAGCAAGAGTAGCTCGACAAGTAAGTTGATTAAAAAGGAGACTTGAGAATAGCTGGACCCCACCCATAACCCCCTGCCCTCCGTGTGGCAGTGAAAAAGAAACTCAAGGTAGATGGTTTACCTGGGGAGAGCTCCAAGTGTGGATGTTACAATGTAAGAGAGAAGAACAGAGAAAGAAAACTCTGAACCTCTGGAAAAGACAGGGACTGGCGGTGAGGAAAAGTGGGGAGGGAGAGCAGCAGCTCTGCCTCATAACATAAACACCGACACACCCCATGACAGTGAAGCCCTTCCTACACTGACAACTTGGAGGGAACCCAGCTTGCTGCCTGGTTCCCCACCCACACAGCACCCAACAGGGAAGCATGCCAAGCAGCACAGTCCCCACTCCATGTGGAGGCTGCAGTAAACCCTCCCACTCAAGGGAAAACAGACCTATTCACCTGAAGAGGAAACCTGGAGCAGCTCCAGCACCAATTCACCTAGTCCTTCACTCATAAGTACAAGTAGTTAGCCAAGAAGCACCAGGCCTTGGAGATAGTCTAATAGCATGGGAGGAAAGGAGCAAGATGAATACACACAATTAACTCTGGAACAAACAGCCATAATCAAGAAATCTGAAGAGAACTTTAAAAAGTTTCTAATTGGCATCCTCAGAGACATTCCAGAACTATTGTAGGGCTTCTCTGGTGGCGCAGCGGTTGAGAGTCCGCCTGCCGATGCAGGGGACACGGGTTCGTGCCCCGGTCCGGGAAGATCCCACATGCCGCGGAGCAGCTAGGCCCGTGAGCCATGGCCACTGAGCCTGCGCGTCCGGGGCCTGTGCTCCGCAACGGGAGAGGCCACAACAGTGAGAGGCCCACGTCCCGCAAAAAAAAAAAAAGAACTATTGTACCCATCATAGAATAGACTCCTAGAAAAAAGAATTTATCAAGGACAATAAAGTATTTTTGGAAGTTAAAACTAATTGCCAAAATAAAATTTTCAAAGCAGGGTTGAATGTTACAAGAGACATGGAAGAAGAAGGAGTTGGCAACATGGAAGTTAAAGTTAAGGAAATTACTAATATAGAGAAGAAACATTTGAGAAATAAGAGCATAATGTTGAGAAGCAGAGAGTAGATACAGGAGCGCTCAACAGGAATTTCTGAACAGGAAACAGAATTCCTAGAGGAGGAAGATAGAGACAAAGGCAGAAGGAAATTTGACTAGGCCAAAAATCAGGCTTGGGGATTTCATAATACATACATCCTTCTGTACCGGAGGATAAACTCATGCAAGTAGAAAAGTTTTGTATTTCCACTTTGAGACACATCAGGCTGCCCTCCAAATAAGTCAGACAAATCTATATATTCCCACCCACATTTTCTAACCTTCCTGCAGATAAAGGAATCTTTTCAATCTCAATCTTTTTAATCTCTACCAATCTGATAGGTAAAATGTGATTGTTCATTGTTCTTAATTATATTTCTCAGATAACTACTGCTCATGCATTCATTAGTATTTCTACTTTGTGAATTGCTCATTCATGTTATTGGCCAACCCATCTACAGAGAGAAGCTTCTTATTGCTGATTTTCAAGAGCTGTCAATTTAAGAGATAAAAACTTTCATAATACAGGTTGCTAACATGTTTCCCTAATTCATAGTTTACCTTTTACCCTTGCTTATAAGGTTTGTCATAAAAAAAAGTTCTGAATTTTACCTTATGGTTTGGAAACTTCATATTCATAATTAGGAAATGCTTTTCTGCCCCAGAAGTATAAAAATATTCAGCTTTATTTTCTCCTAAATACATTAATAGTTCCATTTTTTTACAATGAAATCTTTGATCCACTTGGAATTTTCTTGATTAAAAAAAATATAGTAAGAATCCAACTTATCTTTTTCCCCAAATACTGGCTGGCTGACTGGTTATCCCAACACCATTTATTTAAGAATCCATCTGATCAGTTACCTATTGCTGTATAACAAATTACCCCAATACTTAGTGGCTTAAAACGACAATAAACATTATCTCACACAGCTTCTTTAGATCAGGCATTCAGGAGCAGCTTAGCTCTGTGGTTCTGCTTTGGTGATCCTCATGAGGTTGTGGGCAAGATGTCACCCAGATCTGCAGTCATCTAAGGGCTTGACTGGGGCGGTGGGATCCACTTCCAAGAGAGCCCCCTCATATGGCTGGCAAGTTGATGGTGGCTGTTGACCAAGGTCTCAGCTCCTCTCCACATGATCCTCTCCATAGCATTGCTTGAGTGCTCTCATGACATGGTAGTTGGCTTCCCCCAGAGCAAATGATCCAAGGGAACACAAGACAGAAGTTGCAATGTCTTTTATGACCTAACCTTGGAAGTCACACACTGTCACTTTCATAATGTTCCTTAGGTTATGTAGGTCAGACCTATCCAATGTCAGAGGGTCTAAGAAGGATGACAATACTAGGAGACAAGGATCACTGGGGGCCATCTTATAAGCTGGTTACCACCTTTCAGTTTTCCACTAATTTAAAATGAAATATGTTGGACCTATACTAAAACCCTATATATACTTGGGTTTACTTCTAGACTTTATTTCATTTTCTGTCTATTCCTGGGACAATATTGCAGTGATTTAATAATCACAGCCTTAACATAATTTTATTACATGTAAAGGCAAGTCTGCCCTCATTACTGTTCATTTTCTAAAATTTTTTCAACTCACAAATATCTATTCTTGAAAATGAACTTCCAATTTACTTTATTAGACATGAGAGACAGATTGGCCTCTGTGATAAATAGTGTTAAGAGTTGTTGTAGAAGCTGTGTAAGTAAAATGCCTATACAGCATCATTAAACATATTGTGCTACTCATAAAACATGTTTTAATTTACTGTACACTTATTCATTCACCAAATATGTACTGAATGTCTACTACATGGCAGGTACCATCGAGGTGCTGGACCTACAATGGTGAACTAAGCAGACATAGTCTCTGTCCTCTGATGAGCGTGATAGACTATAAACAAAATAAACACATGATTAAGTGTTAAGTGCTATGAAAGAAAAGCTCAGGGGCCGAAACAGTGACCATAACAACAGGACCTAATCAATTTTAAAAGGTCAGGAGAAGTCTCTCTGCAGAGTTAATCAGAGACCTGAAGGGTGAATTAGAGTTGACCAGATGTGTGTGGGGGGAGTGGGGAGACAGGGAGAGGAGAATGGTCAGGAATTGGTCCAGACAGAGGGAACACCATAAGTAAAGGGCCTGGGATGAGGAGAGAACTTGACTTGTTCCAAGCACCGAAAAAAAAAGGCCAGTAAAGCTATAGTGTAGGGAGAGTGCGGTGACCTGAGAAGTATAGTGGCCAAGGAAGTAGGAGAGAGGAAGATCATATATTGCCTCAGGTAATATGTTGAGGCATACTGCCTCAACTTTCAGAGAAAGAGTTAGACTGTGTTGGTGCCAGGGCTATGATTGGCTAAGACATTAAAGTAAGGCAGCTAAACTCCCCAAAGAGAGTAGGATGAAGGTAGAAAGTCAATTGTGGAAAAAAATCTTTTGGGTAGCCACAGTAGCTGGTGACAATCTGTCTTGTACACAACTAGGGGGGAAAAGGTCATACACCTTCCAGAGAGTTAACAAGTCCCAAGTAGAGAATTTAAGACCAGTTAATAGGTGGCTGTGCTCCTAAAGAGTGAACCACTTAAGGCAATAGTGGATTCCTGATACCAGACTCAGATAATCTCCCCCAATCATCCAGCCTCTAGCTATCGATAATAAGTGGCCATGAATCTAAAGACTTCAATCATTCCAATTTCCATGGGTATAATAACATCAAGTTTAAAAAAAAAATTCTACTACAATTTGAATTGGGATTACACTGAATTTACAGACCAAGGGAAAACTGACATTTTACAAAGTTGGCTATTCTCATGTGAAAACTAGGCGTGACTTTTTTTTCAAGTCTTTTTGTCCCTTTACAAAGTTTTATGGTTTCCTTCACATAAATCATACACAATTCTTATCAAGTGTATTTCAAGTTTTGGGGTTTGTGATTGTGAATGGGGTTTTCTCTGTTATTTATTCTAAATGGTTCTTGTTGGTGTACAAGAAAGTTACTGAAATTTACACACTTAATTTGTAAATAAGCACCTTAGTAAAGTGCTTCTAATAGTTTGTCAGTTTACCTTTTTTTCCTAATCATATCTTCAAAATTACAATAATTTTGCTTCCTCCTGTCATTTACCACTTATTTTTCAGTGTCAAATAACATTATGTCACACTTCCAAAAGGAAACATTTTTTAATGGAATTGATAACACCCTTATTTGGGTTTTTTAAATAAGTGTTTCTAGAATTTCCACTATAATAAATGATGTTAAACTATTACTTTGAGACATCTTTAACAACGTTAAGGTCGGAAAACACCCTTCAATCCTTCTTTTCCTATTACTAAAGATTTTCCTTTTTAAAATAAGGAATAAATGTGAAACTATCAAATAACTTCACAATATCTATTTAGACCATATGGTTTTCCTCCATTGATTTATTCATAACTTCAACTATATTCTTAATATCAAATAAGAAATTCCACTTGATATTTTTTAAATTAACTGTTGAATTCTAGTTTCTAAAATTTAATTTTCATCATCAAAATACTGCAACTTTATTTTTCGTGTGTTTTCTTATTATAGTATTTTTAAATTGGGAATGTAACCAAAACATAAAAGGACATTTCCAGAATGTTAGAATTTAGGTAATTCTGTATTTTGAAATAAAATCCATCACCTTAATACACTTGCAATTCTGACAATACAGCCTACAACATATACTATCCTACGTCATTTGCTATCTTTGGAGGTTAGTTTATTTCATTTCACTGTTTATCACTTAGGATGTATTCAGCTGCAAGTAACAAAAACTCGAACTCAAACTTTCACAAAAAGTAAACTGACCATCTCCTATAATGATCACTACAGAGGCAGAGCTAGTTTTAGGGTTCTTTTGTTCAGGAGCCAAATGATCTTCTCAGGAACTCAGATTCTTGGAAAACAGTATGGAGATTTCTCAAAAAACTAAAAACAGAACTACCATATGACCCAGCAATTCCACTCCTGGGTATATGGGTGTATAATTCAAAAAGATACACGCACCCCAATGTTCATAGCAGCATTATTTACAATTGCCAAGATATGGAAGCAACCTCAGTTTGCATCAATATATGAATGGATAAAGATGTGATTATACACATACACATACACACACACACACACACACACACACACACACACAATGGAATACTACTCAGCCATAAAAGAGAATGAAATTTTGCCATTTGCAGAAAAATAGATGGACTTGGAGGGCATTATGCTAAGTAAAGTAAGGCAGACAGAGAAAGACAAATACAGTATGATATCACTTATATGTGGAATCTAAAAAAAATAAAACTAGTGAATATAACAAAACAGACTCACTCACAGATACAGAAAACAAACTAGTGGTTACCAGTTAGAAGGGGGAGGGGCAATAGAGGGGTGGGGGAGTGGGAGGTACAAACCATAGGGTGTAAGAGGCTCAAGAATGTATTGTATAACACAGGAAATATAGCCAATATTTTGTAATAACTGTAAATGGAAAGTAATCTAAAAATTATATCAAATTTTTTAATTTTAAAAAATTTCCAGCAAAAAAAACCCCTCAGTTACAAAATGGTAGTAAGATGCAACTGGGTGTGTTTTAAAGCACAAAAATTTTCAATTTCAATGGAGTTCAATTTATCAATTTTTTTTATCTCTTGTGCTTTTCATGACATAGGATTAGGCAAATGCTTTCTTAGCTATGTATTCTTCTAAGAGTTTTGTCATTTGAGCTCTTACATTTAGGTGTGTGATACATTTTGAGTTAACTTTTGTGTATGGTGTAAGGCACAGCTCCGGATTCATCTTTTTGCATGTGGATATCCAATTGTCCCTCTTGTTGAAAAGCCTATTTCTTTCCCACTGAACAATCTTTATAACAAATGGCATTGGGACAATTACTTTCCCATCAATTGGTTCTTAGACTAATCACAGACCACCCCATGGAGCTGAAGATGGAATGGATCCCTGACAAAAACCAGAAAACTTTTTAGAGGGGCAGCAAGGACAAATAGACACTGAAAAGGCAACCAACAGGGCAGTAAAGAGGTTTAAAAAAAAGTTTCCCATCTTTTTATGTTTAGGAACGATTTATGTACCGTAGGTATGATCTGTTTGGAAGAATTCACCAGTGGAACTATTTGGGTATAGACTTCTGGGTTGGGAGTGTGTGGGGCTAGCTCTCCAACAACCCTCACTTACTGCTATTAATATTGTTATCCTTATGGTTCTTCTCCTCTACTTCAGTCAATTTGGGTAAGTTACACTTTACTAGAAAAGCATCCATTTTATGTGGGCTTCAAATTTATGAACACAGTCAAAATATATATATTTTTCCCCTTTTTCATATTTTGTTCTGTCTCAATTAGGTTACCTAAAGCCTTACCTATATACTGGAGCATTTTTCCTAAAGAACTAACATGAATTTATCAATTGTCTGTTTTCTAGCACATATTTTTTAATAACTTCTTTTTCTTTTATGTCTGTGCTGAAATGCTTTTTATTCCCTCTTGCTACGAAATGTCACTATTTAAGGACATTAATTTTCCTCTATGTACTGCTTTGACTAAATCTCAGTGTTAATATGCACTTTCCATTATACTTTTTTCTAGATAATTTTTAATTTTGCTATTCTCTTTGACCCAAGAGTTATTTACAAGATGGCTTGAAGTGTGGGGGAGGGGAAATCAGCACTTTTTGTTTTAAATTTTCACGTACAACATTTTTGAAAGTTCATTGTGGTTAGAGAATGCATTTTCTATTATATTCAGTTTGTTGGAAGTTGAGGTTTTATGATCTAGAAAAAGAATTCCCTGGGGCGCTGGGAAAAGAAGGAATCATCTCTATTTTCAGGGTAAAGCTCTCAACATGTATCTTAGATCACCCTTAGAATATTCATGCCCTCTATCGTCCTGACTTCTTGTCTAACCATCTGTCAAAAAGAAACATTAGTGTCTCATTACTCTTTGCTTTCCTTTGCATTCCCAGTGATAAATGTTTATTGTGATGTAATTTATCCCATAAAACTTAATGTCATTACTTTATTGTGGCTTGTACTTTTCATCTTCATGATTACTTTCGTCCCATTTTAGTTCTTTGTCTTAGGGTAACAGAAACTTCTATTCTCTTTGTTCGCATTTACCAATTTCTTTCCTTAAAGCCTTTTAGTCATAGCCTTTGACACATAGGCTATGACTCAAAGCCTCTGACACATAGCTTTTATAAAGGAAATACAGCTGGATTGTTTTTGGTTTTGTGTTTGGTTGGTGGGTTTCCAGTTGAGCTAGACTAGTCTGACGGCCTGTACTGCTAACCTCCAATCAAAGGACACGACACATAAATATATTCCAACTTCCCAAAAGGTCAGGAAGCTATACAACTCCATGCTCTCCTTTCAAAGTCAGAGAAATAAGCTAAAACCCAAGAGTGGTCTCCTCCATGGATGAAATATGTATCTAAGCAGCTCTTTAAGGGATGGAACATGAATGCTGCTGTTTTACATCTGAAAACAGTCATTTACAAACAAGATTTTATATATATATAAACTCAACTGAACACAATTACTAGAGCCACAGACTTAGTATGTTCCTTTGTAGGTAACCTGCTTTATTCCTGGGTTTGCTTTATCCTTAAAGTTCAAATAGTTTGCCAGAATAGGCCTAAGTAAGAACCTTTAGTCATTATTGTTGGCTGGTTCTCAGGGCACCCTTTTGATCTCTACTCACTCACTCTGGCATGGGAAAGTTCACTCATGATTTCCCTGCCTACTGCTTTAGTTTACTGCTATGGAACACCTCTTGGGTTGAAGAGGTGTTACCTGTCCTCCATATCTACTTTTCATATTTACATACCTTTATCCTTTTCTTCTCTGCATTCTGTTCTCAAGCTTGTCATCAATGATACAATTCCTTGTTCTGGCATATCAAGTATTCTTTTGATTGCCTTAATTTTAAATTTTATTACAATTCTGGTTTTCTTGCATTCTTTTATTTCAACCAGCTTTGACACTTCTGCTTTCATCTTATCCTGTTCCTCCTTAGGGCTCTTTGGTTTCCTTTTTGCCCGAGGCCATGATCTTTTAAGATCCCAGGAGACTTACATTAAATTTGTTGTAAATTTATACTAAATGTGTTTCTTACATGCAATCATTTTTGGAGAGACACACTGTGTCTTCAAAGTCATTATTTTGTTTCCCTTATTTTCGAGAATCTTTTCAAATCTACATGATAGACATCTTCCCTATACATAGTTTTGTAGAGGAGAGGGCTATTTAAATCTAACGTTTTTGCAGACAAGATAACTTGTCTTTAGTCTCCTCAATGTCCACTAAATGTTGGCAGGTTCTCCCTCTCAGAATGAAACTCAGATTGAAATGAGATGCGTTCTACTCTCAGCTCAACTGCTGATGTGTGACAGACATTCCTTCTAATGTGAGCATGTGGAGAGAGAAACTCTTCCTGCTCTGATAGGTACTCCTGTCAGCTGTCACACACACCATACATAATAAAATGAAACACATGGGCACCCATGGCTTTTCCTACTTAAGCTTTTCTTTAAGTGACATGCATTCAAGGGTGTAGGGCACCCTCAGCCATCTCCCTCCAGCTCCTGCTACTGGGTTGCACGTTGGGAGTTAGCTTTCAGAGGAAAACGAACGGAAATGAACCAGTGGAGATGGGGAAAGGGGGCAGGTTAAGGACACTGATTGACTGGCTCAAAAGTCTACCAATGAAGTAGCAGGATACAAAATTAATGCACAGAAATCTCTTGCATTCCTATACACTAATGATGAAAAATCTGAAAGTGAAATTAAGAAAACACTCCCATATACTACTGCAACAAAAAGAATAAAATACCTAGGAATAAACTTACCAAAGGAGACAAAAGACCTGTATGCAGAAAATTATAAGACACTGATGAAAGAAATTAAACATGATACAAATAGATGGAGAGATATACCATGTTCTTGGATTGGAAGAATCAACATTGTGAAAATGATTATACTACCCAAAGCAATCTACAGATTCAATGCAATCCCTATCAAACTACCACTGGCATTTTTCACAGAACCAGAACAAAAATTTCACAATTTGTATGGAAACACAAAAGACCCCGAATAGCCAAAGCAATCTTGAGAAAGAAAAACAGAGCTGGAGGAATCAGGCTCCCTGACTTCAGACTATACTACAAAGCTACAGTAATCAA
>NC_041227.1:79034967-79068600 GCF_002837175.3 Physeter macrocephalus
GATAAAGAAGATGTGGCACATATATACAATGGAATATTACTCAGCCATAAAAAAGAAACAAAATTGAGTTATTTGTAGTGAGGTAGATGGACCTAGCATCTGCCATACAGAGTGAAGTAAGTCAGAAAGAGAAAAACAAATACCATATGCTAACACACATACATGGAATCTAAAAAAAAAAAAAATGGTCATGAAGAACCTAGGGGCAAGACGGGAATAAAGTCACAGACCTACTAGAGAATGGATTTGAGGACACGGGGAGGGGGTAGGGTAAGCTGGGACAAAGTGAGAGAGTGGCATGGACATATATACACTACCAAATGTAAAATAGATAGCTAGTGGGAAGCAGCCACATAGCACAGGGAGATCAGCTCGGTGCTTTGTGACCACCTAGAGGGGTGGGATAAGGAGGGTGGGAGGGAGGGAGATGCAAGAGGGAAGAGATATGGGGACGTATGTATATGTATAGCTGATTCACTTTGTTATAAAGCAGAAACTAACACACCATTGTAAAGCAATTATACTCCAATAAAGATGTTAAAAAAAAAAAAAGAGGTGACTAAGGTTAAATAAGGTCATTCACATGGGCCTTAATCCAGTATGATTGGTGTCCCTGTAAGAAAAGGAAATGAGGACACAGACATACAGAGGGAACATCGTATGAAGGCATAGGGAGAAAACAGCCACCTGCCCTGCCAACACCTTGATCTTAAACTTCTAGGCTCCAGAACTGTGAGAAAATAATTTCTCTTTTTTAAGCCAAAAAAAAAAAAAAAAAGTCTACCAATGGCAAACTTTTGCCACTCAGCGTAACCTGTGGCGAGCACTGCCCTCTGAGCAATGCGCCATTAAGACCCTCATAAGCCTCAGGGCCCGATTGTACTCTCCTTGGTATGCATCCTGGACTTTATGGTATGAACGTAAAAAAGGAGATGGCCTTTGGCCAGATCGCTCCAGGGACCTCAGATACTGAGAGTCCCTGGTTGTTCCCTAAAGCTAGGAAAAGCAACCCTGGAGGGGAAGTTGGTGCCTTTGTGGAACAAGCAATAAACCCGCTCTTCGATCCGGCTCCCCAGAGCCAGTCCGCGCCAGCGAGCAGCAGGATGTTCGTGGGCCCCGGGCGCTGAGACCGAGCCCTCGAGACAGTGGCATTCCTTTCTTTTAGGGCACAATGACTGTGCAAAGTCCCTGCAGATATGGTGGCGACTAAAGAGATAAAAGACCAGTTCTATAGAACAATGTTTATACAAAGTTTCTGCTTTAGGGCACAATGACTGTGAAAAGTCCCTGCTTTAGGGGTGTATATATATGACTAGGCTTTGTTATTAAACTTGCCTTGCAACCATCAGTTGTTTGTGCCCTTCTGATCCCATACCTTGGTGCTCTCAGTTCCCTACCCCCTCTCGTCGATTGTTGCTGCGCTTTGAGGACCCGTCGCGGCTGGCGGCAGTAACCCACATGCTTCCTGAAGTTAGGCATGCTGTGCAAATCAACCTTTAAACTGTGTCCTACGTTGGGTGGGGCCATATGCCCTATCCTAGTTCAGAAGCAGAACATGTGCTATATAATCCCTAACTAGTCTCAATCCAACCCACCAACCATATTTAGGAAGCTTCTACCCAGATCTTAGTATATGGCATTTGCTTTAGAGTGCAATTGCCCATGTTTGTCATCTCCATGGATGTTTTAACAGGAATTGGGAAGCGATCTATCAGGCCCAAGTAGTGTACCACCACATTATCTCAGAAACATCAGACCTAAGAGTTTGTTTCCTTTTTAAATTACATCATCTTCCACTGTTTTAGTGAGAACTGAGATTACAGGCTGCACTTGTGCATCTAATGCATACTTTTCTTAAAAGATTTCTTTTCCCACATCATTCTGAAGTCAAGCTACAGACTTATAAAGAACAACTGACAGCAACTGTTTTCTCACTCCCTCAGGGGTTAACATTCGTGTAGCTGTCTCCTTTGGTTGGCACACCCTGTACTGAAGAAAAAGAGCCATCTGCCTTGCTGTCTGAAAAACACCACTTGTCTGATATTCCCCTGCCAGTAAGGAGACTGCTCTGAAAACCCACATATTCAAGAAGCAGATTCACTTTTGAAAAATTAATGATCACACTATCAAAACCAAAGTCATATACACATTTCTAAAGTCATATACACATACATCTCTAAAGTCATATACACATTTCAATTTAAAGTCAGATCTAAATTCAAATTTTATCTTAGGCCTATGTTCGTACTCTTTATTATGGCTTGAATCTAAGTGGTAGTAATAACACATTTTAAAACAAAGGTTGGTTTTAAAAGTCCTTCTCAATGGGTAGCAACATGCTGTCTCCTGTGGATGAAGGTGATACGGCTGACTCCCATGTTCAGAGTAATGTTTTGAGCTGGTACTGTGAGCTGATAAGGCTCAGTGCTGCATTGAAATACTAATTCTTATGAAAGCAAACTATTGCACAGCATAAATGTAAGTATTTATTCTTAGTAAGTGGAAAGAAATGTACCACAAATTTTATAGGTTCAGGTTTTCATCTATTATGAAAGAAAAGGAATTTCAAGCATTTAAATAAATTCACATAGTTTACTGCAATTGGTAATGTTTCAATAATTTACAGTAATTCAAGACCAGCTCTTTGATAGCAATATAAATGAAAACCTGAATAAACATCTTAATTTGTGCTTTTTTTTTTTTTTTTTTTTGCGGTACGCGGGCCTCTCTCTGTTGTGGCTTCTCCTGCTGCGGAGCACAGGCTCCGGACGCGCAGGCTCAGAGGCCATGGCTCACGGGCCCAGCCGCTCCGCGGCATGTGGGATCTTCCCGGACCGGGGCACGAACCCATGTCCCCTGCATCGGCAGGTGGACTCTCAACCACTGCGCCACCAGGGAAGCCCCGTGCTATCCTCTTTTATACAACATCATTTGTTTCAATATGAGATTAAGAGAAATGAAGACTAAATGCTGGTTTCAGAAAGCTGTTCTATAATTGAGTTCTTTATATTTACTTTTACTTTGGATCAGAATACCCTATGTATCAGGTGTTGGCAAGTTTTTCCTATAATGCACAGATAGTAAATAATTTTTGTTTTGCAAACCACATAACCTCTGTCTCATCTATTCAAATCTGCCACTGCAGAGTGAAAGCAGACGTAGACAATACATAAATAAATGATCAGTGTGCGTCAAACTATTTACATTTTCTTTTTTTTTTTTTTTGCAGTACGCAGGCCTCTCACTGTTGTGGCCTCTCCCGTTGCGGACCACAGGCTCCGGACGTGCAGTCTCAGCGGCCACGGCTCACGGGCCCAGCCGCTCCGCAGCACGTGGGATCCTCCCGGACCGGGGCACGAACCCGCGTGCCCTGCATCGGCAGGCGGACTCCCAACCACTGCGCCACCAGGGAAGCCCTATTTACATTATTAAAGGAGGCAGGAAGTAGTGCAATGACATATAAAAATGTGGGACAACACGATTTCATAGAATTACAGACTTCTTGACTTTTATATATAAAATAGAGAAAACAAGAGGCAATATTTATATTATTTATATTATTTATTACTTATTCAAATTTTACATGTAATAGCTAACTTTTATTCAGCTCTTACTATATGTCAAGTACTGTTCTAAGTGCTTTGCATTAACTGTCTCATTTGGTTCTCATAAAAACACGAAGAAGTTTGAATCGCAGTGTTATGATATAGAGGAGATGCCAGGTCATACCAGGTTCCTTTTCACTTCTAGGAGTGGAAATGAATAGAAGGGAAGATTGGGATGGCAAGGTCCAAATGCCACATGCTTTGGGTTCAAATAACAGACTGTCAAAGTCCTAGAGAGTCCAGCGGGTCTTCTCTCCTACTGTCCTTACTGCTTTACCCCTTCAACTCTACCATCCCATCCATGATCCAAACCCTTACATACTGCTTTTAATTCTCAAATTGTCAATTTCACTCAATCCCCTAATACCCTATTACTGACCGCCCTTCTACAACACCATGAAAACTGGATGGAAACATGGTAGTAAGATACACCGGATTTGCAATCCCTCTGATAAGATTTGGAACTGAATAAATGTTTCCCACAAAAGTGAGTTGGGAGATAGGTGATTTTAAATGTTCATTTAAACACTAGCCTAACAAGAGGACAAATATCTTTGTCAATAGCAGGTACACAAGACACTCTTTCAGGAAAGCAGAGGCTTGGGAACACTTTCTTCTTTGTAATACCTGGAAATGATCAGGACTTACACAACTGACTCAATAGTTAACTAAGTTTTATGTATTTTATCTGTTTCAGATTTTTTTTTTTTACTCATAGAAGCCATTATTATTAAGTTTACTTTTAGTTGAGGACAATAACACTAGCAATAATGTGACAGGACTCCTTCCCGATGCAGATCATTTCCTCTCAGAATTATCACTTCTACAGAGAGATCTGACAGTGTGATGGTATCACTCTTTGTCTTTCTACAAAGTTCATCCTCAAAGGGAGTATTGTCAGCAACATTAGCATCCAATAAATAGGAATTAAATCATGTTCTAGTTATTCTGATTTTCTTTAAAAATTTTTCTGCATATTTCTGCATATTTTCTGCATATTTGTGCATTTCTGCATAATAGTGTATCAAAAATAAACAAAATCTTATCACCATCATCATCCAAACACTATACTAAATTCCCTGGAGGTTCATGACTCTACTATCTGATTTTATAGTTAAGTTTTTTTGTTTCTGTTTTTAACATCTTTATTGGAGTATAATTGCTTTACAATGGCGTGTTGGTTTCTGCTTTACCAAAGTGAATCAGTTATACCTATACGTATGTTCCCATATCTCTTCCCTCTTGCATCTCCCTCCCTCCCACCCTCCCTATCCCACCCCTCTAGGTGGTCACAAACCACCCAGCTGATCACCCTGTGCTATGCCACTGCTTCCCACTAGCTATCCACCCTACCTTTGGTACTGTATATCTGCCCATGCCACTCTCTCACCTTGTCACAGCTTACCCTTCCCCCTCCCTGTCCCCTAATCCCCATTCTCTAAGATCTCTGTGTTTTTCTCCTCCTCTCCCTAGTCTCTTCTTGACATTTTTTTCCTTAGATTCCATATATATGTGTTAGCATACGGAATTTGTTTTTCTCTTTCTGACTTACTTCACCCTGTATGACAGACTCTACGTCCGTCCACCTCACTACAAATAACTCAATTTCATTCTTTTTTATGGCTGAGTAATATTCCATTGTATATATGTGCCACATCTTCTTTATCCATTCATCTGTTGATGGACACCTAAGTGTCCATCTATAGTTAAGTTTTTTTAATAGCTTTTCACTCACTCAAAATGATGGCAAGGAAGTGAGCAGTTAAACACGTTGAAGGGGAGTTTAATGATAATGGCCTAGAGCAGGGTCAGCAGAATGTAATCCATGGGCCAAATCTGCCCATTCTTCTCCCTCTCCCTCCACCATCACCTGTTTTTGCAAATAAAAATTTGCTAGAACACAGCCATGACATTCATTTACATATTGTCTAAGGTTGCCTTTACATAACAAAAACAAATTTGAGTAATTGTGACCAAGACTATATAGTCTGCAAAGGCTAAAATACTTACTTCTGGCCCTTTGCAGAAAGGTACTGTAAACCCCTGTTCTAGGCAAGAGATGCAAGGAACAAGACTATGGAAATGTATAACAAATACAGAGGGGAAAAAAGGCATGAATGTCGTTCCACAAAAAGAATTAACATCACTAGGCAACTGTTTCACAAATGACAAGTTTATGATAGAAAAAAGCCAGTACAGGCTTTCTGTGGTTTTCTGGTATATGGTGACAAGATTATTCAACAAAGGAGCTGGAATAATACACTGTTATTGACAAGGTGGTTTGAAATATACCCCCAAAAGGTGAGCAGCTAGAGAATGCAGACATGAAAAGAAATTTCTAACTTCTCTATCCCATCTATGTAGAACATATGCATAAAGATCTAGAGCACATGAAATTACAACTTTAAAAAAAGATATTTTTCAAAACTTACACATGGGACTTCCCTGGTGGTCCAGTGGTAAAGAATCCGCCTTGCAATGCAGGAGACACAGGTTTGATCCCTGGTCAGGGAACTAAGATCCCACGTGCCGTGGGGCAACTAAGTCCACATGCCACAACTACTGAGCTTGCAGGCCTCAACTAGAGAGGCTGCTTGCCGCAAACTACAGAGCCCACGTGCTCTGGAACACACGTGCCACAACTACAGAGCCTACGTGCCCTGGAGCCTACGTGCCACAACTAGAGAAGAGAAATCCCGCACGCCACAACTAGAGAAAAGTCCATGCACCACAATACCGCACACTGCAACGAAAGATCCCACATGCCTCAAAGATCCCACATGCTGCAACTAAGACCCGACGCAGCCGAAATAAATTAAATAAATAAATAAATAATAAACCTTTAAAAAAAATTTATACATCAAAAAAAAAATCATCCTAAACAAATGGAAAACCAGAATACAATAGTCACAATTCATCTCCCAAAGAGAGAATCTTTCTTTTTCTTCAAAAATAGAAGCAATAGGGCTTCCCTGGTGGCGCAGTGGTTGCGCGTCCGCCTGCTGATGCAGGGGAACCGGGTTCGCGCTCCGGTCTGGGAGGATCCCACATGCCGCGGAGCGGCTGGGCCCGTGAGCCATGGCCGCTGAGCCTGCGCGTCCGGAGCCTGTGCTCCGGAACAGGAGAGGCCACAACAGTGTGAGGCCCGTGTACCACAAAAAAAAAAAAAAAAAAAAATAGAAGCAATAAGTATCAAAAATCTGGTAGACAAATAGGAAAACAGATGAACCAACAGTTTACAGAAAAGAAAGCTCTTAAATATTTTTAAAACGTTCAATTATACTCATAAGAGAAATGTAAAGTAAAACTACACTGAAACACTACTTCTCACCTACCTGGCAAAAACCTTCTCTCCTGTCAAGGCTGAGAAGTAACTGAAAATGGCAAACGCTGTTGATAAAAGTACAAAATAAAATCCTCAAAAGGGGGAATCCTACAATATCTAATAAAATTACACATGCAAAATTATCCAGTACTTATGCTGCCATAAAAAGGAGTAAGGAATATCTTTATGTACTATTATGGAGTAATCTGCAGGATATATTGTGAAATATAAAAAAAGATGGAGAACAGAGAGTATACAATATACTACCTTTTGTAAAATATGTACTTCCTTATTTTTATGACAAAAATTAATAAAAATGGAGGAGACACTGGGAATGGGTGAAGGGGTTAGAGATGGAAGTGAGCCATCTCTAAAGATAGCTTTTTATTTAATTTTGACTTCTGAACTTAATGTACTGATATAAACGTGTGTATATATCTATACATACATATATACAAATACATATACATCTACGTACTTGTGTATATATGTATACATATAGATATATATACACAGAATTAAATCAAAACACATATGTAAAGAAATGGAATTAAATAAACCAATATTTATATCAAATTGGTAAAATATCTACACACAGAATTGTTTGAAGAAAATTTTCAACTCAGTACTCTCTCTGCACGTCCTTGGTAGTATACATTGAAAGGACTCCAACCTTAAAAAAAACCTGCAAAAAATCTTGAACTTTATTCAGTAGTTTTATTCTTAATAATATTGGTACTGTAATTTTAAAATGTTTTATGTATATTGTAGGATAAAGCAAATAACTTATTATTAAGGAACAATTATTTTCATTGTAAAAGGACAGAAATATAAAGTGAAAGGAGCTAATAAGTTAAAAAACCATCTGCTGTTAAATGTGACTTTGAGATATCAATGTGAACTCATAATTATTTTCATTTCCTAGCTCTGACCACTGTTTTTTCTAGCTTTTTTGAAGCAATGGCCACCTGTTGCAATAGAGCCCAGATCTTGGTTTCTAAATATCATTCTCCCCTAAAAGAAACCAGGTCTTCTTGGAGAGAAGGCTGGCTCTAGCCTTGGAAAAGAACAAGATGAAAACAGAATATACCCAAACTGAAAATAAATGAAATATTTAAAGCCTTCAAAGGTCCTTAAAATCAACAGGCATTTCTACTATCACCATTCTCTAGCAAACAATCTACTCATTTCTAAAAAGAAATGAATTCGTGATATCTGGATGAATATCCAGAGAATTATGCTGAGTGAAAAAAGGCAATCCCAAAAGTTACATAGTGTATTATTCCATTTCTATAGTTCTTGAAATAAAATTATGGAAATGAACAAATTAGTGGTTGCCAGGGGTAGTACTGATGTCAGCAGGAGGAAAATGGGTGTGGCTATAAAAGGGTAACAAGAGGGATCCTTGTGATGAAACTGTTCTGTATCTTGACTGTATCAATGTCAATATCCTGGATATGATAATGTTCTATAGCTGTCAAGATGCTACAATTGAGGAAAACCTGGTAAAAGGGGTAGAGGATCTCCCTTGTACAGTATCTTAGAACATATGAATCTATAATTATCTCAAAATAAAAAATTAATAAATGAGACACAAATGTTTATTTCCTAAAATTTCCTAAGTCTTTCTTAGAAGTCTAGTAAAACAAGCAAAGAAAACTGTAAAAGAAAAGTATAAACCATAAACAATCCCCTAAAGTACCTTTTAGACAGTACATGAAAATGTCTTCCATGCTGGAGAGGTATGGAGGGAAGGGACCCCTCCTACACTGTTGGTGGGAATGTAAACTGGTACAGCCACTATGGAGAACAGTATGGAGGTTCCCTAAAAAACTAAAAATAGAGCTACCATATGACCCAGCAATCCCACTCCTGGGCATATGTCTGGAGAAAAACATGGTCTGAAAGGATACATGTACACTAATGTTCACTGCAGCACTGTTTACAATAGCCAAGACATGGAAGCAAACTAAATGTCTGTTGACAGAGGAATAGATAAAGAAGATGTGGTATATATATATATATATATATATATATATATATACAATGGAATATTATTCAGCCATAAAAAGAATGAAATAATGTTGCTGTCATTTGCAGCAACATGGATGGACCTAGAGACTGCCATACTGAGTGATGGACCTAGAGACTGCCATACTGAGTGAAGTAAGTCAGACAAAGACAAATAAATATCATATGATATTGTTTTTATGGGGAATCTAAAAAAAGTGATACAAATGAACTTATTTACAAAACAGAAAAAGACTCACAGATTTAGAGAATGAACTTATGCTTACCAATGGGAAAGGGTGGGAGGCTGGGGGAGGGATAGTTAGGGAGTTTGGGATTGACATGTACATACTGCTATATTTAAAATGGATAACCAACAAGGACCTACAGTATAGCACACGGAACTCTGCTCAATATTCTGTAACAACCTAAATGGGAAAAGAATTTGAAAAATAGATACATTTATATGTATAACTGAATCACTGTGCTGTACACCTGAAACTAACACAACATTGCTAATCAACTGTACTCCAATACAAAATGAAAAGTTAAAAAAAAAAAAAAAATCTCCCAGGGATAAAAACCAGTTGTGTATGCATGTAATTGTTAATAAGTACTGTTTTAATTATATATTTCAACACTATAATTTACACTGCAGAGTGTTAGTTTAAAAAATAAATGCAAATTTTTTTTTAATTTTCTAAAATTTTTTATTTTCTAAAAATTAATGAATTTTAAATCTTGTGTGTTCCTTCAATAGTCTGAAAAGAAAAAAGTAATTATACTTAATTTTTTAAACCTTAGTATTCTAATGGAGTTTGTAAAGATACCAGAAAATATTAAAAATGGCATTTCTTTAGATATAATAAATCCAAGAACGATTATGAATTTGGTGGTGTATAAATTTTCTACTGCTGTACATTTATGTTCAAACACAGTCATCAAAATCCTACTCAAATAAGATTACCACAATGACAAAAAGAGACGATTCAAGCAGTGTTAGATAAATCTTCTCTAAAAGGAGTCACCACAGAGTCAAAAAAAAGGTAAAGGAAGGTTGCATTTACACTCAGCTCACACAATTTACGTACTACGCTATGTGAAAACAGATTATACAAAGTCATAATCAGCCACCTAATGCCTCAAGGGTATATAAGTTCTCTCAAGGTTAATTTCATCCAGGTTCTACAGTGAGAGTTATTTATCACAGTATAGTCCTAAGATCAAAATGCTATTGTGAGAACTAGGTCCTTTCACTCAGGAAAATTATTTTTCTTTCCTTTCTATCCTGCTCTAAAATTACAATAATAAACGTTAAATCCTTTAGGTCTGAGAGTTTTGCAATAAAGCGTGGTACCAAGTCATAACTCAATGTAGAGAAAATGAGGCCTGTCATTGAAAAATTAATCTGCTCCAAGGTATAGATCTAGAATACTTAAAACAGATTTTTTTAAATGCCAGGTTGTGCATATGGCTTAGTTTCAGTATCTATTATCAGTATAGCACTTTAAATAATCACCCTGAAAAATTCACTAGTTATTTTTAATTGATTGAGATTAGAAACCTGCCGCTACATATCTTTCCTCTAATAAATATTAAGTAAAGGCCTATATACTTTGCATGACCGAAGGAGAATTCTAGCCAACAGTTAATTCTAAGAAGGAAGCAACCACAGGGTAGGTGGTCAGGAAGCATAGCTAGCTCTCAGCCTATCTGAAACCTCCTACTGACACTCACGAATAATTTTAAAAATAAATAAATGAGAGACAGTCAAACTGTAGATTTAAATGGAGTGAATCAAAAGCAAAAGATAAACAGAGAAGATGAGGAAATGAAGATATGAGAGAAGTAACCTAAGGAAGGAAGAGATACATGGAAATGGAGAAAAGACCAGACCTGGACACTGAAGTAGAAAAAATGAGAAGAGAACCTACTAGTAGGTGGGACATAAAATGGACTCAAAGAATAAGTAACACAGAGGTACAATAAGAGAAATACAAATATTCTTACCACAAACGTCCAGAAAATTAGCACTAGTTTCAATAAAGGTTTTTTTAATTAATTATGGAAATAACAACAGTATCAGAGATACCTGGCCACATATTTTTTCTAAGACTTTGGTATATGTTTAAGATTATCTTTTGATCCTATTAAATTTCTTAACGTTTGTCACTTTAAAATTCAACCAAAGCGAGAAGATGGCAGATATGATTGCCAACTCATCATTTTGTTTCTTCAGTACATATGCTATAAATGGCAACTGCAGGCCTTACTATTCGAATGTGCTGAATTGCTACTCCGTGTAAGTACGTGGAGTAACACACAGGCAGAACCATTTCCAGTATGGAAATTCCCCAAAGTAAAACTCGCCCCTCCTCCCAGTGGGCTCACAACTTCTCAGCAGAGGGCAGACTTCCCTTCCTCGGGGGCTTCTCATGTAGCTAACCTGGCAGCTTCTCCTCGCACCGCTCCAGGAACGAGCAGCCTAGGCGACTGGGGCTGCGGAGGGACCACTGGGCCAGGGTTACAAAACTTGGGACAATCAACCCAACACTAACTTGTCACATACTTTTGACATGTTCTAAAACACATAGCAAAGGAAAGCTTATGTTTCAACGGGAATCTTCAGCAGTTATTCCCACTGAAGAATGTCAGCAACCCTAAGGAGACCTAATGTTGATAAAGAATTGAGAGTAAAATCTGTTTTGCCCCCGGAACACCCCCCACCACTTTCATTCACTAACATTATGGGCCTGGCATCTGAGTAGGCTACCCTGAGCTACACATTTGCATGACAGTGTTCCTCTAAGGTCTAACTGCTTTAAAATACCTGCTGTTTTCTGCACTGGTCTGACGAGAATCAGCCCCACCAGCCACTGAAATTTAGGTAACTAAGGAGCTTCATTCATTTATTCAACAGATTGTATAATGAGCACCTGCTGTGCCGGGCACTCCACTGGGTCTAGTGAAGAATGTTATCCTGAACGAAACTAACTGGTCCCCTGTCCTCTCGAAGTTTACATTCTAACACTGAAGAAACAAACTGACAGAAGTGGTGGGAATGTTAAAGGGTGCTTCATTCTAAGAAGGCCATGGAAGAGGAAGGAACACCTCTCCTCCAGCCCCTGATGTTATGTGGTCTGCAAAGATGACAGCAGAATGGCAGAGCCAGAAGTAAAACGGAGAAAGTGTGGTAATATCTTGCTTATAAAATATCTTTATGAAAGTATCTATTGCTCTAAATGAGGACAATAACTCCAGAGGCAAAGCGGAAGCCTCAAGATTCATTCAGCCAAAGAGCCTTCCTCGATTTGCCCTGAGACCCAAAGAATCATGGCTGCAGTATAAATTTCCATCTCCAGGGCTTAATTACTGAGTATTATTCCTTTTTACAGGAACCTCCAGAATGCCCTGAATAGTAGCATCCCCCAAAGAGTTCCATGAAGCCTAAAGATACTGTCTTGAATTTGCTAAACTCCTGAAAGTAAGGTTCATACACTGAAGAGTGACAGCAGGAACTGCTGTGGAACTGGTGCCTCTTCTCTATGGTTCTCACAGTATTCCAAACAGGGAGCCCTCAAATTCTCTGGAGTAGAATGTCAGCACTAAGGGACCACATAGTAATCTTGTGCTGAGAAGGTATCCAAAATGTTTTATTTAAATGCATTCCTAGCCAGATGTAAAGTCTCTCATTACGAGCAAAAAATATATAATGATAGGGCTTCCCTGGTGGCGCAGTGGTTGAGAATCTGCCTGCCAATGCAGGGGACACGGGTTCGAGCCCTGGTCTGGGAAGATCCCACATGCTGCGGAGCAACTAGGCCCGTGAGCCACAACTACTGAGCCTGCGCGTCTGGAGCCTGTGCTCCGCGATGAGAGGCCGTGACAGTGAGAGGCCCGCGCACCGTGAAGAAGAGTGGCCCCCGCTCGCAGCAACTAGAGAAAGCCCTCGCGCAGAAACGAAGACCCAACACAGCCAAAAATAAATAAATAAATAAATAAATTAAATATATATATATATAATGATAAACTTAAAAATTAAAACCTAAAAGCCTAGACTATGATTCTTTTAACAACAATGGCCTGCAAAAAAACAATGAAATAATGCAGGGGACACGGGTTCGAGCCCTGGTCTGGGAAGATCCCACATGCTGCGGAGCAACTAGGCCCGTGAGCCACAACTACTGAGCCTGCGCGTCTGGAGCCTGTGCTCCGCGATGAGAGGCCGTGACAGTGAGAGGCCCGCGCACCGTGAAGAAGAGTGGCCCCCGCTCGCAGCAACTAGAGAAAGCCCTCGCGCAGAAACGAAGACCCAACACAGCCAAAAATAAATAAATTAATTAATTAATTAAATATATATATATAATGATAAACTTAAAAATTAAAACCTAAAAGCCTAGACTATGATTCTTTTAATAACAATGGCCTGCAAAAAAACAATGAAATAATGCCATCTGCAGCAACACGGATGGATCTAGAGATTATCATACTAAGTGAAGTAAGCCCTACAGAGGAAGACAAATGTCATATGATATCGCTTATACGTGGAATCTAAAAAAAAGATACAAGTGAACTTATATACAAAACAGAAATAGACCCACAGATATAGAAAACAAGCTTCTGGTTACCAAAGGGAAGGGGGGAGTAGGATAAATTAGGAGTTTGGGATTAACATATACACACTACTAAATATAAAGTAGGGAACCAAACTCCTACCCCCAGCATCTTAAAAAAAAGAAAAGAAACTTATGGTTAACAAAGGGGAAAGGGAGTGGGGGAGGGATAAATTAGGAGTTTGGGATTAGCAGATACATAATATATAATATATATAGATAAAATAGATAAACAACAAGGACCTACTATATAGCACAGGGAACTAGACTCAATATTTTGTAATAATCTATAAGGGAAAAGAATATGAAAAAATAGATATACGTATAACTGAATCACTTTGCTGTACACCTAAAACTAACACAACCTTGTAAATCAACCACACTTCAATAAAAGAACAACAACAATGGCCTGACAGTATCATTCCTAATTTGCCATCTTCCTTAAGGTAGTATTGTTCAGAGTTCTCAATTCTAAGTGGAAAAAACTCTCATAGCTTAAACAAAAAAAGAGAATGTACCCACAATGCAAGTAAGTAGCCCTGGAGTGGAACGCTTTTCCCTGTAAGGGACCCAGATCCCTAGAGTGTCATCAGGGCTTGAGTCCCTGGGCTCTGCTCCCTCCGAGTGCTGCATTCCTCAGAGGAGCTCTCCCACAGAGCCAAGAAGGCAGCCTCCTGGCAGCCCACACACAAGCAGCAATCCAGAAAGAAAAGGCAGTCTTGCTTTGGTAGTCCTGCAGAAAAGTACCAAACAGGATGCCAATCGACCTAGTTGATCACATGCCCATCCCCTGAACTAACGCTGTGTCTCCAAGATGATGCTGTAGAGTTCTATGGGAGGAAGAGGGGGACGGGGTGAGGGGGACAGTAACTAACAGCTTCCACCAAAGGACTATGTTTAGGCATGTGCACGCAGTGTGGAAAAAAGGCGGGTTTGCAAAAAAACAAGACAGAAGGAAAACCATTCCAGATAGAAAACCATAGTTGCTATAGCCCACTGTACCAAATTTTTCAACTTTTCATCTTTACGAAAGTAAGCCTTTCTTTAAGTTACATCGTACATTTTTGTACAGAGGGCAAACAAAGAGAGAAAAGCAGAGCTGGATGGAAAGTGGGGAGGAACAGTGTCTTCCCCCCACCGCTACATACATCCCTTACCCCCAGTTGACGCCTGAGGGAACTCCCGTAACGCCTGGAGTTCTGAGGAGCAGTCTGAAAACCAGGGCTCTGATTTAGATGTTTTTGGGGAAAAGCTGCACTAATGTCCCAAACCATGCCTTAGAAATGTTGTACCATATTCCTATCTATAACGATCATTATTTAACCCTTATTTGCAATTGCAAAGAGAAATTAAATAGTTAAAATGTTTAATGATTTTATTAAATGCTTAAAACCCACCACATTTTGGCTCCATCTAGGATGCATTCTTATTTACTGTAGTGCAAGCACATATAAAGGTCTCAGAAATCAAGTCCTCCAGGGATGACTGCCAATTGGTTTAATTTTCAAAATCAATATCAGTGCTCAGAGCTGCTAAAACCTTCAAACCTACAGAAAATTCTAGCTGCATAGTATTTCCAGATAACATTTTGAGATTGCTTTCATGAAAAAATTTTTTATGAGTCATACCTTAGCTTATGCCGTAAGCCTGAAAGAACATTTTAATGATCAGATTAGCTAATTGCTCCAAATGTCCTCCCTCATTAAAATAACTTACTAATGAAACATATTGTCAAAGATCACCATTTCTAGCACCAGAAATGAATAGGTACAGCTTACACATCAATCTATGAACATCACTAATGATTTAAAGTTTTATTAAGCTACATTCTGTGTTACTATAGTTTTTTTTAAAACAAATATAATTGAGAAGTACATCTGTCCATAACTACAACAGAGTGTGAACGAGGAAAAAAGATACACTTAATTACATATCATAAATACAGCAGCAGAGAAAGTTCAGCTCATCTTTTTTGTTTTTAAGAAGGTACTGTCATCACAGAAGATTTGCCCAGTGGTCAGATAATAATATGTGCACCTCTCAGACCATCCTCAACATGCTAACACTTAACTCATTAATATCTGTTTGCTTTCTCTTCAGTCCCTCAGGTCACAGCTACGTGACACCTATGTCATCTGAGCACCTGTGCCATTATGTTTTAAAACTCGGTTCTGTGTTTTCTGGTTTCTGTGCATGTTCAAGTAAGAGGAAGAAAGAGGTAGGAGAGAAAAGTGGACAGAGATGGAGGCAGGGAAAAAAACAGAAAGAGGAAAGAGCCCGATAAAGTGGTGAAGCAAGAGAAAAAGACTTAAAAACATCACATTTTCTAAGACCACGAGTATCCACATGTACATCAACTACAAAAGTGTCCCGAATCTCTCAAAGAGAGACTACATTCTGACTACAAACACATGATTTCAAGGAGAAAGAAATGGAAGAGATACTTAAAGAGATTAACATGATCAAGCAGGTATTTTTCTGATAAGCTCAGAAATGTTCAAAAGACAAAGACATGTCGTGTATAAAAGAATAGCATGAATCTCTAGAATTATTATCAGGAAACAATCTCAGAATAAGATGAGGTTTGTAAAAAATGAAGTTCCATTTAGTTATACTACACTGTTAACAATTACAGAAAACATAACTCTACAAATACTTTCTTGGTCAAAGAAAATAATCTTCAGAATACATACAGAAAACTAAACATTGGAAAAAGGAAAACTAAAATCCAAAGATTGGTGAAGACAGTGAATTAGTGAATCTTAGATACTCTAAATAAACTGCAGCCTCCTAACTTGCATGAATTACAACGTAGGAACTTATGGATGAGCTCATGGAATACCTGCCTTAATCTTTCAAGAGAGGTAACAAATGTGAGTGCTTCTAGGAGCTGGCAATGTCCTACTTCTTGATCTCAGTGGTGACTACACAGGTGTTTATTTTACAGTTGGATGAACTGTACACATCAGCTTTATGCACTACTTTATGTGCTGTATTTCACACAAAATAAAGGTTAAAAAATTTAAGAGGTACCAGATGGCTGGGGAAGGGCAAATGCTTTCAAGAACTATAGCTAGATATATTTAATATGAATCCCTACCCAGAGTCTTACAAACTAAGAGAATAGTTTGTAAAAGCTAATGAAGATGTCATGGGAATTCATACACTACAAGGCCATGAAACCCTCCTTTTACAACAGTGTTACTTGTCAGCAACTACAGCTTATAAGAGCTATGAGGTGTCCTACTCATGCAGCCCTCATGGTAAGGGAGTGGGGGAAGGTAAGATGGAGAAGTGCCCTGAATGTTGGAACTATTGTGTCATTTCCTAACTTTGAAGAACCAGACATAAAGGGAATTAATTACTGGATCAAATTCACTCTAGAGGGAGACTCTGGGATGTGCTGCAAAGGTCTATGTCCTGTCCTCTCAAGACATGTAGGTAAGAATATGGAAGGCATACAACAGCAGATTTCAACATAATATGGATAATGGTGTTGAAATGGATAATGAATTTGGGCATGATAGATGAATTCAGGGGATAGTTTCTGAAATTAGGAACAGAAGCCCTTAAAATACAGATGGTAAGGATGCATGCCTAAAAGTATAAACATGTGGACAGATGGGTAGGAAGTCGAGGGTGTTTCCACTAATGGCTTCTATTTCTTCTATGAAGGACACCTGTGAGGAGGGAGACACCAGGGGACTGAGAAGGATGGGGTAAACTTGACGTAGAAAATGGAAGAGAAAGCTGACTGGAAACATAGTGGAAATTTTAAGATTTAAATTTGCAAATGGCAAACAGTACATTTTCACCAATGGATGTCTATATTTTAAAATAACTCCATATCCATATATCCACTCTATTTTGAGATTCTTTTCCCATATAGGACAGACTATTGAGTGGAGTTCCCTGTGCTATACAGTAGGTCCTTATTAGTTATCTATTTTATATCTAGTAATGTATATGTATAACAGATTCACTTTACTGTACACCTGAAACTAACACAACACTGTAAACCAACTATACCCCAATGAAAATTAAGAATAAATAAAATTAAATTAAAAATTAAAAATTAACTCCATTATTGATATGAATGACTCATTCATATTTTAACAAAGATTTTTAGCTCTAATTTCAGAGAATATTCAAAATCAAATTTTAGATATGAGATATTCTGAAATCTTCACTTACCTTAGTATTTTTAAAAACCTTATATCTTAATAAAATACATCAATGGACTTATCACATAACATGACTGATAAAGGACTAGATTTGGCCAGATAGGTCCCTTCCAATTTAAATCAGAGAAAATGAGGAAATAAACTAACTGAAACTTAGTTATAATCATATAATTAGAACTTCCCAATAGATACAAGAAAGTAAACCACTATCACATGCATTAAGTGTTGCTTGGTTAATTATTTTAAGCATCTATAGTTACATAGCAGAGAGAATTCCTTAACGCAGTCAACTAAATATAGTTAAGTTCAACAGTTTCTTCATTTAACTTTGCTTCATTCTATTTTGTTTTGAGATATTTAAGCACAATATAGTCAATAATATTTTGCCCTTATCCCTCAGGATATGTTTTTCATAAGGGCAAGGGTTAATGCCTTAGCTAGCAGAGCTCAACAGTCTACGCCAGACTTACAAAGCCAAAATGAAAGCCAATGAAATGTAATTAACTGTATGTGATTTAATAAATGTGTGGTTTTGATATGCATGAAAAAATATAGATTGATCATTTTCATAAGGGCAAGGGTTAATGCCTTAGCTAGCAGAGCTCAACAGTCTACGCCAGACTTACAAAGCCAAAATGAAAGCCAATGAAATGTAATTAACTGTATGTGATTTAATAAATGTGTGGTTTTGATATGCATGAAAAAATATAGATCATTTGAGTTAATTCTTTTCAGGAGCTTTTAAAGCATTAAATGATACAAAAAATGTTCCTGCAAATGAAATGTGAGGCCTGTTAAATTTAACTTTTATGATGTTGCTTTTACCAACATTTTCCCCAGAAAATTAATTTCCAAAATGATAATTACCAATGAAAAACATTGTTTTAAAAGACCTCTTCCTTATATTCATTTATGCAGGCATAAACATAAGACATAAAATGAAGTCATACTGTCCCGATTTGTTCACAGCTCTGGTTTTTTGTCTTAAAAAAATAATCTGAACCTTGGTGAAATGGACGGTGGTCTAAAATGTTGATTCAGAACCCAATTCCACCACAAAATGTGTTACTTGGGCAACTGGTCAACCTCGCTGTGGGCTGGTTCCCTATCTTCAACCTCATGGGATCACTGTGAGGACTACACAAGGCACTCTATGCCCTTCCCACCCTATGGAAAGCACTCTGCACAGAGGCTGACACAGGATCTGCTCAAGCACATTAGACTGATGCTTCCATTCATCATTTGTACGGAGTCCACTGTGAATGGTCCTTCACCCAACAATGACAAACATGGCCCCTGTAACTACGAATCACATGGTCTGTGTATGCTAACCTAGTTATTGTGGTTTCTATTCATGACAGAGTGATAATATTTGCAATAGTTCTGGGAGTGGTGGGCAGCCCCACTGGGCATTCAGAAATGGACTATAGCCAATTCTTGGGTGAACCATTAAGGAAACTACACAAAGGGCACAACTAATTAGAGCTACATACTTTTTGAATTTTATGCAGTAGAAACAGAATATGGGTTAAGCTGTTAATTCCAAGTAGTAGTAAAATTTAACTTCTCTCAATTTGTGTTTTAATTTTTTTAAATTATGGTTATTTCAAAAATTGGGAGTCACGGTCAGTACATTTTATAAATACAAATGTGGTCTAAGTTTATATCAGCTTTTGTTCTAAATGCCAGCAATTTTCAAAACAACCCCCAAATGAAAGATATTCACTAAAATGTGTAAGCACCAATCCAAGATTAAGCCAGGCACCTTAAGAAGAGTAAAAAAGGATATACAGCTGACCCTTAAACAATGCAGGGATTGGGGCACCAACCCCAAACAGTTGAAAATTTGCGTTTAACTTTACAGTCCAGTTGGCCCTCTAAGTGGTTCTGCATCTGTGATTCAACCAACCACAGGTTGTGTAGGACTATGTATTTAGTGAAAAATCTCTGCTTATAAGTGGACCTGCACTGTTCAAACCAGTGTTGTTCAAGGGTCAACTGTAACCTACTTCATGGTCTTGAATTCTTCCATGCCATCATCTGCATCACTTAGATAGCCAGCCTCTACTCAAAAAAGGTAACAATAACAGGATCCAAATTAGAGAAACTGCCTCAGGAAACGAAACTGTAAATTGGGATAATGTGGAAATTTTTTTAAAAACAAAAAACTAATGAGCCAATGGGATATAATCACTGGAAAAACACATGTATCCACCTGACACTTAACCTACCTTTCTATGCCTTGTTCTTCAAGGCAAATCCTATTTCAACAAGCTATTTCCATGTATAGTGTGTTCCTGCATCCATGACATGACAAATTAGCTCTTCAACCTGGTGTCTGTCCTACTTCAGATCCTTACTCTTTCAAAACATAGGCCTGAACTCATTTCCTTTTAAAAAGTAGTGAATGCCTGAATCTTTTCATGCTACTCTTTTCCTTTTTAAAAAGAAAAGGGGGGATGGGGGAGTTTCTCCAGATCACCAACAATCAGTAATAATCTGAAATGCCTCTTCTTTCTTACCCAGAGAAATGGACATGGGAAAGGATGGTTAAATCCCAAACTCGTGCATCTGTGAAGGCCTACAGGTGCCTCTGCTACCATCATTTAAATACGGAACTAGAAATAATCTACTTCCGCCTGTCTGAGCCTCAAATTTCCTTCAATGTCCAGCCCACAGTCACACTATAGGCTCAGCTGGTCTCCAGAGCTCTAAGTAAATGAAAACAGGGACCACAGCCTGTGAACTAAAATCTTCATGTAAATACCCTGTTTCTGGTAAATCCACAGATTTCTTGGTCAAGGTACACTCTCCTGCCACCAGCAGGAATGATCTTTTCCCCCTTGAGCTCAGAGACTTACTTCCTAATCCCATTTAGATGATCACTAGCCTCTAGGGAAAGGAAAATTTTCAAAAATACTGGAGATCTCTGGAATACAGAATTATCAAAAATGTGGACATTAAGAAAACTACACACAAATGCTGACAACTTTTAGTTTCCAGGTTCAGCGTTCACTGCTGAACGCCCATTTTTCCCTTTACAGCGTACTCATCCTGTTACTACTTCTAGATCACGTTATTTGTCAGGCTGGGGGGTCTCTCACTCTCCCCTTTGATCCGTTATATACTGGTTGACTCAAAATAGTTTACTCCTCACAAACCAAACTTACTGTTATTGGGGCACCTCACCCATATAGCACCAACATCATGAACTTACACTGTTGTGCTACATAAAAAGATGGCATAAACATGAGACATAAAGGACAAAAAATCGAACTTCATCCTCCTCCTGCTACTTTATCAGCAGCCGGCAATGCTCAAGAAGTAAATTCCTTAGCTCTACCAACAGGGTGCTCTCTAAGATCCCAAAGGGCAGGTAAACCTTCACAGGCTATGTGCCCATATTCCTCACTTCTTAGTCCTCTATCTGCCTCCACGTAGCTGGTCCCTCCCAGACACACACCAGGGCAGCTCCCTCCTGGACATCTTGGTCAGTCACACTCAGGTCCAAGAGTCAAGCAGAGTTTCAACCTATAGAAACCCAGAGTTCTTCCTACCACCCTGCTCTCCAGCCCCTGTGTCACTCTCCCGTCTGGGAAGCTAGCCTCTTTTTCAGATGAGCAACTCCAAGAATGACTTTCCCCTTAAGTGATAATGAGCCACAGTCTAATAAGGGTGAGCCCACACCCTTATCACAGAACCACAGCCCTCAGGAAGTCACAGTCATACACGTACATACGGGATCTTTTTTTTTTTTTTTTTTTTTTTTTTAACTGCAACCACAGGGCAGCTGAAGACTGAGGAAAGAGGCAGCAGAAGTAGTGGAGGCACAAGGGTATAGAAGGGAAATGAAGAAAATGCCAAAACTAAAGTTCACTTTCAAGTTACTTCTGCCTAGGGGGCAAAAAGGAGGTGGAAGAGCAAGCCAGCCACAAACTCTACGGTGACGTGTACAGAACTGTGAGAAGTGCATTCCAGAGACAGGACAGAGGCTAACAACATGAGAAACAAGGGGCAGAGCACCAAAATGTTCTGCTCTTTGAGTGGCTTACTCCATCTATACCTTAAAACTGGAACTCTCTGCAGACGAACCTTCTGCAATCAATAACACTAACAGCAAAAACTATCCTCTATTCAGTGTTTGCTACCATGTCCCAGCCACAGTACTTGGCACTTTTTATCACTTACCAAGTCATGATGATGAATAATAAAAATAACAGCTCACATTTACCGAGTTGTTAATCTTCATAACAACTCTTTGAGTTAGATACTAGTATTATTCCAGTTTGTGAGTGAAAAAGGCTGAGATGGAGATTAATTTGCCTAAGGTCACACAGTTATCAAGTAGTAAAGCCAGGAACTGAACTCAGTGTACCTGGGTTATATACTAAAACCTAAGTGCTTATCAACTGCCCTATGCTGTCCCTGACACAGCATCATCCCCCACTTTAAAGGTGAGAAAAAAGTAGACAGGTTCATCTACCAAAGTCTCACAGAAGTACAGTGCTGAGCTAGAATATGAACTTGCTTCATCTTTATTATTATAATATACCCCTTCTCTCACTGAAACATTACACATGTTTAGCTATTTATGAAGCAGGATTCCTAGATTTAAGCTCAATCTCCATTTGTTTTCAAGGACTTAAATCTACTTTCCAAAACGGGAAAAAAATTCCATGTGTGTGTAACTGGCTAGATACTAAGTTACACTCTAATGCATAAATTGTTCCCTGGGAATTAACACAGTACTTAAGAAACTTGTATTAACTCTTTCAGGTCGTATCATTCAGTGAACTGAATTCTTAATTTACTAAAACGGTACCCAAGAGGTTCAGAAAAACATAAATTCCCCTGAGGGTATGGGGAGAAAAAAACCTGTAAAGCCATTTAGGAATATAAGCTAAATTCAGAATACAATTAATAAAAACAAGCTACAGGGAAATACTGTTCTAGTGAACTGGCCCCTGGCCCTCAAGAATTTGGCAGAAATGAAACTAAAGGGAGGCTGGAAATATCTATGTCTTTTGGAGAGAAAACCACCTTGGACACTGTATCTGGGCCCAATGGCTAGACTTGACTATAGTCACCAGAGAGCAGATGAAAGAAAAAGTTATCTTGCTCCTGTTTCATCAGGTACTTTTGGGAGAGACAGAGTGAGAGCAGGGGCTTTAGGAAGAATCACCAGGTCTCCAACTGGCACCACTATCTTCCCATTCTCTCTCACAGCTTCCTCATTTGGGCGTTCTAACCTATCACAGTCTTCCAGCAATATTCCTCCTAAACACTACTAATGTCACATTAAATACACTCTTTAACCTACAAAGTGATTGCTCCGTATACTACAGAACATCGGACGACTTACTTCAAATGTTATCAGAGTAGAGTACAAAACAGCTATAAGAAAAGCAAGAACATAAAAAATCAGTTTTGTTTTGTGCAACTGGAGAGAAATTCTTGGAGGGAGTGGGTCTATAAGGACAAGCAAAACTTAAAAAAAAAAACAGGCTAACATCTAGATGGTGGAGATAACAAAAAGAGAACAGAAGCAATGGCACAAACAAATGAACAGAACGAGAAGACAGTCTTTCAGGGAGTGGCAAGTAAAAAATTTAACTGTACACTTCGGTATCTAAAGTGAAACTTTCTCCAGTTTCTTCAGTAAAGAAGAACAAAGATTTCTCTCAGCTTCACCCCTAATTCTTTCCATGTATGGTCTCACCAGCTTTCTTCTTTTTACTGATTCTGATGTTCTTATCAATGTTCTCCTTTAATATTTTTGCCATATCTAATCTCTAACAAAGATATAACTAGCCTTACTTAGTATGGCTTGGTTGTTCTTTACCAGTACTCACTATTCTTAGGTTTCTTTCTTTTAAGACAGTCTCTTACTTCAACAATATTGCTGTTCTTATATGATGCATGTTTTTAATTCTTCTACTCCTACTGAAAGACCAGAATATTGCCATGGACATGTAATTGCTGAGAGTTCACATTCCACTTGTTATGGGAAGCCCAGTCTTACCAAACCTCTAAGAAGGTTTATCTTCCAGAAATCCAGTACTCTGACATCCCTAAAGACCTACAGAAAACAATCTAGAAGGGCAACACTGCTTCCAGTGGGGGAACTGGGAGGAAAGCCCTTAGCTTTTACTATGCGAAACAGTTTGGCTCCACATTCCAGTATAAGATCTTGTGTTCTTCTACGTAACCAGAAGACCTACTTAAGAGAATTTCCCAAAGCAGCATTTTGTCCTCAAAGATGACCTCGGGCTCCATCTCTAGAAATGCAGAACTTCCACAAATGTTAATATTATTAATTTTTAAATTCTGATTGAGGTTTCAAAAGCTAATTGGGTCAGTAATCAAAAAAATCTCCCAACAAACAAAAGTCCAGGACCAGATGGCTTCACTGGAGATTTCTACCATTTGAAGGAGAACACCAATCCTTCTCAAACTCGTCCAAAAAACAGAAGAAGCGGGAATGCTTCCAAATTCATTTTATGAGGCCAGCATTACCCTAATACAGTACCAAAATCAGACAAGGACACTACAAGAAAATTATACAATATCCCTAATGAGCACAGATGTAAAAATACTCAACAAAATATTACCAAACCAAATTCGACAATACATTAAAAGCACGATCAAGTGGAGTTTATTCCAGGGATGCAAAGACGGTTCAACATCTGCAAATCAATGTGATTCATCACATAAACAAAATCAAGGATAAAAATCACATGATCATCTAATAGATGCAGAAAAAGCATGTGACAAAATTTAGCATCCACTTATGATAAAAACTCTCAAACTGGGTATATAGGAAACATAATAAAAGCCATATATTACATGCCCACAGCTAACAATATACTCAACAGTGAAAAGCTGAAAGTTTTTTCCACTGAGATGGAGAATGAGACAAGTGCCTACTCTCACCCCCTTCATTCACTATAGTATTGGAAGTCCCAGCTGGAGCAATGAGGCAAGGAAAATAAAAAGCATCCAAATCATAAAGGGAGAAATAAAACTGTCTCTATTTGCAGATGACATTATATACAGAAAATCCTAAAGATTCCACCAAAAACTGTTAGAATAAATTCAGTAAAGTCACAGGGTACAAAAATATTAAAATTCTGTCCCATTTCTATATACTAATCAACTACAGTATCACAAAGAGAAATTAAAAAACAATCCCATCTACGATTGCATCAAAAAAATAAAATACCTACGAATACATTTAACCAAGGAAGTAAAAGCCATGTACGCTGAAAATTCTAAGATATCAATGAAAGAAAGTGAAGACACCAATAAACGGAAAGGTATTCCATGCTTATGGACTGGAAGGATATTGTTAAACTGTCCATAATACCCAAAGCAATCTACAGAATCAACACAACCCCTACCCAAATTCCAGTGGCATTTTTCACTGAAATAGAATAATCCTAAAAGTTGTACAGAACTACAAAAGAACCCAAATAACCAAAGCAATCTTGAGAAAGAACAACAAAGCTGGAGGCATCATGAATCCTGATTTCAAACTATATTACAAAGCACCAGTAATCACAACAGTATGGTACTGGCACAAAAACAGACACACAGATCTATGGAACAGAATAGAGAGCCCAGAGGTAAACCTGCATATACATGGACAATTAATTTATGACAAAGGAGCCAAGAATACACAATGGGGAAAGGACAGTCTCTTCAATAAATGATATTGGGAAAACTAGACAGCCATATGCAAAAGAATAAAACTGGACCACTATCTTACATCATACACAAAAAATCAACTCAAAATGGATTAAAGACTTAAACATAAGACCTAAAATTATAAATCTCTTAGAAAACATAGGTGGTAAGCTCCTTGACATTGGTCTTAATGATGGCCTTTTAAATTCGACACCAAAAGCAAAGGCAACAAAAGCAAAAATGAATAAGTGGGATATCATCAAACCAAAAAGCTTTTGCACAGCAAAGGAAACCATCAACAAAATGAAAAGACAACCTATGGAATGGTAGAAAATATCTGCAAATCATGTATCTGACAAGGGGTTAATATCCAAAATATATAAAGAACTCATTTAACTCAACAACAAAAACACCAATTAGATTGAAAAACAGGCAAAAGTCTTGAATAGACATATCCAAAGAAGACAACCAGACAGCCAACAGGTATATGAAAAAGGTGCTCAACATCACTTATCATTAGGGAAATGCAAATAAAACCACAATGAGACATAACCCCACACCTATTAGAATGGCTATTATCAAAAAGATAAGAAATAAATGTCGGTAGGGATGTGGAAAAAGGGGAATCCCTGTACACTACTGGCAAGAATGTAAATTGGTGCAGCCACTATGGAAAAGAGTATGGAGGTTCCTCAATAAATTAAAAATAGAACCATCGTATGATCCACAAATTCCACTTCTGGATATTTACCTGAAGGAAATGAAAACACTAACTCAAAAAGATATCTGCACACCCATGTTCACTGCAGAATTATTTACAATAGCCAAGACACGGAAACAACCTAAGTGTTCATCAATGGATGAATGGATAAAGAAAATGTGGTATATATACAATACTACTCAGCCATTAAAAAAAGGAAATCCTGCCGTTCGCGACAGCATGGATGGACCTTGAGGGCATTTATGCCCAAGTGAAATAAGTCACAGAAGGACAAATACCATATATGGAATCTCACACACACCAAAAAAAAACACATCTATGAGAATAAGGAGTAGATGAAAGGCATGAGGGTGGTCAAAAAATACAAAATGCCAGTCAAAAGTCCTGGAGTTGTAATGTATGGCACGGTGACTATATTTAATAATACTGTATTGCATATTTGAAAGTTTCAATAGTAGGGTCAATTACAAGTGGCCAGGGATTTCCCTGGTGGTGCAGTGGTTAAGAATCCGCCTGCCAATGCACGGGACACAGGTTCGATCCCTGGTCTGGGAAGATCCCACATGCTGCAGAGCAACTAAGCCCATGTGCCACAAGTACTGAGCCTGTGTTCTAGAGCCCGTGAGCCACAACTACTGAGCCTGCGTGTCACAACTACTGAAGCCCATGCACCTAGAGCCCATGCTCCACAACAAGAGAAGCCACCACAATGAGAAGCCTGCGCACAACGAAGAGTAGCCCCCGCTCGCCACAACCAGAGGAAGCCTGTGCACAGCAACACCCAACGCAACCAAAAATTAATTAATTAATTAATTAATTTAAAAAAAAAAAAAAACAAGTGGTCAGTTTCAGGATTTAGTTTGAAGGTAGAGCCAACAGAATTTGTTAATGGACTGAATGTGAAAGAGAAGACGAAGGATAATGCCAAGGTTCTGGGCCTGAGTTACTGGGTAAATTATAATGTCATTTACTAAGATAGAGGACACTGGGTAAAGGGCAGAGCTGGAGGAGGAAAAAAAGTTTGGTTTTAGACCGATTTGAGAAGCCTATTAAATGTCTAAGAGGAGATCGGTGTAGGCCACAAAATATAAATCTAGACCTCTGGGGAAGATTGAGGCTAGAGACAAATTAGGCAGGTGATTACCCACAAAGAGAGAAGAAAAGAAAGGACTGAGCCCTGAGGCAAGGAGGAGACTCAACAAAGGGAATAAAAATGGTTTCAGTCAGTGAGACAGGAGAGTGGAATGTCCTAGACTCTGAAGACAGGTATTCAAGAAGCAATGAGTAATCTGGTGGTATCAAATGCTCCTGAGAGGCTGTTTTTGGAGTCTCTATTTTCCTCCTCATACTTACTCTTCTCACTTCCTGGACCCCAATTCCAAGAGTCTCTGTGTCCCTAGGAACTTTGCTGACTCTTGCTTCCTTTTTCCTACACTCCTTAAGTACTGCAAGCTACTCACAGTAATTTGAAAGGGACAGGAAAGAAGGTATAAGAATGATTAAGTCGAGTTCACACCACAGCTTCTTTTTCTTTCATGCCTGGGCTGTAGTATCTGCTAAGATTAAAAGGGACCACAGTGAAGTAGAGTAGGAATTGCCACTTTAAGGAACAGAAGAATCACCCAATCAAGGACAAGTGAAAGGACAGTAGAGCAATTTTGAAGAACCAGCTATGGTTAGAAACCACCCACCTACGGAGAATACTGTAGACTGACTCACTCAAAGCTACTCCAGTCTTCTTACTAACAATTCAGAAAGACATTTAATTCCCTGTAATAAATCCCTTTCTGTTTAAAGTAGAAAGAATTAGATTCTATTTCTATAACTGAACCCTGACCAACACAGTCTTCAAAGTTGTTCTAATTCACCCCAAAGTGCTGAGCAATGTGGCCACAAGAGCAGATAACATGAGTTTATGTTAGGTTAGGGATTTGCATGACAGGAGAGATTTAAAAAGTAAGAAATTCCAGACATCCCACAAGTAGTTTCTGAGCGTCATGATTCTGCCTGTAACAGCCTGGCCCCATGGCTCAGTGCATTTTGACCTTCCTTAGGAATCAGCCACCCTCAGAGCAACAGAACCAAGGCTCCCAATTTCTTAAGCAAGAGATCTGAACTCATTCACAGAGAGCCCACCCCTGAGAATGACACAGTCAAATACACTGCCTGAAGTAGCAGCCTCTTCTTTTCTTCTTATAAAAGATTATGACATACTGACAAGGAGAAATATAAGAGCCTTTTCTGGACAATGAAACCCAGTCCCCGGCCTCAATTTAGCCTTCAGTTCTAATCAGTGATAATGTCAAAGTGGTAAGCTGAATTAACTGTTTAACTTAAAATGTTATTATTATTTAGGCACCTTTAATGATATAATGAGTACCACAAAAAAGCTTCACAGATTTACCGAAAATACTTCTTACCTATTTAGGGGAGGGGGAGTTATTTGGAAATACAAACAATGTATTGGCTAAATGTCAGAATCTTTAAAAAGTATTACTGTCTCTACAGCATATTATGACATTCCCAGAAACTGTTCCAGCTTCTACTAACTTTAATTATGAAATGCAGAGTCTTTCTAGGGCCTAGAAATATATTATTTCTAAAATAAATGGTAAGCCATTTACATTTATTATAAAATTCGTTTTTTCCAAATAGGTAACAGATGCCATTATCATTCCTTTATAATTACTCTAACTTCACTTTAAAAGAGTTATTACTTATTAGAAGTGTGAAGGAGGGCAATTTTCAACTTCTTGAATCCTACTGACCCATATCCCTTTACACCCACAAAATAAGAATTTATATCTACATAAGATATAACGCCAGAATAACAGGAAGAATCTGAGAACAATTTACAGCACTGACATTAAAGGATGGAACCCTGCTAGTATTAATTTGTACAACTTTAGTCATACTTATCAGTAAGCCATGCCCTGTACGTTAATTATCCAGAAGAAAGAGATTTAAAACTACAATAAAGAAAAAAAATTTTTAATTTTCTGTGGATGACCAAAAATAACAACTTAAAATCTCAAACAATTTCAGTATCAATTAGTGTTGCTCAAAAAAGTTAGAGATATTAACTTTAAACATAATAGTTTGGATAAAGTGGTTTTTAATCTGCAATAAATTAACCACCATCTTCTTAGCCTAAAAAAGAGGCTTACTGCTAATCAAAACAAGGCACGAGAAAGCCACATTCTTAAGCTGAAAATAGATTTTTTTTTAGTACCTATAAAGTAAGTAACAAGTGTTTTATCGTAAATATGAAGAACTACATTGCAAGGTCACATATTATAAAACCTAGATTAATTTTCATATGAAAATGCCTTTAAAATACTGCCAAGTAAAATATCTAAGTCAACTTAGTTGATGCCGCCTTAAAATAGCCTGCACCTGAGATGTTCAAGGAATGTTTGAGATAACATGTCGCACCAGTATCCAAAGGAAAGGTGTTTCATCAAGCAAATTCATCATCTAAAAATGTATGTTGAGATATGACACCAAAAGCACACGCAACAAAAGAAAAAGAAATTGGACATCAAAATGTAAAACTTTTGTGCTTCAAAGAACACCATCAAGAAGGTGAAAAGAGGACTTCCCTGGTGGCACAGTGGTTAAGAATCCCACTGCCAATGCAGGGGACTCAGGTTCAAGCTCTGGTCCGGGAAGATCCCACATGGCGCGGAGCAACTAAGCCCATGCGCCACAGCTACTGAGCCTGCACTCTAGAGCCCGCAAACCACAGCTACTGAGCCCACGTGACACAACTACTGAAGCCCTCATGCCTAGAGCCTGTGCTCCGCAACAAGAGAAGCCACTGCAATGAGAAGCCCACGCACCACAATGAAGAGTAGCCCCCACTCTCTGCAACTAAAGAAAGCCCGTGCACAGCAACAATGACCCAACACAGCCAAAAATAAATAAATTTATGTTTAAAAAAAGTGAAAACAAACCCAAAGAATGGGAAAAAATATTTTGAAATCATATACAGTTAAGAAACATTACAATTCAAAACTAAATAATTTTAAAATGTGCAAAGAATCTGAATACACATTCCTCTAAGGATATGTAAATGGCCAATAAGCACATGAAAAGATGCTCAACCTTATTAGCAATCAAGGAAACACAAGTCAAAACCACAATGAGATACCACTTCCCAGTTACTAGGATGGCTATAATTTAATTTTTTTAAATGGAAAATAACAAGTATTAGCAAAGATTTGGAGAAGTTAGTACACTCATACACTGTTGGTGGGAATATAAAATGATGCAGCCACTTTGGAAACAGTCTGGCAGTTCCTCAGAGTCATATGACCCAGCAATTCCACTTCTAGGTATATACCCAACAGAAACAAAAACATAACTATACAAAAAGTTGTGTGGCAGCATTATTCATAACCACCAAAAGGTAAAAACAATCCAAATATTTGTCCATCAACTGATGAATGGATAAATAAAATGTGGCATATCCATACAATGGAATACTATTCAGCTATAAAAAAGAATAAAGTACTGATACAAGGTACATGAACCTTGAAAATATGATGCTAAATGAAAGAAGCCAAACACAAAAGGCCACATACTGCATGACTCCTTTCATATTAAATGTCCAGAACAGGCAAATCTAGAGACAGAAAGTAGATTAGTGGCTCATCTAACTGCTAATTAGATGAGACTGGGGTTAAAATAATTAACCCACCCCCACCCCAGGACTCAAAGGATGAAGGGATTATAGCTAAGGAGTGTGAGGTTTCTTTTAAGGGTGATGAAAATGTTCTAAGATTGATTGTTGATTGGTTGCACAACTCTGAATATACTAAAAGCTGTTGAATTTTACACTTTGAATGAGTGAATTATGTGGTGTGTGAATTATATCTCAATAAAGCTATTTAATTTTAGAAGTATATGAACAAGGAGCTCAAAATGAAGAGAGGACAAAGAATCTGTTTCTCCCCAATGCCATAAGAGTGCCTCAAGAAGGTAGTCCAAAGGCATGGGAGCTGAGAACCTACATGAGTACCAACCACTGTCTGCAACATGGCTCATAACGTAAATTTTTTCAAATTGGCATTAACAAAATATGAATTAATTTAAATGAAAAAAGTAAAACATACCTATATAAATAATACCTAGCAGCAGCGAGAGGAGATAAATAGCACTCATGAACACAGTAAGAAGATACATCAGTGAGACCTTTTGTTTGGGTAATTCACTATCAGTATGTTTAAATGTACATATCTAGCATTTCCACGGTAGGAGTCAACTTTTTGGATTTTCTTGCAAAAAACATATGTTGAACTACACATATAGCCAGTGCATGATCATGTCTAATAACAAAAAAGAAACAACCTAAAGGTCCCTCAAGGACTGGTCATGGAAGTTATGATATACACGGAATACTACACAGTGACTGCAAGATCAGTGTGTGCACGTATAGAAAGATCTTAAAAGACACATGTGAAAAAGCGATGGTCAGTATAGAGAATATACAATCCTACTTGTATCATTTTTTTAAAAATACACATATATACTAACATGAATAAAGATTTTGCGGGGCTAAAAATACACAAAATATTTTAATAGCAGTTACCTTTGGGTAGAAAGATTAGGGTAAGGAGATTTTTTATGTAATACGTTTTTTGGCTGTTTGATTTTTTTTTCAACCAAGTGAGCTGTTGTTTTTATAAATAAATTTTTAAACCATACTGCCTTTCTGTGTGACATTTGGGGTGTGGCTTACAATACAAGCAAGCTAGATTACTTGAACTAGGATGTTAGCATGATCAAAAATGAAATCAGCATCATCATTTACAAGTAACTTCAATATATATGCCTAAAAGCAAATTCAAAGAGCTCATAAATGTACACCTTAAAATAGGCCTGATTCTGTTTTATGATACATTACTTCATTTCAAACAATTCAAAATAACATTATAATGCACTAATCAAATAAGACGAAGTGAAAACATTTTGAACTATGTCATTTGCCTCTAGAAGACATCTCTTTGCTCAACACCTGTAATATTTCAACTATACATTTCAACTTTATTCTTCCCATTTTCAGAAGGAATGTTAAACATGTACAGAATAATACTATATTTATAACATGTTATTTTTAGGTAATCCTATTCTGAATGTTCTATCTACATCTTAACCTTATTCTCACAGCCTCCAAAGGGATAAATGGGGGAAACGATTATCCTCTTTTTATATATGCATAGTGATCAGGTATCAAAATACACAGTATATCATTCAATATATGAAAAAAACAACCATTATATTATAGGTAGAAAAACTCTGGGCCAGAAGTGTTTGAGAATTCAGACTTCTTTGGGTTTTACAACAGTAATAAAACAGCACTACATAACACCCCCTAGGGTATGGCAAAGCACAATATACTCTAACACATTACTATTTCTGCAAAGAAATGTATGAATATTCACACCAAGTGGGGTAAAGAAAGACACAGCTGTGCAGGTAAAGTTTTGCCTCCAATAAGTTATAAAAAACATTTTAGAACTTTTATTCTGAAGTGATAGATATTAGATTCTGGGCCTATACTGGGCAGTTTTCTAGCTGGAAAATTACTTTTTTCTACTCAAGTGTATTTTCTTGTATGGCAAAATCACTTTAAATCTCAAAGTTAAATCCTCTTTTAGAGAGATGGGTGTGTGGAGTAAAACCTGACAAAGACCATCTCAGGTTTTCCTGGAAACACAAAAGCATCATTTGCACCACATAACTAATCACTTGCTTTCATCAGCTGTATATAAACAAAATCAGTAAAATCCAAGTATGAGACCCAGAGGGGAAATATGATTTATTGCTACTTAATTAGCACCTTCTTCCTCTTTATCTCCCTGAAATCCTTCCACGTGACACATCTTGCCCCCATTCATCACCCTCTTTCTTCAGTTTTGCCTTCTCCAAACTAAAGATCCCCACCAGGCTCTTTCAACCAACCTCTGGGTGACACTATTTCCTAATTTTCCCACACTGATCAGTCTCTTGTGGATATACTCATTTGTCAATACCCTTCTGAAAATGTCATGCCCAGGACCAAATGCTGGTGTTATCTGACCAGCACAAAATCTAGTTACTTTCCTGGAACTGAGTATTATCGTTACATCTAACATCTTAAGATTATTAAACCTAAGTGCTAAATCACACTAATGCAACTGGTATAAAATCAGAGAGATGATTAACTAATTCACTACTAAATTAAAATGTATAAACACTTTTACCCAATATGTATATAAAAGGATACTCATTCTCAGTAATAGAGAGATGTAAATAAAAATGAGGTACTGGGCTTCCCTGGTGGCGCAGTGGTTGAGAATCCGCCTGCCGACGCAGGGGACACGGGTTCGTGCCCCAGTCTGGGAAGATCCCACATGCCACAGAGCGGCTGGGCCCGTGAGCCATGGCCGCTGAGCCTGCGCGTCCGGAGCCAGTGCTCCGCAATGGGAGAGGCCACAACAGTCAG
>NC_041227.1:79068730-79074402 GCF_002837175.3 Physeter macrocephalus
ACCAAAAAAAAAAAAAAAAAAAAAAAAAAAAGTGAGGTACTATATAATAATTTGATACAGATTAAATGATAATGTCTGGAACTTGCTTCAAATGAATGGACAGAAGGGAAACAGGCAGGATGTAGACAAAACAAGATTAGCCATGAGCTGAAATCACTAGGTAAAAAAACTGGGTGATGGGTGCATATTCTAATGTTGCACATGCTTACATTTTTCATGATAAAAAGTTAAAGCAATAAAAAAAGAAAGAAAAAGTATAAAAGAAGAAGCCCTCAGTTTGCCTATTTCTGATTTGTAATAATTAAAATAGACCACAAAGCAGTGTTGGTGAGAAGATTTGGAAATGAGGACTTCACTTAGTGACGTATAAATTAACACTACCTTTTTCAAGAGCAACCAGGTGATAGGGAACAAAATGGAAATACTCCGGGATGCAGCAAACCTTCTCCAAGGTATTTACCCTAAGTAAGGTGAGATGCTTCCTACCCTAAGTAGGAAGAGATGAATACCTAATCATATTCATCACATCATGATTTAAAATGAAGAACTATAACAACTTCAATGTCTATTAATCAGAGTTAAGGAAAATCTGACTCACACTGGAAGAGTATGCATCCATCCACTGAAAATAACGGTTGCATGTCTATATTTACAGATTTGAAAATAGATTGATGGGTGAAACGTAACAAAAAAGGACACAACTTGATCCCACTTCATTGGGGATATGTATACTTTTACGTATGAATGGAAGTACAGAGATTTCTAGAAACCAGTTCATCAAAATGCTAACAACGGTTATCCGTGCAAAGATTTCTGTTGATATTTACATTCATTTCTTTCCCAGTTTATTTTTTTTTGAATGTTAGAATTTTATTTTTTTATACAGCAGGTTCTTATTAGTTATCCATTTTATACATATTAGTGTATACATGTCACTCCCAATCTCCCAGTTCATCCCACCCCCTCGCCCGCCACTTCCCCCCTTGGTGTGCATACATTTGTTCTCAACATCTGTGTCTCTATTTCTGCCCTGCAAACCAGTTCATCCATACCATTTTCTAGGTATTAATATGCATTAATATACAATATTCGTTTTTCTCTTTCTGACTTACTTCACTCTGTATAACAGTCTCTAGATCCATCCACATCTCTACAAATGACCCAATTTCGTTCTTTTACATGGCTGAGTAATATTCCATTGTATATATGTACCACATCTTCTTTACCCATTTGTCTGTCAATGGGCATTTAGGTTGCTTCCATGACCTGGCTATTGTAAATAGTGCTGCAATGAACACTGGGGTGCATGTGTCTTTTTGAATTATGGTTTTCTCTGGGTATACGCCCAGTAGTGGGATTGCTGGGTCATATGGTAATTCTATTTTTAGTTTTTTAAGGAACCTCCATACTGCCCTCCATAGTGTCTGTATCAATTTACATTCCCACCAACAGTACAAGAGGGTTCCCTTTTCTCCACACCCTCTCCAGCATTTGTTGTTTGTATGATGCCCATTCTAACTGGTATGAGGTGATACCTCACTGTAGTACTGATTTGCATTTCTCTAATAATTAGTGATGCTGAGCAGCTTTTCATGTGCTTCTTGGCCATCTATATGTCTTCTTTGGAGAAATGTCTATTCAGGTCTTCTGCCCATTTTTTGATTGGGTTGTTTGTTTTTTTAATAGAGCTCCGTGAGCTGTTTATATATTTTGGAGAATAATCTTTTGTCCGTTGATTCATTTGCAAATATTATCTCCCATTCTGAGGGGGTTGTCTTTTTGTCTTGTTTATGTTTTCCTTTGCTGTGCAAAAGCTTTTAAGTTTCATTAGGTCCCATTTGTTTATTTTTGTTTTTATTTCCATTACTCTAGGAGGTGGATCAAAAAAGATATTCATGTGATTTATGTCAAAGAGTGTTCTTCCTATGTTTTCCTCTAAGAGTATTATAGTGTCTGATCTTACATTTAGGTCTCAAATCCATTCTGAGTTTATTTTTGTGTTTGGAGTTAGGGAGTGTTATAATTTCATTCTTTTACACGTAGCTGTCCAGTTTTCCCAGCACCACTTATTGAAGAAACTGTCTTTTCTCCATTGTCTATCCTTGCCTCCTTTCTCATAGATTAGTTGACCACAGGTGCGTGGGTTTATCTCTGGGCTTTCTATCCTGTTCCATTGATCTATATTTCTGTTTTTGTGCCAGTACCATATTGTCTTGATTATTGTAGCTTTGTACTATAGTCTGAAGTCAGGGAGTCTGATTCCTCCAGCTCTGTTGTTTTCCCTCAAGACCGCGTTGGCTATTTGGGGTCTTTTGTGTTTCCATACAAATTTTAAGACTTTCTGTTCTAGTTCTGTAAAAAATGCTATTGGTAATTTGATAGGGATTGCACTGAATCTGTAGACTGCTTTGGGTAGTACAGTCATTTTCACAATATTGATTCTTCCAATCCAAGAACATGGTATATCTCTCCATCTGTTGGTATCATCTTTAATTTCTTTCATCAGCGTCTTATAGTTTCTTGCATACAGGTCTTTTGTCTCCCTAAGTAGATTTATTCCTAGGTATTTTATTCTTCTTGTTGCAATGGTAAATGGGAGTGTTTCCTGAATTTCTCTTTCAGATTTTTCATCATTAGCATATAGGAATGCAACAGATTTCTGTGCATTAATTTTGTATCCTGCAACTTTACCAAATTCATTGATTAGCTCTAGTGGTTTTCTGGTGACATCTTTGGGATTCTCTACGTATACTATCATGTCATCTGCAAACAGTGACAGTTTTATTTCTTCTTTTCCAATTTGTATTCTTTTTTCTTCTCTGATTGCCGTGGCTAAGACTTCCAAAATTATGTTGAATAATAGTGGCGAGAGTGGACTTCCTTGTCTTGTTCCTGATCTTAGAGGAAATGCTTTCAGTTTTTTACCATTGAGAATGATGTTTGCTGTGGGTTTGTCCTCTATAGCCTTTATTATGTTCAGGTAGGTTCCCTCTATGCCCACTTTCTGGAGAGTTTTTATCATAAATGGGTGTTGAATTTTCTCAAAAGCTTTTTCTGCATCTATTGAGATGATCACATGGTTTTTCTTCTTCATTTGTTAATATGGTGTATCACACTGATTGATTTGCGTATATTGAAGAATCCTTGCATCCCTGGGATAAATCCCACTTGATAATGGTGGATGATCTTTTTCATGTGTTGTTGCATTCTGTTTACTAGTATTTTGTTGAGGATTTTTACATCTATATTCATCAGTGATATTCGTCTGTAATTTTCTTTTTTTGTAGTATCTTTGTCTGCTTTTGGTATCAGGGTGATGGTGGCCTCATAGAATGGGTTTGGGAGTGTTCCTTCCTCTGCAATTTTTTGGAAGACTTTGAGAAGGATGTGTGTTAGCTCTTCTCTAAATGTTTGACAGAACTCACCTGTGAAGCCATCTGGTCCACGACTTTTGTCTGTTGGAAGATATTTAATCACAGTTTCAATTTCATTACTTGTGGTCTGTTCATATTTTCTATTTCTTCCTGGTTCAGTCTTGGAAGGTTATACCTTTCTAAGAATTTGTCCATTTCTTCCAGGTTGTCCATTTTATTGGCATAGAGTTGCTTGTAGTAGGATGCTTTGTATTTCTGCAGTGTCTGCTCTAACTTTCCCTTTTTCATTTCTAATTTTATTGATTTGAGTCCTCTCCCTCTTTTTCTTGATGAGTTTAATGGTTTATCAACTTTATCTTCTCAAAGAACCAGCTTTTAGTTTTATTCATCTTTGCTATTGTTTTTTTTGTTTCTATTTCACTTATTTCTGCTCTTTACCTTTAGGATTTCTTTCCTTCTGCTAACTTTGGGTTTTGTTTGTTCTTCTTTCTCTAGTTCCTTTAGGCGTAAGGTTACATTGTTTGAGATTTTTCTTGTTTCTTGAGGTAGGCTTCTATAGTTATAAACTTCCCTCTTAGAACTGCTTTTGCTGCATCCCATAGGTTTTGGATCATTGTGTTTTCATTGTAATTTGTCTCTAGGTATTTTTTGATTTCCTCTTTGATTTATTCAGTGATCTCCTGGTTATTTAGTAACATACTGTTTAGCCTCCATGTGTTTGTGTTTTTTACATTTTTTCCTCTGTAATTCATTTCTAATCTCATACCATTGTGGTCAGAAAAGATGCTTGATATGATTTCAATTTTCTTAATTTACTGAGGCATTATTTGTGACCCAGGATGTGATCTATCCTCGAGAATGTTCCGCGTGCACTTGAGAAGAAAGTGTAATCTGCTGTTTGGGGATGGAATGTCCTATAAATATCAATTAAATATAGCTGGTCTATTCTGTCATTTAAAGATTGTGTTTCCTTATTAATTTTCTGTCTGGATGATCTGTCCATCGGTGTGAGGTGCTAAAGTCCCCCATTATTATTGTGTTACTGTCGATTTCCCCTTTTATATCTGTTAGCGGTTGCCTTATGTATTAAGGTGTTCCTATGTTGGGTACATATACATTTATAATTGTTATATCTTCTTCTTGGATTGATCCCTTGATCATTATGTAGTGTCCTTCCTTTTCTCTTGTAACATTCTTTATTTTATTTTAAAGTCTAGTTTATCTGATATGAGTATTGCTACTACAGCTTTCTTTTGACTTCCATTTGCATGGAATATCTTTTTCCATCCCCTCACTTTCAGTCTGAATGTGTCCCTAGGTCTGAAGTGGGTCTCTTGTAGAGAGTATATATATGGGTCTTGGTTTTGTATCCATTCAGCGAGCCTGAGTCTTTTGGATGGAGCATTTAATGTATTCACATTTAAGATAATTATTGATATGTATGTTCCTATTACCATTTTCTTAATTGTTGTGTGTTTGTTTTTGTAGGTCCTTTTCTTCTCTTGTGTTTCTCACTTAGAGAAGTTCCTTTAGCATTTGTTGTAGATCTGGTTTGGCAGTGATGAATTCTCCTAGCTTTTGCTTGTCTGTAAAGCTTTTGATTTCTCCATCGAATCTGAATGATATCCCTGCCGGGTAGAGTAATCTTGGTCGTAGGTTTTTCCCTTTCATCACTTTAAATATGTCATGCCCTCCCTTCTGGCTTGTAGAGTTTCTGCTGAGAAATCAACTGTTAACCTTATGGGAGTTCCCTTATGTGTTATTTGTCATTTTTCCCTTGCTGCTTTCAATAATTTTTCTTTATCTTTAATTTTTGCCAATTTGATTACTATGTGTCTCGGCGTGTTTCTCCTTGGGTTTCTCCTGCCTGGGACTCTCTGCGCTTCCTGGACTTGGGTGGCTATTTCCTTTCCCACTTAGGGAAGTTTTTTACTATAATCTCTTCAAATATTTTCTCAGGTCCTTTTTCTCTCTCTTCTCCTTCTGGGACCCCTATAATGCGAACGCTGTTGCGTTTAATGTTGTCCCAGAGGTCTCTTAGGCCGTCTTCATTTCTTTTCATTCTTTTTTCCTTATTCTGTTCCGCAGCAGTGAATTCCACCATTCTGTCTTCCAGGTCACTTACCCGTTCTTCTACCTCAGTTATTCTGCTATTGATTCCTTCTAGTGTAGTTTTCATTTCAGTTATTGTATTGTTCGTCTCTTTTTGTTTGTTCTTTAATTCTTCTAGGTCTTTGTTAAACATTTCTTGCATCTTCTCGATCTGTGCCTCCATTCTTTTTCTGAGGTCCTGGATCA
>NC_041227.1:79074566-79088946 GCF_002837175.3 Physeter macrocephalus
TCCACAGGCTGCAGGATTGTAGTTCTTCTTGCTTCTGCTGTCTGCCCTCTGGTGGATAAGGCTATCTAAGAGGCTTGTGCAAGTTTCCTGATGGGAAGGACTGGTGGTGGGTAGAGCTCAGTAAAACTTTAATCTGCTTGTCTGTTGATGGGTGGGGCTGGGTTTCCTCCCTGTTGGTTGTTTGGCCTGAGGCAACCCAGCACTGGAGCCTACCTGGCTCTTTGGTGGGGCTAATGGCGGACTCTGGGAGGGCACACGCCATGGAGTACTTCCCAGAACTTCTGCCGCCAATGTCCTTGTCCTCACGGTGAGCCACAGCCGTCCCCCGCCTCTGCAGGAGACCCTCCAACACCAGCAGGTAGGTCTGGTTCAGTCTCCTATGGGGTCACTGCTCCTTCCCCTAGGTCCCGATGTGCACATTACTTTGTGTGTGCCCTCCAAGAGCGGAGTCTCTGTTTCCCCAAGTCCTGTCAAAGTCCTGCAATCAAATCCCGCTAGCCTTCAAAGTCTGATTCTCTAGGAATTCCTCCTCCTGTTGCCGGACCCCCAGGTTGGGAAGCCTGACGTGGGGCTCAGAACCTTCACTCCAGTGGGTGGACTTCTGTGGTATAAGTGTTCTCCAGTTTGTGAGTCACCCACTCAGCAGTTATGGGAATTGATTTTATTGTGATTGTGCCTCTCCTACCGTCTCATTGTGGCTTCTCCTTTGTCTTTGGATGGGGGGTATCTTTTTTGGTGAGTTCCAGTGTCTTCCTCTCGATGATTGTTCAGCACTTAGTTGTGATTCCGGTGCTCTCGCAAGAGGGAGTGAGTGCACGTCCTTCTTCTCCACCATCTTGAACCAATCACCACCCATTTCTTTCCCAGTTTAGTTTTTACACTCTCTATAGTTTTCTACACTCTACATTTTTTAATGAATGAGTAACATTTTCACAAATCCTAAGCCACTGGGAGGGAAAAACTAATCACCTTATTGGAATTATATTAAGAGACATTTACCAACATATATAAATGCCTAAGTATGTAACTTTTTCTTTGGTTGGCTGTCTCTCACAATGGGAATGTGTACGGATACAATCAAGCGAGGTGGCCTTTCCTAGGTCTCTCAAAGGGGATATACTTGACTCATGCAGTCTAGTCATGATTTCTAAAAGCCTGCCACTTTTATTATAACCACCATCTCTAAGATCTTCCTGCTCACGAAAAATTAGTTGAACATCAGAAATGCAAGAAGTCTGAAGACTATTTGTGTAGTTTTTTTTTAATGTGTAAGACTTTACTCAGCCATGGTTCTAGTACACTTTCAAAGATATATAAAACTATATTATTTAGCAATATTAATAATTTTATGAGAAGCTGGTTTATTTTGTTGATATGCACTTTAATCTCTTAAGACGGTTTTGTGATGGACATAGTTACTTTCACATTCTATCATCTACAATAAAAATCATTTTGGTCCCTGGGAACCAGGATTACAGAAAACGAGCTTCTTCGTATGATTTTTAATAAAGAGTTTTAAGTGTAATGTTGAAATTCACATTTTAAAATGTATCCATATTCTTCTCCTTTTAAAGTTAGTATTCTTTGAATATTAATGAAAATAAGTTACTTATGTATAGATATATGCAATAATTCATGAGGTTAGAGAAATACAGAGTAATAGGTTAAGATGATACCTACAAAGATTAGGATATTATACATAAGATTGGGAATGCTATAATATATGTAATTAGAAAAATAGGCTATTGATGCTCAGATCATGAACCCTCGAGTATCAGTATTTATGATAGGGTCTACTGCTTTAAGTTGTCAAATTTCTATGTAAGAATACCACATCAGAATCTGTGTTTTAAGATGGACCCGTAAGACTCAAGCATCACCCAACTGTGGATAGGTAGAGAAGTTTAAGAAGCTGTCCTTCCCAAAGGGTCCAGGATTCTTTTGGTAATGGTGATGATAATTCTTTTGGTAATGGTGTCTAAGGACACAAATGAATAGGTATCCCATTAGCAAAGTCTACCACATCATATGGGGCTTGAATACAGCTTCCTAAAGCTTGTTCTCTTGAAAAAGAAAAGTTCAACATGGAAAACTTGCCATATATTAAAATAGAAAAATTAAGAATGGAAAAAGGACTTCCTTTTGAACGCTGGCCCCTAAGAACTTTCAAACGTATAAATTCTGTAATCTTGCCCTTTACTATTTTCTGGGCACAGGTTTAACAAAATTATAGAAGAGAAAAACTAAAATCTCTGGTCTTAAAATATAAAACCAACCACCACTTCAAACTGACCCTATTATGTTGACTTTCCTAAAGAACAGTTTTCCAGTTTCTATTTTAACAGCAAAAGAGCCTACTACTGCTTTGAGTGCAAAGCTCATTTTTATAACTAAAAGTTAGTTATACAATGAGAGTTTATTTCCTATCACTGAGAAGATAAGAAACCTAGCCCCACATCACCTTTGGTCACTAAGTCCCATCCTCCGTAGCAAACAAACTTACAAGAGCTACCTCTTAACTACTCATATTCCACGCTCCAAACAGTTTGAGGATTATCTTTTATACCTGCTTCTTTAATAAGTTTTTTTTAAAGGATTAAATAGACAAAAATCTCATCAAATTAATAGGCAAATAAAACACTGCTTTCAAAGGGGCCATAGGATAGCCAGGCTTATTGGAACACTGATACGTGTTCTAATGCTTTGATTTGGGTATTAATTACATGTGTTCCATTTGTGAAAATTTATCAAGTGATATATTTATTATCTGTGTACCTTTCTGTATGTCTATTTCAATAAGAAGCTTGCTTTAGAAAAATCACCTTATGCTTATAATCAATATTATGCTTATAATCAAAACAATCTCCTCAATGATTTCAAATGCTAAGATAAAAGAGGAGAAGAAAGGCAAGAAAAACAATCTGAACCTAAAACTGCAACTGGAGAAAGAAGAGAAACATGAATCACATTTCCCCAGAACAATACATACTAGATTTCATTATGGGGACCAACAGTCCATTTAAACTCACTTCTCTCGAGCTTACTTCCACATTATGAGATACATCACATGATTAAAATCCTTATGCAGCAGTATGAGACCAAGGGCTTTAAGAAATGGAAACAGGTCATATAAACCCTCAAGTTAAAGGCAGGGAAAGATGTATTTTACTGGCTGAAGCAGAACCTTTACCAAATCTGTCAAAACATCACAAAACTTTGAGCATTGCAGGAGGGAGAATTCCAAAAATGTCCCACCCCAATCTCTGGATCCTGTGAATACTGTGACATACGGCACATTTAAACCTTCAGACAGGGAGACTATCCCTGCAAGGAGGCAGTGATCTGGGCACATGAGCCCTTAAAAGCAGAGAGTTTCTCTGGCTAAAAACAGTAGTCAAAGATTTTCAGAGCATTAGAAGGATGTGGGGTGCTGTTACTGGTTTGAAGATGGAGAGGCTCTATGAGAAGGCAGGCCTCTAGAAGCAGAGTGGCCCCAGCCAACATGGAAAAGGGACCTCAGTCCTACAAATGCAAGGACCTGAACCTGATCAACAGATGAACGAAGTTGGCAGTGGGTTTTCCTCGAGAATCTCCAACTATATGATGAGCCACCCAAATGCTGGCCCATGTTAACCATATTTTTTCTTATCTTTTATACAGCAACCTCTGGAAATTCAATAAGCGCAGGCATAAATGGTGATAAAGGAAAAATTACACAACGTATTCATTCATTCAACAGGTATCTATCAAGTTCCTATTATACACTGGGCACTGTGCCAGGTGCAAGGAATATAACAATGAATAAAATAAAACAATCATATCTTTTGAGGTTCTCAGACTGGTGAAAGAGACTGACATAATAAACTATAATGAGGAAGGTACAAAGATAGGGAGATGCACAGGATACTGTGGAAATCAAGACGATTCTTTGTGTGGAGGACACAGAAACCCAAAAGGCTACAAGGAGGCCATGATACCTGAGCTGAGACTCAAGGAATAAGCTGAAGTTTGCCTGGCCAAAGGTGGGGTGAGAGAAGGGGCTTAGGGGACAGCATTCAGGGCTAAAGGGACTTGCAAAATAAAGGCAAGGAGGTAAAAACAACACAGTGTGTTGGGGAGAAGGGAGCAAAGGAGTGGAACTGCTGGCAATTCAGTACTCTGAGAGTGCCAAATGAAACCCAGGAAGATTACACAGCAGAGGAAAACAAGGCTCAGATTATGATCTCCAAATGCCTCAATAAGAGCCACTGTAAGCAGAGACTCATGGTGAGATTCATGTTTTGGAAGCTATGTGGAGGATGGATTTGACCAAGAATTGGGCAGAAAATTCAGTAAGAATGATGAAAGATTTTAGAAATATTTAGAGAAGTAAAATCCTCAGGATTTCAAAACTGACTAACTGGATATGGCAGGGGAAGGGTCAGGAAGGAAGAGGTAGACTCAAGATGAGTCTCAGGTTTCTAGCTGAGGTGACTCAGTGGATGATGGTGACACAAAGACACAGAAAATACTGGCTGAAACATAGACTAGGTTACAGAAGAATAAGAGAACAGGCTAGAAAAGTGTTTAGTGACATCCAGAGGCAGGTGAAGAGCTTTTAACGCTCGGCTCAACTTGGTCAGCTTTGGAGAGCCGAATAAAGTTTCGAAGACTAAAAAGTAATCCCCAAGGTATTCACTGCAAAAATTCTTAGTCATTATAATAGCCCAGACAGCTGGTGGAGTCCACATTCAGGCTGAGGCAGTAGAAAAACAGGGGATGTATATGAAATATTTCCATGTAGAAACAGTGGTACTATTTTTGTATATGGCGTGAGGAAACATTCCGATCTCATTCTTTTACATGTAGTTGTACAGTTTTCCCAGAACCACTTACTGAAGAGACCGTCTTTTCTCCATTGTATAATCTTGCCTCCTCTGTCATAGATTAATTGACCATAAGTGTGTGGATTTATTTCTGGGTTCTCTATTCTGTTCCATTGAGCTACATGGTTTTGCGCCAGTACCATGCTGTTTTGATTACTGTAGCTTTGCCGTATAGTTTGATGTCAGGAAGCATGATACCAATACCTCCAGCTTTGTTGTTTTTCTCAAGACTGCTTTGGCTATTTGGGGTCTTCTATGGGTCCACATAAATTTTAGGATTACTTGTTCTAGTTCTGTGAAAAATGTCATAGATATTTTATAGGGATTGCATTAAATCTGCAGATTGCTTTGGGTAGTGTAGATATTAATTCTTCCAATCCAAGAATATCTTTCCATTTCTTTGTATCATCTTTAATTTCCTTCAGTGTTTTATAGTTTTCAGAATATAAGTCTTTCACCGCCTTGGTTAAGTTTATCCCTAGGTATTTTATTCTTTTTTAATGCAATCTTAAATGGGACTGTTTTGTTTCCTCTGATAGTTCATTATTAGTGTATATAAAAAGCAAGAGATTTCTGTATATTAGTTTTGTATCCTGCAACTTTACCTATTAGTTCTAATAGCTTTTTGGTGGAAACTTTAGGGTTTTTTACATATAGTATGTCACCTGCAAAGAGTAACAATTTTCACTCTTCCCTTCCAATTTGGATGTATTTTTCTTGTCTGATTGCTGTGGCTATGAATTCCAATATTATGTTAAACAGAAGTGGCAAGAGTAGGCATTTTTGCCTTATTCCCGATTTTAGAGGAAAATTTTTCAGCTTTTCAGCACTGAAAATGTGAATGATGTTAGCTGTGGTTTTGTCATAACTGGCCTTTATTATGTTGAGTTATGCTCCCTCAATACCAAATTCAATGAGAGTTTTTAATCTTAAATGGATGTTGAATTTTGTCAAATGCTTTTCTGCATCTATCAAGATGATCAAGTGATTTTTATCCTTCGTTTTGTTAATGTGGTGTATAACATTGATTGATTTGTGAATACTGAACCATCCTTCCAACTGTGGAATAAATCCCACTTGATCATGGTGTATGATCCTTTTTCTATATTGCTGAATTCTGTTTACTAACATTTTGAGGATTTTTGCATCTATATTCAGAGATATTGGCCTATAATTTTCTTTTTCATAGTGTCTTTGTCTGGTTTTGGCATCATGGTATGGTGGCCTCATAGGATGAATCTGCGAGTGTTCCAACCTCTTCAATTTTTTGTAATAGTTTGAGAAGGACAGATATTAGCTCTTCTTCATATGTCTGGCAGAATTCCCTTGTGAAGCTATCCAATCCTGGACTTCTGTTTGCTGGGAGTTTTTTTTTTAACTACAAATTCATTAATGCTGCTAGTAATCAGTCTGTTCAGACTATCTATTTCTTCCTGATTCAGTCTTGTAAGGTTGTGTCTGGAAATTTGTCCATTTCTTCCAGGGTGTCCAATTTGTTGCTATATAACTGCTCATAGTATTCTCTTATGATTTTTTGTATCTCTGTGGTATCAGTTGTTATTTCTCTTTCACTTTTATTTTGTTTACAGATAGGCAAAGCAAGGTCTGAGTAACATTTTTTTAAAAGGAAGTCAGGAAAAGATGAAAAAAAAATGTGTTCAGTTATGCATTTATTCCAAAACTACAAATGCTTACTATATACAGGTCAGATATGGTGCTAGATAATGCGATGTCAACTCTGGCTTGACGGATTACTGTATTTGAGGTTCTGGTGGGATGAATCAGACCCAAAGCTCAGATCAGAGGCTGGAATGGGGAGATACAGGTGAAGTCATTTGTTTAGGAATGACAGCTGACAAAGAGTAGATAAGATGAAAAGGAAGAAAAAGCCAAAGATGAAACCCTGGGGAACATCTACATTCATGCAGTTAAGAAGGAAGGAGAGGAAACAGCATAAAACCTGACACATTAATTCACTCAAAATGCTCAGCTACAATTGATTCAGCATGATGTAAGTTCAAAGTTCTGAAAGATACACTCTCCAGTCTCAAGGAGTCTACATAATTCAATACGAATTTATGTGTACAATAACTACAATACTAGATGGATGGAACTTATGGGTACTATAGGGAAGTTGCCAAAAATGCTATGAAAGTTGGGGTACTATTCTAAATTGGGTAAATTAAGGAAGATTTCATCAAGGAGAATGCATCTTAGTTGACCCTTCAAAGAGGGAAAGGAACAAAGAAAAAAAAGAATAATAAGGATTGGCAAGGATGTGGGAAAACTCATACATTGCTGGTGAGAATATAAAATGGTTCAGCCACTCTGGAAAACAATTTGGCAAATATTCAAAAAGTTAAACATAGGATTATCACATGATCCAAAAATTCCACTCCTAGGAATATACCCAAAAGAAATGCAAGTTAAGTACTCCAACACATGTACATGCATTTTCATAGCTACATTATTCACAATAGCCAAAAGGGGGAAACAATGCAAATGTCCATCAATGGAAGAATGGATAAACAAATTATGGCACATATATACAACAGATTAACATTAGAGGCAGGTGAAGAGCTTCTAACACTAGGCTCAACTTGGTCAGCTTTGGAGAGCCGAATAAAGTTTCGAAGACTAAAAAGTAATCCAGATTAACAGCCATAAAAAGAAATGGAGTACCCTGAAAACACTGTTAAGAGAAATAAGCCATATGTAAAAGTTCTCATATTGTATGACTCCATTTACATGAAATACCCAGAATAGGTAAATGCATACAGATAGAATGCAGATTAATGGGGAGGGGACAGCTGGGGGGCCCGGGGGGTTGCTACTGCTAATGGGTATGGGTTTCCTCTGGGGGTGATGAAAATGTTTCGGAACTAGGTAGAGGTGGTGAGTGCCCAACACTGTGAATGTACTAAATGCCACTGAATTGTTCACTTTTATATGGTTAATTTTATGTTATGTAAATTTTACCTCCACTTTAAAAATTATCTTTAAAAGAAAGAAGCTAATATGGTTTCCTGTGACAGGGGAGGGGGCAAACAGGCTGGAGGGCAAGAGTATAAGCAAGACCTCTCTATATACACTCCTACATGGTTTGACCTCTGAATCATGTAAATATGCTCACAAAGTAGTCAAAAACAACTCCACATTTGTTTTATTAAATCTAAGTTTTAAAAATAACTTTTCTCACAACATGAAGAGTATTTCTTTGCATAAACTTCTTCAGATACCATAGATCTTTATAATACCTTAAAAAAAAATGGCTTTGAGTTCTTCTTAACAACAGGTTCTGATATCCTCACCCGATCGATTCACATTCCTGGGCTGAGCCTCCAGAGCCAGGGGTAGCAGAAAAGGCCAAAGCTCACTGCCTGCAGCCTAACCACCCAAGACCCCATCATTAGAACTGCACTGTAAGAAAGCTTACATGTGACAAAGAAATCAACACAAATGACCCAGGAAAATCAGATGATTTACTAATTCATTTTGACTTTGATTTTGAGGCTTCTAAGCAATCTGTCAAAAAATTCTGTAGCATCATCTTTCTTCCGGATTTTGTTTTTTAAGATTTTTGAGTTTCATGAAAGATTTTTTATGTACAATAAATACTTAATAGTTTTCAAGAGCCTTCAGTAGACATGCTCTGATATATCTGAAAATTTTTGCACAGCAAGATATCCCTATACCCTATGTTACATTAGCAAAAGTTACATTTCAGAAGAAAAATAGAGAAACTTCAAGAACTTTGTGATTTTCTCTGTCAAAGTCTATAGGCTACATTCAATTTTTATCAAGTACAAGGTTTAAAGTAAGACTGCTTAGCCTTAGCTGATATTTTTAAGCCACACTGTTCCTTCAGTACTAATTTTTCTAATTCCTGAGATCAAAATTATTTTAAACATATTTTGTCAAGTTCAATACTATATATAAAGTTTGGTCTTATTCTATAAGCATTAAAAGATATATGAAAGGTCTTATTTCCTCTCTTAACAAAGATAAGTAGTTGAAGAAATTCTGTACCTCAAGAAGGACTTATTCAGGGATGGTTGTAATTATTATTTAAACAGAAATTGCTTAAAGTATGTAAAATATTTGACAAAAATCTACAAAGACCATAGACTGGCACCACAGATTCAGTTAGATTTCTGATGACTTATTTGTAAAGAACAAAAATTAGTCAAAAGGCTTCTTCTATCTTTAGGGTGTTCATACACCAACCGAGAACCCCCCCGGCAAAAAAAAAAAAAATCACTATGAAACAAGGCCAGTTTGGGACTTCCCTGGTGGTCCAGTGGTTAAGACTCCATGCTCCCAAGCAGGGGGCATAGTGCCGATCCCCGGTCGGGGAGCTAAGATCCCTCATGCCGCACCGCGTGGCCAAAACAAAAAACCAGAAAAACAAGGCCAGTTTTTTTTTTTTTTTAAAGAAGGAACTCTGACACTGAATGCTAAGCAGCAACCTACAGGAACATGAGTTCTTACTCTGTGTACCAAAAATACCTATTTTCGATTTTACTTGTAGCTTTCTCTATAGAGTCCAACGTACTGCCTGTAAAGTAAGAAGGTGGGATAGGAGAAAACTTCCAACTGCAAAGGAGGGCAAAGATGTCTGGAGCTAGAACGCCTAACTCTTCCAGTGTACATGTGCAACTATGAGGGGTGAGGAGGGAGAGAGGGGAAACTGTGTACGAAGCAGAACCTTCTGGCGCTTCTTAAGCCCACAACTCAGAACAGAATGGGGTGGCAGGGAAAATGAACCCGGAGGAACTGCCTCAAAAGGCAGAAGAGTTGTGGCTCTCCCACATCACACCCTCCACCACTTCTGAGCAAGTCTGAGGTGGGATTCATTTCCTCACTTTCTCAGGAAACGCTGGTGTGGAGTTGAGCTGTCATCTCTTTAAACGTTCAAATTTTCAGAAAAGTAAATGAAAAGAATAAAGGATTTCTAACAACGGGAGCTATCTAGACAAATGGAGGAAATCAGATTTTCAATATAAAGAAACAGTAACAAAAACGAACTCCTTGAACGGAACATCTCAAACGTATTCTCATGTGCCACATTTCTATATATTTCCTTCAGTGATTACAGTTCTACGGCAGAAACGCTGAGTTGGCAATACACAGACCAAGGACATGCAGACCATCACCAGATACCTTGGGAGTAGGTAACAGATCCTCACTCATCACCACAGCATATGATAGAAACTCAGCAGACAAAAACATTAAGGTGATCAAACAGTACACATATGTATCATCCAAGTAGTGAAAACCTATCAAGGCCAAGAAGCCAGAAAACACAATCTTGAAGAGAGGATAAAAGAAACCTCTCAAATGTAAGCCAGCTTGCTTAGGCCACACCAGCCAGTAGGTATAGATGAAATCACACTGACGTGAATGAATACCTTCAACTACCCAGCTAAGCCCCTAGATGCTCTTCCAGACGCTCAACCCCCTGGAAAGGCCCTACACCAGAATTCCCGGGGGCACCCATCCTGAGTCCTCCAAGCATCACAGCTTGGCAGACCGCATCAAGTGAGACTCACGCCTCCCCTGTGGGAAAGGGTGGGGCTTCCCACAGCTAGACTGCTTGTACCCTGAAGCAGAACATTAAAACAGCTCAGTAAGATAGCTCATCTAATTTATACACACCAAATTTTTTTATTTTTTTTTAAACACATCACACCCTCCGTATTATTCCCCATGAGGACCCACCGCCTCTGACTTATCCTGATAGTTTTTAATGAACAATGTGTCACTGCACACACCCCACCCATGCACACACACGCCCCTTCATAATTAGCCCCGTGGACCAGCCTCCTAGGGCTGCTTCCAGACAGGCCCACAGTTGAAGTGCTCCTGTGGCATCTTGGGCCCACACTTAATACTCTCTGCCAATTGCCATCTGTATCCACACCTCATTTCTAGCCCAGCTGAAATCCCAACCACAAAAAGAATCATCCTGTCTAGTGACTTGACTAAATTTGATTGCCAATATTCAATTCATTCCAGAGTATATCATCAACAGCAATATTCCTTCTCTGTTGAGGTTTACACTAAACCCTAACTGATGGTACCCAATGCAATGGCAGGAGGATATGATCAGTCAGTAAAGTCATCAGCAAGCCAAGAAACCTCAAAAGTGAAAGAATGTTATTTACTGGGGAGAGGGTGAGGAGGGAAGAAGGAGAGACTATAAACAATAGACTGGAAGAAAAGGACAACCAAGGTAAGTTATGAGGTCAAGAAACATGTAATGCCTTCTGTGTATTTTATTTTAGCTGAGGAAGGAGAAACAACATCAGGGGTTCATTTGATCTGATAAATTCATGAACCTAAGAGCAGCTATGATTTATTAAGCAAGACACTGTGCTAAATGCTTTACATACGTTATCTCTTCTAATCCTTACAAAAACCTTGTGAAGAGATAATTAACTTTTCATTTTATAAATGAGCAACTGAAACAAACAGGTTCTGTAACTTGCCCAAGGTCACACAGCTTATAAATGGCAGAGCCAGGATTTGAACCCAGCTCTGAGACTCAAGACACCGTCATGTTATAACGCCAATACACCACAGCCGATGGCTTAAAAGCACATTTTCTATGTACGTATTTAAAAATGAGATATATCTGTCTTTGCCAATACAAAATGATATCTGGGATACATTGTTAAGTGAAAAAAGAACTATGCTGAGGCCAGTCTCCAAAGTATGTAACAGTATGCTACCATCTGTATAAAGCTAAAGGACATATGTATATGGTTGCATTACACATATCACTAAAAGAATACTCAAAACAGCGAACAGTGATGACCTCAAGCAGAAAGGACCAGGGGAACGTGGATCAGGAAAGTAGATCCTTTTCATACATATACTTTGGTATGATACAACTTTTAACCCACTCATGTATTTTTTCATAGAGAATAAGCGCTACATAATAAAATATAACTGTAGACTAAAATCCTGTCACGAAAGGATACCTTAAGTCTCCCTGCTTACCAAAGCTAAATAAAAAGAGGCTTAAGAACCACAAAGGCACATCTATTTTAATAAAGCACCTTTTCTAGATGTTTCCACAAGGAAAGGGTACCTATTAACACTGCTCACGTCCTAAATGTGGACCACACATGTTGCCACCCATAGAAAGAAATGCTGGTGAACATGGAAGGAGAGACTGCAGGTAGGAAACCTTGGTGAGGAAGGGAAGAACAACGGCCACTCAAAAACAGTAAGCCAAGAGAGACAGGAATAGGCAGAGGCAAGCCCACTCCTGACGGGCCCAGGGAAGCACAGCCAGAGAACGAAGCCAAGCCATAGAAATGGGCAAAGAAGATAAAGGCACATAAGCACCTTAAGCAAGGTAAGGGAAAGGCATTCTCACTTCCCGATCAGTCTGGAAAGTGGTAAGATGAAAACAAGATCAAAACACGCAGAGACCAATCCCCTTTGTTGTAATTCAAAGAATAATACTCCCATTCAGAATCAATATATGTTTCTTTGCTTGTCTTGAAATATTTACTTTTGGAACTACTACAATTATTTTTTTATTTATAATACAATTCAAAATTATTGGCAGTGCTTATTAAGCTCTCCCATTTTAAAAGGTTTGGATATCGTTTGCTCAAAAGAAAAAGCTAGTCTGGCTAGCTTAAGCAAAAGGGAGACATACTGGAAAACAGACTTGAGGAAAAGCTGAACATCCACACTTCGGTATCGGCAAGAACCAGAGAAGCTCTGAGGCTGCGGGATTTGTAGAATTCCACGAAAACAAGTCAAGAGATGACACAGCAGAGAAATGGCCAATGGGGGCCCCTGCTGTGTACCAGAGTCATTCTCAGAAAATGACACCTTTTGCACACTATTGCATTCATTCTTACATAATACTTTCCTAATTTGCATTTACATTATATTTAATATAAATTTATTAATAATTCATAATTTATGTAAAACACAAAATCACTAATTTTCATTTATAAACTACATGCTTCAAAATTTTTGTACATAATATCATTAAAACTTGAACTTATTAAATTTATTTGACATCAGAGTTATTATTGGGAGAATGTGACACCAGAATCATAAAACAAAGATTAAACAGCACTAACTAAAAATCGATGGTACAAATGTGTTTATCAACCCATCTTTCAAAGGAGTTTTTGTTCTTACAATGAGCCTGTATTTTAGATACTGCATGCCTTTTTCAAGTAGATGAACAAAATAAGGCCCAAAACAGTAATTTAAGTTTCCTCAAAAAGGAAAAAAACACCAAAATCTCAAGTCCCCATTACTGCAATCTCAGCCTGAACCACTAAACTACTTTAATACCATATTCCTCCTAAAATCCACTAATATCACATTATGGTAAATAACAATCGCTTTCACAATTTTTTAAAAGTTATAAATGCTTGTTGTTTGAAACTTAGGACTTTCAGAAAAAAAGAAAAATTTCCCGTAACACAGAGATAAGCACTTTAAGCAGGCTGGTCTATTCCTTCAACCATACTTGCTGCTTATATTATAAAACAGTCATTTCTTATCCATTTCTGACTAAAATTATATCCCCATTACTTTTCTAATCTATTACACTTTTCAAAAGCAATCTAAGCCCATTACAGAAAATCAGAAATTAGAGAAAAGGAAAAGGAAAAAAAGTCACCAAGAAACGGCTGCTATCAATATCCTGGTGCATCGCCTCCCAGACCCTTTTCTATTGACCTATATATGGATGACCCTATATCAGAAACTTCCCACCACGTGTGCTCATGTCACACACAATGCGCAGCACAGTGTAAGGACCCAGAGCAGGGGCTCTGGAGTCAGCCAGCACTGCACTGAAAGCCCAGCTGCACCACTTACTAAGTAGATGACCTTAAACTCTCTGTACCACAATTTCCTCATCTATAAAATAGGGTTGTCACAAGATTATAAGATACTGCATAGAAAGACCCTAGCACAGTGCCTGATGCATGAGAAGCACTCAATAAAGACACACTATTACACTGTACAAACCATGCTATAACCTCATTTTTCACCTAATATATTCTGAACAGCCTTCCATGTCAATTAGATCCACTTCTCCAACATCTTTTTAATACCAGCATAGTACAGTAGTTTTCTCATGTGCTACATCAGCCACTAGAAAAGATGTCAGAAAAATTCAGATCCTCACCATTTTGGTCAGTGTCACCTGCCGCTAACTCTTACACACAGGGCAGAGGACGCCAACCAAACCAATTTGTCCCCTAAAAGGGGGGAATGGGAGTCAGAGCAGGTTAAGACTCCCAATGTTTCCTCAATAGCTGATTTGGGAGAAGTCACAGGGCAAATGGGGTTTGGCTGTTTGTGGGTTTTTTTAATGTTTTTTATTGTCAATAGTATCTAAGATGAAATTCAGTTTATTTACCCAAGAAAGAGCAAGTTTTTTTTTTGTTTTTTTTTTTTGTTTTTTTTTGTTTTTTTTTTTTTTTTTCAGTACGCAGGCCTCTCACTGCTGTGGCCTCTCCCGTTGC
>NC_041227.1:79089075-79103880 GCF_002837175.3 Physeter macrocephalus
CGAACCCGTGTCCCCTGCATCGGCAGGCGGACTCCCAACCACTGCGCCACCAGGGAAGCCCAAGAGCAAGTTTTAATGCAAAAAACTGTAGTTTTTAAAAACCCTCTTAAGCTGTAGCCGCTCCGCGGCATGTGGGATCCTCCCAGACCGGGGCACGAACCCGTGTCCCCTGCATCGGCAGGCGGACTCTCAACACTGCGCCACCAGGGAAGCCCAAACTGTAGATTTTAAATTGCTACAAAGTATCCATCTAAATAGAAGCATACCACAACTTACATTTCACACTTTTGATCCCACAGAGAACAGCAAAATTAGAGATGCAGATGACTGTTGTCTAACTATACTACTGTGATACTAGATTTAAGTAATTTTCAAAGTCCAGGAGTTGGTCAAAAACAACTAGCCAATCATATCAAGCTGGCACAAAACGGCAAACGTCTACATTCTCATCTGCCATTTATCCTCATCCATTGAGCTTTTTCGTATCTTAACCACTGTTCTCCCTCCATATGTATGCTTTCCCTCAAATGTTGTTAAACGTAGTTTACCCTTGTGCACTGAACCTCTGATAGCTAAGATCCAAGTCCTATTTTTCCAGAGCTAAGACCCCAATTTGGAACGTAAAGGTCATTTTGGAATGTGTTGGCTAAACATGAAGGCCTTGACATTTGGTTCTATCTGGCAAGAATCTTGTTATTATCTAGACAATAAATTCCTCACTCCTATGGCTCAGTTTCTTTTACCTGAATCCTTCATCTTCGCGTTCCCAAGTGCTAAGCTGAATCCCCAGACTCTAACGTGGCCTGCCTACTTGCAGCCCTACTAGGATTCTGTTTAAGCTGATCTCCTAGGTTCTGAACCCTCTGTCAGCACTTCACTATTTGTATTTCACTCCTTCCTTTGACTTTCAATTTCTTTCGTCTTGAAATACATCTTTTAGTAGTTCCTTCAGCAAAAGTCTACAAGTGATCAACTTTGTCTTTATCGACAAAGCTTTCATTTCACTTTTACTCTTGACTATTCCTTCATATGGATACAGAATGCCAGGCTGATGTTTGTTTCTCCTCCAAAGTATTTTGAAGATATTATTCTATCATCTTCTGCTACCAACAAAATGTCTTCCAGATATTTAGACAATGACTTTCTTCGGGTTGCTTCTGTCCTGTTTCCAATGTTTCATGTACAATGTGTCTAGGTGTGGATTTGTTTTTATTTATCCTGCTTGGGTTCACTGTGCTTCTTGTACCTAAGAACTCAAGCCTTGCATTTATGATGGAAAACTGTCAACCATTATATCTTTGGAGAGTATCTCTCCCACTCTATTTCCTCTTTCAGGAAGCTCACAGAAATCGGTAATGGTGAACTTTCTCATACTAAAGTTCATGGGTCTTATCCACTCATTTTCCACCTCTATCTCTCAGTACTGAATTACAAACAATTTCCTCGGAACTCCTCAAAGATCAATAGTTTTCTCTTCATTTACATCCACTCAGCTGTTTAACCTGTCCATTGAGGTTACTTGAGGTTTCCAGAAATTCTATTTGGTTCCTTTCCAAATCCATGTGTTCTTTTTCCAACCTGTGATGTTTTTTCATTGCAGTCGTACCCCTTTTATCTCCAGCAATTTTAACCAAGTGACTTCTGTTCTATGTCCCAGGAGCTCCTTCCTCCTATTTACAACATCTGCCGAAGCTCCTCCACGGTGATTCATTTCCTCGTGTGGCTGCAATGTTTCACTGCAAGTTCACCCTTAGCGTGAACTGTTTCTTCCATTAGTCCCCAGACTCATCTGCTCTGCAGGACAGCTGTACACGCACATCTGAGGGCTCCGCTGGCTCCCGTAGCTCTGGACCAGATTTTGTGCTAATTTCTTAGCTTGAGGGTTAGTTGCACTTTAAGAAGGGTTAAATTTTAACCTACCGCCAGTGTGAGGTACAGCTTTCCTCTTTTCTTATTTCTAATTATGCACAGCCCCAGGAGGATAGCACGTTTCTTCGCACTCCCTCAGACCAGTGGGCAAGGCTTTTCTAGTCTTCTTTTCACCGATGGGACAGCTTCAAGATTTTGTACAGGAGGGCACCAACTCCACCTTCCTTCTTTACACAGACCTAAGACCACGTCTCCTGTTTCTTCATGAGACCCTCAGGTCCATGCCCTTGGGGCCTATACCCAGATCTGAAACCACCAGAGGCCTTGAGCTCCCAATTACAGCCTCCCTTTGAATTCTCTTTTCATCTGTGGCACCTAGGATTTCCTGGTTTCTCAGGCTCAGGAATGCTTTTGCTTTTCCTTGTTCTATTTTGTCCGCAGTTTCCATGCGTCTGCAGCAGGGTGGGGGTGGAAGTCCTCTCTAACAGTTCTGGCAGCAGTGTCACTAGAAGGCTCCAGGAGTTGCAGAATAGGAAACTGTGAAATGATCACTTCAGAGAATCCTGATGATTACTCACAATTTTGCCAGATGACAACAGCCCATATTTTTTTTCAGCCTCGAGAACAGTTTTTAAATTGTTTTTAAAATATTCCCAAGGTATTTCAAGACCATTTTGTCACTACACACTTCAAATGCCTTCATAGTTCTTTTCTTGAGAATTTTAACAGTATGAGAAAAACGCCTGTTGACTCCATTTTCTCACTGACCGTTCATTCTCTAATCAACTTCAATCTGCTTTAGAGTCCTACAACTCCAGTGAAATTATACTAAAAAGGATCAACATTTACCTTATCAACAAATCCAACGGCCTTTCCTTGGTCCTCATATCAAATTCACTCTCATCGATCCAATCTCTTCCTCCTTCAATTTATCCAGTAAGTCAATCTCTTCCTCCTTCAATTTATCCAGTAAGTCAATCTCTTCCTCCTTCAATTTATCCAGTAAGTCAATCTCTTCCTCCTTCAATTTATCCAGTAAGTCAATCTCTTCCTCCTTCAATTTATCCAGTAAGTCAATCTCTTCCTCCTTCAATTTATCCAGTAAGTCAATCTCTTCCTCCTTCAATTTATCCAGTAAGTCAATCTCTTCCTCCTTCAATTTATCCAGTAAGTCAATCTCTTCCTCCTTCAATTTATCCAGTAAGTCAATCTCTTCCTCCTTCAATTTATCCAGTAAGTCAATCTCTTCCTCCTTCAATTTATCCAGTAAGTCACTGCCACATTAACGTGACTACACATCAACTGTTCACACTCCCCATTCTGTCCTAGTGGCTTATTAATACCTAGTACTACGAGAAAAGACAAAATGAATGAGGCATGATTCCTGTTCACAAAAGTGTAAACGACGATACCACCACCTAACACTTACTAGATACATACTATGTACTTGGTAAGGTGCTACATACCTTATCTGTGATCGTATCAACTGATCCTCAGAATAGCTATATGAAGTAGGTACAATTATTAAGAAGGTAAAATTGTACAATTATACTTCAGGGATGAGAAATAATGCCTAAAGAAGATTAAGTAGCCCACCCAAGGAAGCACAGCTAGCTTTTATGACTCAGTTTTATTTTATGCCAAGCCCATCCTCTTAAACATGCTATACTATCTCCACAAGTATTTATATACCAAAAGCCCAGATTGCAAAACTCATATATCCAAACATCTTCTTGACAGGTCTCTCTGGATGCCTCAGAGGTACCTCACATTAATACATTCAACACCAAAATCATGATCTTGCTGCCCAAACTGAGGTGGTCTAACCTCAGTGAATGACTCCCCTCATCAACCAGTCATGCAAGTCAGAAGCCTGGATACCACCCGTGACATATTCTCACTCACCCTCCATACCCAACCTACTGCCAAGTCCTGTCCATCTTTTCCCCTGTCTCTCTCCCTACCCATCCGCCCTCCTCTCTCCACCTCCAACCCTACCACCCTGGCTCAAGCTACCACTTTCTCTCAACAGATGACACAGTTTAACTTGCCTACAGTCATTCTGGCTTCTCCCAACCCCTTCTCAATTTTGCAACCAAAGTGCTCTCTTCTTCTCAAGATAATGCTTTTAAAATGCAAACCTGACCATTTCACAAACTTCACAACCAAAGCTTTAAGTCAATCTTTATTTCAGGATCTGAAGCAACAGGAATGTAAAGACTGGCAATAGCCCCATTTTAGTCACAAAGAGAAAGGCAATTTCAGTGAGAGTCAAGAAGGACCCCAACACAGGAACAGAAGCAGAGATGATGACAAAGAGGACAGCACCTGACAGGTTTCAAATACTTGGTTCTACTTATCCCTGAGATGGAGCTGAATCCTACATCTGCCAAGTTTCAAAGTATTCTTCTTGTTACACTGATACCCCAAGATGCCTCCAATAAATTTTTTTTTTTTTTTTTTTTTTTTTTTTGCGGTACGCGGGCTTCTCACTGCTGTGGCCTCTCCCATTGCGGAGCACAGGCTCCGGACGCACAGGCCCAGTGGCCATGGCTCACGGGCCCAGCCACTCCGCGGCATGTGGGATCTTCCCGGACTGGGGCACGAACCCGTGTCTCCTGCATCGGCAGGCGGACTCTCAACCACTGCGCCACCAGGGAAGCCCAAAATCTTTTTTTTTTTTAAAAAAAACGTCATTCAGACTAAGTTTCTAGTTTGCAACCAAGAGTCTTAGAAAGGGGGAAAAAAAAAACCTTAGAAGAGCCAAGAAGACACACTCAGAAAAAGGGGACATACCTACACAGCAAAAATAAAACAAATTCCACATAAAGTAAAAATACCTTTGGCCAGAAAATATATAAATATGTTCAATGTTTGTAAACTCATGTATCTCCTCCTTTTAAAGGTGTTACATAAAATGCTGGAGGGTAAGAGCCATGTTTTATGTTCTGCAAATCATCACAGCTTACTGTAGAGCTCAATGCTGAATTAAAAATTAGTAGTAAAAGCATGACTGTACGATAACATAAATCATAAAGTTGCATCCTTGGAAACCCACTCCCTCTGGGAACAGTTTATACATGCACTCGTGTAAATAAAATGTCTTTTTCTAGTAATACTTCACCACTACTCTATTTCCTGGTTGTGATTTCCATTGTAAGGTATTAACAAACTCACCTTGCTCATAGACAAGAATTTTATATATTGCATGAAGTGCTGAAAAGCAGTGTACCATGGAAGGGGAAAAAAAATAGCTATGGAAACTAAAGATTACATCCTATATAAATACTTTTTCTGTTGCCATCTGGTGGTTCATGTATTAAATCAACACTGACACTCATTGTACAGAAGGGCTCAGTCCACAAAATTAAAACCTCCTATTCTTTTTGCATCACATTTAACACCTAGGCGGAAGGCAAGAAAGAATTGACCTTCGCTTTGAAAATAGTCCCTCTTTCACGAAACCATAAATACGCACACAAAATTAAGGATCACACTAAAGAGAAAAACCCACAGACACCTGTGGATATAATCATCCTTACCTACATATGAATAGGTTATACCTATGTGATATAAGCTATGATATCCCTCCTTACCCCAAATCTAACTTCTTCCTTACTAGCCTGCTTGGTTTTTATTTAAACGGCTGGAAGGGAAAGGGCAAGGCTAATTGAAATCTAGGAGGTACTTAATGCAGTGAGAAATTTTAGAAGATATGAAATAGTGATATGAGAATGTTTATGTTTACTGGACCGTGACCATCAGTAATAGAAGAGATTAGTAGCTGGTGTTCTCTTGATGTTTCTGGACGCAACCTAATGTATGTTGGTTAATTGTCTAGTTGCCTTTAAGGTAAAATTCTTAATAAAGGCAGCTAACGGCACTCTGAGTAGCCATACTCCTCTTCCAGCTGCCATAGTCATTCTTTAGTTACCTTCCTGTATGCTTTTTCTTGGAGAGATCATTCATCTTCATAAAAATCAAACTTACATATTTGAGAGCTTCCAAAACTCTCACAATAAAGAATCATGTCTAGAATACAGAGTAGAGTTCTGAAAGGGAGAAAAGGCAACAAAACATTGCACCAAAGGCTAAATTTATCTATGTAATAATATGGACCCAGGAGTCCAATTCTCCAAAGTCCACATCTCCAAAGTTAAACACACACATGCGCACACACACACCAAACCCCAAAACACTGCAGAAACTACAGTCTTAGCTCATGTTCAACAAGCTAATCTCCAAAGATCAGTAAATTAATAGATTTACCTGGCTGACATACTTGTTATCAAGAAATTGGATCATTTAATTGATAGCTGTTATCTTCACTAGACATTGTCTGTATATCAACAGAGTGCCAGCTAAGCCTGTTAAAAAGTAATTATTTTGTTAATTTTGAGGACCTTTTGATTTACTGAAAGTCCCTAATGAAGACAATTAACCAATATAACATTAGGTTGTGTCCAGAAACATCAAGAGAACACCAGCTACTAATCTCTTCTATTACTGATGGTCACTGTTCAGTAAACATAAACATTCTCATATCACTATTTCATATCTTCTAAAATTTCTCACTGCATTAAGTACCTCCTAGATTTCAATTAGCCTTGCCCTTTCCCTTCCAGCCGTTTAAATAAATAAGCATCTTACATTTTAAAGAAATTTATTCCCCCAAACTTCAGGCTTACACTGATAAATTACGACACTAATTCATTTTACAGAACCTAACATTTGAGCATGAACCAGTTTCAGGCTAGAGTAAATATATCACGTGTAAGATGGCAGCCCCTAAGGAGAAATGTTATACTGCATCTTCGTTGTTTTCGACATTGTAAATATCACGGTAAAAGTGAAATGAAGAGAATCAGGTTCTAAGAGCCAAGACATAAGGAGTTACAGAATCACCAGATAGAAGACACAGAGAGTTTGGTGAAGGGCAGAAAGGATATGACAAAATACAGATCAAAGAATCAGAGCAGAACGATTCTGAAGATCTAGTCTAACCCCCAACTTTTACAGTTGAGAAAAATCAACTCAGAAACTAACAGACCTGCTTATACTGCAAGTTAATTACAGAATAAAATCAAAACCAGGTCTAGTAACACTTATCGCAAAGCCTCTTCCATTCACCTCATCCCTGTTTCTAGAAAAGCTTTGTAAACATTCTCATTCCCACAACACCTACAGGAGACCCTGGGGATGGGACGCCTGGAGCCAGGCTAAGGCAGTGAGTCTCTGGCTTTAGAAGCTGCCTGCCAGAAGCCATACCACCTAAATACTAGAAGAGCAAACAGAGAAACAAGAGTTTCCTGAAGCAGTGCTCCCCTACATTTTTAATTTTTGTATTTGGATATGGTAAGAATAATGTTAAAATAATGAAGCTGTAAGACTAACAATAATGTATTTCTCCAGAACAGGTCTCAGGTATGGGATCAATAACTGGCAGGTAGGTATCTATCAAACTATGACAGACTTTTGTAGTTCAGGGAATCATTAAAAAACATAAGACTAATTTCTATGCGTTACTACAAAAGGATGACGCGAGGTGCCATCACTGTAGTCCCAAATGACAAAATATATTCTCTCTTGGGATCATAGGTACAAATATTTATAATCTGTTTTATTAAAAGAGATTTACAAATTGAGGAGAAATTTTAAGAAAATGCCTTATAGAACCGATGAAGTCAAATTACTAATCAGAATGAAAGAGACTACACGTATAAAAATGCTCAGTTACGTTAGGTAAAAATGTACCATCGCTTACTGTATTAACCAGATCACAAAACTTACTTTGACACCTTTTTTTTTTTTCTAAAGATAATTCTACTTTAACTCCTCTTTATACTATACCTTTCAACCTGATTTTCATTCCCCACCCTCAGTTCTACTCAACTTTCATTGATGTGGACTTAAACGGTGTACTCTTAAAACTGCTGCTTTTTTTTTACTTCTTACAGAAATTTAAGTCATGACCTAGGCAAAATCCAGCTTCTGAGTTTTCACTCTGTGTCTGTTCCATCCTCTAGATTTAGTCAGCAGACATTATGGTCTCTGACCTCCGGGACACCTGGAGGAAGGCCCTGAGTCTCCCAACAAAAAACAATACAAGGACTCTTAAGAAACAGAATATAGAGGCAATAGAATATAAAGGCAACTGGGGGGTAGAATTTAACTACAATATCTTGTTTGATTCCACTCCATCACCCGCTTAACTTTTCAGAGTGACTTTGTTTTACTCCAATATTTGACAACAAAGGAAACCTCCTGGCTAGATATAATCCCCATATATAGCTAAACTTAACTCTCGTTAGATAAAATGCATGCTAACAAAAGATCAGTACCTTACAAACCCCACCTCTCTATGTCCATTTAGAGGACTTATGCATGTACTTGAGTGAGGATAAAAGAATTCTCCAAGTGTTCTTCAAAGAAATGGTTAGTATGCTCCTAGTGGTCAATTCTGGGGAGTTCAAATCTGCCAACTGACTGCCACAACCCCATTCTCAACCGGAATTTGACATTTACATTATGAGAAAAAAAAAAAAATTCTTCAAAAAGTAAAACCAAAATGGCAAGTCATTTTCTTACGGGAGAGGCATAGTTATATGCAGGGGGCTATGCATATTCTTTTGTATTTTCCAAACTGTTTAACGTAATTTTTATTGTTTTACGGTAACAGTAAATTAGGTAACCCGAACCTTGAGGTCATGTAACTCAATACAGCATTTGGAAAACATCAGCTGCCATCTTCCCTCTGGTATTGATCAGATTGCTCTCCCTCTCCATATAAAGCCACAGGCTGCAGGGGAGACACTCCAGCCCACTGGTTATGAACATAAACTGTGGATCAGTCAGCCTGCTTTCCAGTCTGCTTCCACCACTAGTCCTGAGGCCTCAAGCAAATTAACAGTTCAGTACCTCAGTTTCCTCACAGGTAAAATGAGTACAAAATGCTACTTGCCTCTCAGGGGATGTCGTGACGAGTAAAAGAGCCTACCTGTAATGCACTTAGTGCGTGGCACATAATAAGGGCTCAGTAAAGGTGAGGTACAGGTGGCCATACATAAGACTGCAGAGAGGGTGATAATCGCTCATTGTCAGATTTACAAGATGGTTACCAACCAAGCGGCCAGTTGCCATCTGTTAAACGTGCAGTGGTCTAATAAAATTTAATAAGTACCTGAACACTTACTAAGTGTAGTACTCTCTATGAAGACTCTCTAGTAAAGCTGCCAGCCTGGAACTCAAGTTCCACTTGAAACTCAAATTACAAAGATGTGAGGAGAAGGGGGTCTAGGGGTAAGAGGAACAGGGGAAACAACCCACTTCAGGGAGAATGGGAAGCAACAAGGGCACAAAAGGAAGCTAGATTTGTACTGAACCCAAATAGAAATATTTTGAGATTTCTCCAGCAAACCAGTGGCAGAGAAGCCTAATTAGTAGACCTTACTCAAGGCTGAGATCGGCCCAAGAAGGGGGATCCAGGTAGAAGTCCAGGTCACGGCAAGTCAGGCTAAGGATGACAGAGAATTGGGTGAGATTATGGGATTGGCCAACAAGGATAAAACTGTAACACAAAGATATAAGAATCACATGTGGAGTTTTTAAACGCACCAATTCTCCCTCCAAAGACCTCCAGGCTGGAGGTAGAGCCCAAATGAGTATATTTTTTAATTGCACTGGTGACGCTGATGCAAACCCCAGACTAGCACAAAGCAGGAGCTCAACAATGTCAGTAGGAATAAATAGAATGAGCGACTGAAAAGCTACTTAAGTCTGGAAGAAATTTCAAAGTTTGAGATCATGAACATGGAACAAGTGAAAATCGGCTCAAAGTGCAGCAAGCTCACTGGAATTGGGGGGAGGGAGAGGTACACACACCATAGAACCACAAGACCAGCCAGAAACAGGGTTAAAAGAAAAATCAAGTCATGTGATCTTACGTAAAAAGGATTACAGCAATGGTTCTCAAACTTGGCTGAACACTGGAACCACCTGAGGAGTTTTTAAATCTCCTGATGCCCAGGTCAAACCGCAAGTCAATTAAAACAAATTCTGGGAATGAGATCCAAGCTTCGGTATTGTTTAGAGCTCCCAGGTGATTCGAATGTGCAAATATATTTGAGAAACACTGCGAAAGAGAGGGTCCAGGAAATCAGCAGGTGAAGGGAATGAGGAAAATCCAGGCAATCCAAGTTGGTGGTTCTCAAACTCTGGTGTGTATCAGAATCACCTGGAAGCAAGTTCATTTCTTCCATGTGGCTCACTGAAGAACAAAAGGACCTGGCCCTCTACAGGTTCCCCCAATTCCCCAGGTAATTCTGATACACACCAAAGTTGGAGAACCATGGTCCCAAGTGGCTAGAAATAACTCCAAAGGAGAAACTAAGAACTATGAACCACCCCAAGCAGTAACGGAGAGCATTCCTACCCCTCTGAACCTGATGAATACAACCTTAACATGAGGCTGTACTGAACATTATCAGAATCAATACACCTGTAAAGGTCCAGCAGTAAAGCTAAGGCACCACAGGTCTCACACACATGACACTTGCAACCCTGCCGTCCTCCGCCTCAAAAGGCACCCTTCTGCAACACTCACGTCTGGCTCCTAGTGGACAACATACCAAGAGCATGCATTGCCACCTGCCTTTCACAATTATAAAGCAATCTAGAAAAGTTACAAACACACTAATAAGCAGAGTATATAATTCAAATTCCCATCACCATGTAGAAAGAAACCCCAGAACTATTAAAGTTACATTGGGAAGACGTGAACCTGTTTCACATAATGGTCAATTACGCACTCTGCTTAAAACTTGGGCTATGTAACTCTATGTAACTTTTACTGGTTAATATTGCACTTATTTTCTCCCACGATATCATGACCAAGCCTAGCCACATGAAATGCCATTAGAAGGAAACAAAGAGAAATTAGGAATTGCTTCACCTAGCTACATAGTAATATAGTACTTATGACCAGTTCCAACCAAGTGGTAGGTATTCCATTTAGAATGTTACATTTTATCTAATAAGATTCAAGAGAATACTTCCCCATGCATATGACCAACTCATCATCCCATCAGAAATCTCTATAGCAGCACCAGAATTTTCATTTTCAAGATACATGAGCTTTTGTCAAATGGTGACATCTCCCCTGTAATATGAATTTTCAATATAATATAAAAAATGATGGATATATTACACATTTCACAGACAACAGAAACCTGTCAATGAATTCAGAATTTGTTACAAGCTATTTGAAATTTGACACTAAAAGATCTGTTCACACTATAAACCATGTAAATGTAAAATAGGTACCCATGTTTTATACTGGTAACGAATAAAATACTCCTGCCTAACAAAGTTTGTTGCCTTAGTACTTTAAAATTAATTTTCATTAACACTACAATTGTAAAAAGCAACAAGCCAGACAGCCTTCAAACTGATAAAAAGTTGAAATCTGCATAATATACTTCAAAACAAAGCCAGATTTTTCCCCACCATCTGAATTTGTGCACTAATCTTTAGATGTATAAACGTACAGGGCTCATTGCAAAGTGCAAGGCACTGTTTTAGAAAAAAACAAAGCAGGAAAACTTAATAAACACCCTTCTCTATCTTAAAGGTCATTCCCTAAGTGATTTTAGATTTCTTCATTTGAACCTGGCTTCTCTGGCAATCTACAGATCCCATTTTACAAAAACGACTTAATGCTTTTCTACCAAAGTCTGTCATTAAGCAAAAAAAGCACAAATAAGCGAAACGAAAATTTTCCAAGTAATGGAGGAGAGTTAAATTAACCAGAAATTTGGCAATTTGTTTCCATGTAGCAAAACATGAAAGCGGGCACTTAGGGAGAGGGCGGGGAGGACCTCAGTGCACATCGATTAGGTTAACACTAACAAAAGGATGAGTTATCTGTTAAACTATCGATGACAGTTTTGAGCTCAGACCTTTAGGATGTGATTCCATTTAAATCATTATCCGTCGCTACACACACATCACCTTCCCTGGACACTGAACACGGCTAATTTAAGTTTAGGGCTCCCATCTGCCGTCCACCTGTCTCCTTCCATATCCCACGACACTAAAGACCACCAAAGCCAATTCCCCTGAAGCTGCCCACGCAGGTATACGCATCTTAAAAGACCGCACCAAACGGACGCGTGGAGGTAGCTACTTCCACCTTTTCGCCGCTTGTTTTCACCTTTATCCTTCCCAGACAAGCAAACTTCAGCGAGGAGATATGCTCAGAGGCAGGGGGTACGTGCCGGGTCGTTAAAAGAACCCAGATTTCGGGGACACCTCGGCTCGGGGGGGATGCCACCTCCCTTTTCAAACGGCCATTTGGCACCAGCAGAGGGGCAGCACCCACTCAGAGACCAGCACCGACGCAACAGAAACCACGGGAGGGGCGGTCGGGGGGCAAAGCCGACGGGAGAGACCGCGGGCACCCAAAGCTCTGCTCTAGCAACTGCCGGGCTCCCCCTGGGGTCAGGCACCGGACCGGAGAGATGCGGGGTCTGGGACAGCGGCTCCAGGTGCCCCGGCACCTGGAACCCGACGAGAGGCAGCCACTGAGCCCGCAGAGGAACGGCGGGCTCCCAACTCGGAGGCTCGGCGCCCGGCTCCGCTCAGGTGCAGCGAGCGGCACTCGGGCGCGCCTCCCCGCGTCCGCCCCGCTCCCCGGCCCGCGCCCGCCCCGCTCCCGGCTCCCGTCCGCCCCGCTCCCCGGCCCCCGTCCGCCCCGCTCCCCGCCCGCGCCCGCCCCGCTCCCCGGCCCCCGTCCGCCCCGCTCCCCGCCCGCGCCCGCCCCACTCCCCGGCCCCCTTTCGCCCCGCTCCCCGGCCCGCGTCCGCCCCGCTCCCCGGCCCCCGTCCGCCACGCTCCTACCTTGAGCCAGCGCCTGGAGCAAGTGCAGCTGCAGCGCCGCGAGCGCCCACCACCCGCGCCGCCGGCCCGCGCTTAACTTTGTCGCTGGCCTCACGGCGCGCTCCCCCTCGTCCTCGCTGGGGCTCCCGGACGCCGCGCGGGCTCCCCGGGGCCGCCGCCGCTGCCGCTCGGGGCCAGGCAGGGACCCCCGCGGCCGCCCCGAGCCCGCCGCGCCGCCGCCGGCCGCCAGCCGCACACCCCCGGCCATGCCGAGGAGCCGCAGCCCCCGGCCCCGGCCTCGGGCCCCGTGAGCGGGACGGAGGGCGGTGGCCTCCCGGCCGGGCGGCCAAGTACGAGGGGCGCCGGGCGCTGAGGGGAGCGGCGGGGGAGAAGTTGTCAGCGGGGAGATGACAACCTGTCACGCCGCCCCCGTGGCCGGAGCGCCCTGGCCGCGCCGCGTCTCAAGAAGGGTCGGGCGGCCGCTGAGGAGATGCCGCCGCACCCGCCGCGCGCGGAGGAGAAAGTGCACCCTCCCGCCAGCGCGCCGCCGCTCGCCCGCCGCCGCCGCGCCCCATTCACAGCCCGGCCGCACGCGCCGCCCGCCCGCGCCCGCCGCCGCCGCTGATTGGCCGAGGGGAGGCGGCTGGCGGGCCCCACGTCCCGCCCCCACGCCCTAGACTGTTTTCAAACTCGCCGCGCCCGCCCGCCTGGAATTTCGCGCCGGGCCCCGGCCTCGACTCGGGCGGCTTCCCGCGCCGGCTGCGCCCCCTAGGGACGCGCGGCGGGCACTGCAGGCTGGCGCCGGCTCGGCACGCGATCCCCTAGCGGCTCCCGCTGGGGCGGCTCCGGCCTCGCCCAGCCCAGCAGTGCCGGCGCGCCGGTGGGCTCGCACGTGCGGCCGAGGGCCCGGCGGACTGCAGGCTGCGGGCGGGGACAACTGGGCGCGCCCCTCCCGGCGCCCTGGCCCGCCCTCCCCGCCGCCCGCGGGAGCCGCCCCTCCCACCGGCAGGCTTCGTGTTCGCGTGGTTATGCGCCAAGTTGCCGGGATTGCAAACGAGAAACACGCCTGATCGGGTTTTCAATTCCCAACAACAAAAGGCACCTGTGGGTGCAGATCCGCAGCCTGTTGAGAGGAGTGGACGCAGGCTTTGTAGGGGCGTCCAAGGTCATGGGTGGCCTGCGGGGAGCACAGCGCCGGCCGCTTCATACCGTGGGGTGGGCCGGTCCCCTAGGGGGTGGGCCCACTAGGGGAAGGGTCTTCTAGAGGAAGGGTCCCCTAAGGGGGAGGGTCTCCTAGGGGGAGGATCTCCCGTTGGGAAGAGTCTCCTGGCGCAGGGCCTGGCCCCCCCCCCGCAAAGGGCAGTGGGCGCGGTCGCCGGAGCTCAGCAGCATGTGGTAAGCGTTAGCGGAGTTTATGGGGTGAACTGAGCGCTCTGGAGGCTGGGAGGCCAGCATTTTTGTGGGAGGAGGGCCTGGAAGGTGACACACAGTCTGACCCTGGGGTGTGTGATAATTGAGTGAGATCACTAAGTGGTGATGGCAGCGGGTCAGGGCGCGCGCCTCCCTCGGCGCTGGCTCCCCAGGAAGCACTGGGTGCCGGTTTGCTGTTACTCCGCTTATTGCCCCAGGCGGGAGGGTGGACAGCGGGTCACTGTGGCCCGAGGTTCCTAAGCACCTGTGTGCTACCCAACCTCTGCTAAGTCTGAACAATGACCCTGTAAAGGAAAGATGAGGAAAGATGGGGAAACTGAGGACCGAGGACAGCAGCCAATTGGAGGAGGTGGATTCTGAACTGGATCTGACCCCAGGGCCTGCCCTCTGCCTGCTTCCCACACCATGCCAGGAGGGCGGGAAATGACATGCAACCCAAAGCCAGCGTGTTTTCTGGGACCGTATTGCACCAACTCCAACAGCACAGCAGAGCCCTGTGGGCCAGTGGTGTCCTAAGGACACGTGGACGAGGGGGGTGAGGGGAGGGGTCTTCTTGCAGTTTCCACGGCAGCAGCCCTCTGCCTCTTCTTTTTTTTTTTTTTTTTTTTTTTTTTTGTGGTACGCGGGCCT
>NC_041227.1:79103926-79203040 GCF_002837175.3 Physeter macrocephalus
GGCCTCTCACTGTTGCGGCCTCTCCCGTTGCGGAGCACAGGTTCCGGACGCGCAGGCCCAGCGGCCATGGCTCACGGGCCCAGCCGCTCCGCGGCACGTGGGATCTTCCCGGACCGGGGCACGAACCCGTGTCCCCTGCATCGGCAGGCGGACTCTCAACCACTGCGCCCCCAGGGAAGCCCCTCTCTGCCTCTTCTAACTCGCAGGGTTATATGAGAGTCTAGAGGGGGAAATGAGCCATGCCTACTGTTGTGTTGAACCCTCCTGTGGGCCAGCCCTGTGCGGTAGCATGACACTCATCCCCACCCCACCCCTGCTGTGTGAAAGGGGCTGTCCCACGTGCAGTGGGGGAAACAGGACAAAAGGGGTGAAGTGGCTTCACTGCTGAGCACCTCTGCTTTGGTCAGAGATGGGGGTGAGGCACCAGTGGAGAGGATGAGGGTTTTGACGTCTTAGCTCCACTCTCTCTATAGTTGTGAAATCTGGGCAAATTGCTGTCTCTATGTTCCTGTAAAAAGTTAGGAATAATTCCCATCTCACAGGGTGGTTGCAAAGGAGTGAGGTAATTCACGCTCAATAAATGCTAGTTTCCCTTTCCTCATACCACCTTGTTATGAAGCAAACCACCCTTGCTATGCCCACCAGTTGAGTCCAGTCCACATTTAACCTTTTCCTTTCATATAGAAACATATGCCCATTACTTTCCTTGCAAATGGCAACCCATGCCCACATACCCTTACAGCATAGTCAAGAATATGGCTCAGGGAACTTCCTGACATCGGGACACTCAAAAAATGCCCAGAGCCTCTTTTGCTGGGATTGATTTTGCAGTTCAGAGAAACCTTTACGGAAACTTGCTTGGAAATTGGAAAGCCAAGCCAGTATGCTGTAGGTTGTCACAGAAGCATTGATATCATTGTTACTCCAAAAGGTCTGGAGACACCTCTGGGAAATTTTTTATTCCAATATCATCCTGGGTAAGTAGGCTTTAATGGTGTCTCATTTTACAGTTGAAGGAACCAAGCCAGGGAAGTTTAATAGATGCAAAGTAGCTGTGATAAAGCCAGAGCAGGAATCCAGCTCTCCTGAGTCCAATTCTAAGACTTCTTCCACACCAGATGGTGTTGCCTCTTACATGACCCATTAGGTTACTGTCTTAGGGAGTATGTGTAGACTGTAGGTATTCTTTCTCAAAAAAAATTATACAGAGAAACCCCTTTATAATGCTGGGGAGAGGAGGTAGCCAGCACAGAGCTGGAATATTTCTGCCCAAAAGGGCCAATTAATTTCTCAGTTTAATTTTATCCAGCCCAACGAGAAGGTCTCAAGAAGTGAACATTTAATACGTGTTTAAAAATCTTCAGCCATATACATATTTTAAAGGACCATGAAGTGGAGGCATATTACTCCATGAAAGAAGAATTACTTTTCTTTCAAAAATGAGCTATGGTGGTTTACTGTTTTCCAGAACAAGAAGTTAGGGTTTTCCCTACTTGCTTAGAGAAGGGGTTTTCAAAACAAATGATAATTTAAGTGGAGTTAGGACTGTTCACTGAGACGGCTGATGTTTTCCACTCGTCATAAATAAAAGCTCCTCCAGGTGTGGTCCATGGTCCATCAGCCTCACCTGGGAGCTGGTGAGAAATGCAGAATCTCAGTCCCTTCCTGGACCTACTGCATCAGAATCTACAGTTTAACAAGATCTCCAAGTGATTCACATGTAAATTAAAGTTTGAGAATCACTCCCTGTCTCTTGGGAATTTAATAAACATGATGAATACAGCTCTCTTTTCTTTATCTTCCTCTCTATATTCCTTCTTTGCTTCCTCTGTCCTTTCTGTTCTTCTTTTGCCCATAATGGGCCATGAAATAAAAGGGAAGCTTTTTTTAAAGATGGAATTCTAATTTTACTTTTTATTTTAAAAGGAAAATATGCATCTTCCTAGAACATTAATAGCCTCAACTGTATACAAATTAAAAACCAAAAAACACTCATGGCACCGTGAAAAAAGAAGTCAAGGGAAACAAGCAACAAACTCTATACAAATGGCTTTTATAAGTCAGTATGAAAATTCATGAACAATTCATAATATAAAGACGGGCAAAGCACATGAACAGGCAAGTCTGGGAGAAATACAAAGTGAAAATCAATGTTTGAAGAGTGCCCAAAGAAATGAAAAATTAAAGTAATAGGGCTTATAAAAATGTTAAAGGACTGATAACGGCAAGTGTTGGTGAAGGCCTGTGAAAATGGGTACTCATGTTATGGGTGGAAATATAAATTAAACAGCCTTTCTGGAGAGAAACCTGCAATCTGTAGCTAAACTTTAAATAAGAATTGTCTTTGGTCTAGGCATTCCACCTCACAAATGCACAAATGTGTGTTTAAGGTTGTCCATTGCAGCATTGCTAATAATAGCAAAACTGGAAAGCAACCTACTCCCCATCCAGGAAGGTTAAGTACAATACGGTGCATCCACACAATAAAATCCCACGTGACTGTTAAAAAAAAAAATGAAGAAAAGTATCAGTACAGAAATGTCCACAATATTCAGTTAAGTGTTCTCTTATAAAGTTATAAAACAAGTATAAATAGAATAATCCCTTTTATGTTCATTTCATTTTTTTCTGAAAGGATGAATGCCAAACTTTAATAAGTTTCCTTTAGGGGTTATGGAATTATATGATTTTCTCTACTTTAAAATTTTTCAAATGTGAATATATATTTCATAATAAATAAAGAGCTTATTTTTAAAAAGCAGATGGTGATAAGCCCAAGTCATTTCTTTCCTATCATTCATTAAGAAATGTCCCTCATGGGTTCTCAGTGGCTCTTCTGAGAAAAATATTCCCCGATCCTATTAGAGGCTGTAACATACAGCACGAACTTCTCCGCACGGGGCTACCGTGCCCATCCACGTGCAAATCAAGGCAAAGATCAAGGGGATTCCTTACATCTGGTTTCCACGGTCTTCTGATAGACACCCTCTGAACGTCTTAGTATCACTGGAAAATCTCCACCACCTGCTTATCCTACCCTTGCCCTCACCTTTGTTCCGTTGCCTAGCAACCCATTAACAAACCACCAGGTGCTGCCTTTGATCCCTACAGGGCGTGTGCTTTGGTTACCTTAGAGCCTACCCAGTTTCCTGAGAATCTGTTCAGAGACTAAACTCTCTCATGAAGTGCTCCTATTAAGAAAGCAGCAAAGAAGAGAAGTACCAGAAATTTACCAAGCCTCCAAAAACTTCTACCAGCCTTCTTTAAGAGTAATTGTCCTTCACCTTTCAGACTGCTTTAAATTGTATGAAGCAGAAGGTCTTAATGTGTGGTCCCAAACCAGCATCATTATCATCACCTGGTTGGAAATGCAAATTCTGGGGCATCCCATACTACAGGATCAAACTCCAATCAGCATCTCTGGGGGTGAGCCCAGCAGGCTGTGTTTTCACAAGCTCTCCAGGTGATTCTGGTGCATGCTCAAGTTGGAGACCCACTGGAAAGTAATTCCATCCATTCTTACTTCTCAACAAGTATTTATTAAATTCCTGATTTGTGCTAGCCCCAGTGCTAGTAGGCAAGAGAGAAACAATTACAGTAATTGTATGATAAGCGAAAGCACTTTAGGGAACAGCTGAGAAAAGAAGATCTCACCACCCTGGAGAATCAGGGAAAATCTTCCAGGGGAAGTCAAGTCTAAATGTAGACCTGAAGGATAAGTGGGAATTGAATCAACAGAGAAGAGAAGAAGGAAGGGCGTTCCAGGCAGAGTGTGAACTTTAGCATGAGAGCAACGAACATCTACTGAAGGTTTTTAACAGGCAACTACATCATCAGATACATTTTTAGAAATATCATTCAGGTGGTGGGTTGGATTGGAGTGGGGCAAGATTGGAAGCCAGGAGGCCTGCAAGGAGACAGTTGCAGCAATTGAAATAGGAAGTGACAGCGACGGGATGGGAGAAGAGAGGCAGGTTAAGGAGCTATTTAGAAGGTAGGATCCGTACTTGAGAAAGGGAGGTGTCAAAGATGACACCTGTTTTCTGGCTTGGGCAGCTAGAAAACAGCCTTTTGCTTCTTAAGAGGAGAGAGATATGGGAACATATGTATATGTATAACTGATTCACTTTGTTGTAAAGCAGAAACACACACACCATTGTAAAGCAATTATACTCCAATAAAGTATGTTTTAAAAAAAAGTGACAACACAGGTGGAGGAACAGAATTGCAGGCATGAAGATGGGAGGAACACCTGATTGCATTTTGAATCTGTTCGATATGAGATGTCTGTGGGCCATCTTCACACAGATATGATCACTGGACACGTGCATTTGGGGGGCAAAACTGAGAAGGAGGGAACAGAGGTAGGGGGAAAGGCAGGAGAAGGTGGTGGTGTCCGAGTGACGGGGAGACGGGTGACTTCATGGAATCAACAAATGGCAAAGACGACTGAGTGTCCAGAAGCTCAGGACTGAAAAGTGATCCCTGGATTTAGTGACAAGGACGTTCTCCCAGACCCGTGACAGCAGTTTCATTGGGAGCCCGTGCCAGCCCCAGGTGGTAGAGGAGTGAGTGGGAGATGGAGGTGACATTTTCAACGGGTTTAGTGCGAAGGTGAGGGCAGAAGATGGCGAGAAGATTTGGGCTTGGGGGAAGTTCCTTTTCTGTAGAAAGGGAGACCCAGGAGGAGGGAGTGGTAATCAATAGCTCAGGGTCCTGAAGACCCCCGGGAATGTCCTGGCAAGTGAAGCCTTGATCTTATACAGGGAAGGGCCATCCAGTCCACTGTAGAGGGAGGCTGGGGACAGGGGCAGTGGCCATAGCCTACTTGGTGAGCAGTTGGAGAAAGTTAAGGAAGATACAGTTGATATTTTTTTTCTCTCTCTCTCTCATCACTCTCTTCATCAGGGGACCTAGTTATTTTAGGGGTGGGAAAAGGAGGGGAATTGGCCGACTTTGAGAGTATAGAGTGTAGGAATTTTGAGATATTTACTTTGGAGAAAGGGAGAGACTTTAGCAACAGATTCAATAGACATCTTTCCACCTGGTTTTCACATAAGCACTATATTTAATCCTCACAACAATCCCTGTGTGATAGGAAATGTGTTTCTGCCCTTTACTGAGGCCAAGTAAACTTAAATCATTTGCCTGGGGTACCCAGCCATGAGTGGGAGATCTGGGATTTGAACCTATATGTCCTGATACTGTCTCCTGCTTTGGGGGCAGGCAGGACAAATACTGTACAGACAGCATCATGAAAACTGATTAGAGGGGACCTTAAAGGGCATCTTGTTTAAAAGAGGAAGTTTTAAGTCAAATAAAAGAAAGCTCTTAAATCCCTCTGGGAACAAGGCATGGAAGTGATGGAATCTCAGAGCTGAATGGGGGAGTTGGAACTGACCTTAACACATATTAAGTCCAGTCGTCTGCCCAAGGGACTCAGTGCCTCTCTGTCAACCCACGGGGTCGTTCCATTTGGAGAAAGCTCTGGTTACTAGTCTCACTTGCACTGAATGGTAATCAGCCTTTCTGTGATGTCCATCTACTCGTCCTTGTTCTGCACTCGGAAGCTACATGCAAGTGTCACTGATTTCTCTCCCTGGTGCCCCAAGATGTGTGCGGTTCACGTAAACGATAAACATTTGTTAAAGAGTAAATAGCGGAAGGAGCTCTGGACTGAAAATTGTGAAGGCTGGATTTTAGTCGAGTTCCATCATTTACCAGTGGAATAACTTCGAATATGTCACAATCCTTCTTTTGGCTGCAGTGTCATTGTCCCAAAATGTGGTATAAAACAATCACTTTGCCCACAGGTTCTGAGGGTGAGGAAGTTAATCGGGGTACAGCCGGGAAACGGCTGGGGACTGGAGGCATCTGCAGCTTCTTCACTCAATGTCTGGTACCTGAGTCGGGATTACGTGCAGGCTGCGCTCGGTTGGGACCGTTAACGAGACTGCATCCATGTGGCTCCTCCGTAGCACTTGGGCTTCCTCACAACAAGGCAGCTGGGTTCCAAGAGGGAGCATCTGAGAGCACGTGTCTGGAAGCTGCATGACCTCTTATGACCTAGCCTTGGAAGGCATGCAGTATCACTTCCCTTGCAGTCTACTGGTTGAGATTCACTAAGCCCGGTCCAGATTCAAGAGGAGGGGGAATTAGACGCTCCATCTTTTTTTTTTTTTTTTAACATCTTTATTGGAGTATAATTACTTTACAATGGTGTGTTAGTTTCTGCTTTATAACAAAGTGAATCAGTTATACATATACATATGTCCCCATATCTCTTCCCTCTTGCGTCTCCCTCTTGATGGCAGTGGCAGGGTGAAAAGTCACAGTGCAGAAGAGCAGGCAAGATGGGAGATACTGTTGTAGCCATTTTGGACAATACAGTCTGCCAGAGATAATCCCTGAGGACTCTGGGAGATACTTGGAAAACAGTTACTTTGCAGGGCCAGAAGTCCTGCCTTAGAAAGCCGTGCTTCAGATTAGAAATGCACAGCCCTCCACGTCAACCATTCCTTCTACTACTAGGCATTATGTGTCCCCCCAAAATTCATACATGAAGCCCTAACATCCAGTACCTTAGAATGTGACCATACTTGAGAATAAGGCTTTTAAAGAGGTAATTAAGTTAAAATGAGGTCATTAGGGCAGGCCCTATTCCAATCTGACTGGTGTCCTTATAAGAAGTGGAAATTTGGACACACAAAGAGAAACCTGGGATGCACACGCAGAAGGAAGACCATGTGAAGAGGTAGCAAGTGGGCAGCCGTTTGCAAGCCGAGGGGAGAGACTTCGGAAGGAGCCTGCCAACACCATCATCTTGGACTTCTGGCCTCCAGAACTGTGGGAAGATTAAATTCTGTTGTCTAAGCCACCCAACCTGGTATTTTGTATGGCAGTCCTAGCAAACGGATACAGTGAATGACTAGGTATCACGGTCACGGGCACAGTCTTGCTTCAGGGACATGATTGCCTCCCTGTGCTCCTCGACATCTCGGCCCCAAGTGGGACGTTTATTATGTGTTTTTACCTTTCACTCTCCTGTGTTCTATTCAATTAGGAAGTGAAGCTCAGAGGTCATCAACTCCATCATTCTGGAAAGTTATTAAATGAAGGAGGTGCATGGCTGCAGGGTCGCATAGAGATTATGGCAAGTACTTTGGTGATACATGTATATGAAAATCCTTGAGCGCGTTCATATTCTTCGGCCCAAGATTACAGTCCAGCAAATGTATCTTTAAAATAATTGAAAATGCTGAGATTCATGCACAAAGAATGCTTATCCTGGCATTGTTTGTAATAGGAAAAAAAATCAGAAGCACCCTAAATGTCTGAAAGTAGAAATTATTATACATTATGGCTTATTTACTTCGTGGGATACTGTGAAATTGTTAGATCTATATTTTCAAAGAATATTTAATGACATGGGAAAATGGTCAGGATAAGTGGGGGAAATTGTTTATGTCCTTTTTCTTTCTTTTTTTTTTTTTTAAAAGATGGATGGATGGATGGCTGTAAAGACAGATAAATACTAAAAAACGATTGGAAGAAAATGCCCCCAAATATTAATGGTGGTCATTCCTGTATAGGATTATAGGTGACTTTTTCATTAAAAATTCTAGGAATTCTAGACTGAATACATTTCTCTTTATAATAAATAATAAGTAAACGAAAATAAGTTGTGTTTTAACGTGGAGATGGTACCCGCAGCCCTCTCCTCCCACGTGAGGGGCGGACGGCATTTGTCCAACTCACACTGGGAGACGTGTGGAATTTTTAGTAATGCTGCTTTTTCCTACCTCTGCATCTTCTCTCTTTCCTCTCCCTTCTTTTCCTTTCAAAAGCCATTACAACTGAGTCAGCTTCCTGGCCCAGTCGGCTTCATTCTGGGGCCAACAGTGGCACCAAAGAACATTGGTGGGAGGACCAAGAATCACAGAATTTGAGAGCTGGAAGGGGCCTCAGAAACCGTCTAGTCCAACCCAGTTATTTATCCTGTTGTCGGCTGGAAAAGCAAGAAATGTGCAACACAACACCCCAGTTTGCCATAATAAGCCATTATGAGTCTCTCAGCCATGAAGTTGTCCGAATCATTTTCAAAGCTATTTGTAGTTTCAAGTGTATCGTTTCCATAAATCCGCTCCCCACTGGAGAGGACGGGGTGGGGGGGACATGGTTTAACAGCAACACGTGGCTGCAGGCTGCTCTCCGGGTGCCTGTGAGCACTATGGGGGAGGTGTGCAACGTGTGGTGGTGGTCCTGGGCCGATGTGGGGCCAGTGTGGCGTGCGGAGAGCAGGACGAGCTGGCCAGAGCTGGGTCAGCCTGGCCACGGCTGCAGCAAGGTGTTCATTTCTGGGTGATGCAGCCGAAGAGGGACGGCCGCAAGCTAGAGCCATAAATCTCCAGTGAAAATGTTGGCAGAACAAAGGACATGTAGACTAAAATGCGGAGGACTTGACGTGGATCTGGTGGCTGTTTTTAAATATCCGACTGTGTGGGGCTTCCCTGGTGGCGCAGTGGTTGCGCGTCCGCCTGCCGATGCAGGGGAACCGGGTTCGCGCCCCGGTCCGGGAGGATCCCACGTGCCGCGGAGCGTGCTCTGCAACGGGAGAGGCCACAGCAGTGAGAAGCCCGCGTACCGCAAAAAAAAAAAAAAAAAAATATCCGACTGTGTGGACAAGTTATTGGACTTAATTTCAGCACCCGTTGGCGAGGGGGCCTATCCAATGGTGAGTCGAAATTCAGTTAAGGGAGGCCTTTCTAGCGATTGGAGCTCTCCCCACACTGAATAAGCTGCCTTGAGAGGTAGTGAGTTCCCTGTCAGTGGAGCAAGTGAAGACCAAGCAGCTGGATTTCAGGAATGTGAGAGAGAAGGAAAAGCGGCAGGCAGAGGGTTGGATCCAGCAAGAGTTAAGATTCCCATCAACTTTCCCTCCCAACTGTGGGATTCTGACTCTTTTATTTCACTTATGAACGCTGTGTCTTACCCACAAAAAGACTTGGACACAAATGTTTACGGCAGTTTTGTGCAAAATAGACCCAAACTAGAAGCAACTCAAATGTCCTCAATACCTAAATGGATAAACAAACTGTACCGTGGCCCCACAATGAAATACCATACAGTGATGGGAAAGGTGCAGCTACTGATACAGGCAACAGCAGAGATGAACCCCCAAAACACACAGCTGGGGGAAAGATGCTAGACACTAAAATATACATATGAGGTTCTAGAACAGGCAAGCTAGTCTACAGTGATAGAAAGCAGATAGGTTACATGGTTGTATACATTTGTCAAAACTCACTGAACTGTGCCATCACAATGGGTGTATTTAATTGTATGCAAATTTTACCAAAACAAAGTTGATTTTTTTAAAATAGGATGCTTCCTCAGCCAGAAAGATTTAAGGCAGCTTTCTTTAATGTGAAAATTTTTTTTTAAGATTTTCTTAAACATCAAGGGTTGCCTCCCCTTTCCAATATTCTGTGATCTGGTGAGCAGGGCCCTGTTCATCTTCTCTATGCTTTTCAAGGATTTCAACGTGTTACTGGTGTCCACTTTTGCCGTCATCCTCCCAGGCTGAAGAGACCTGCCTCCCTACCGTGGCCCCTCCCTCCCGAGGGTCAGAATGGCTGACTTGGGACGTCTCCCATCTCCGTGTGTCTGTCTTGAGATACACAGCATAGGTCTGCTCTCCTTTTGTGCACCCCATAAATAGTCCCTGAGCACCTACTATATAAAACATTTCTCACTTTTAAGGAGCTCACCTTGCAAGATGCCAACGTTCAGCAGATCATCTTTACACACTTTCAACAGGGGTCTGAGCAGAGAATGGAATGAACACAGAGAAGGAGAGATTAACTCTGAGCAGTGACACGGGGACCCATAGTCGGGGGAGGTCTCAAGGCATCTGCGTCAGGATTACAGGGGTACTAGGAACTCACAAGATGGTGTTAGTATACTCCCTGCGGAGGGCAACACAACGTTCCAAAGCATGGAGTTATGAAAGAGGAGCAAGGAAAGTTAAAAAGGAACTCCCAGCAAAGGTGGCTAGGGCACGGCGGGAGAACGGCGGGAAATGAGGGGTTTCATGAAGCAGTGGGATAACGAACTATGTCCTTCAACGACCTGATGGCCTTCCTGGGAAGATCTAGTATTCTGTTCGTGTCTTGCCTGATGTGTTCCAGAAACAGTGCACAGTGCCTGCCCGGACCTTTCCCTGGGCCCTGGCTGACAGCTCGCTCCACTTTACTTTTCCCTGGATGCACGACCAGGGTTTGCCCCCACTGAAGCTCATTTGCCACTTCCCTGCCCACGCACTCAGCCCTGAAGACCTCCCGCCGCTCATCTCCATTGGCCTGACATTCTACCACCCAGGAAGGTCCAAGGTCACGTGCCGAGAGCTGACTTCACTGGGCACGTCTTCTTCCAGATCGTTTGCAAAAACATCACAAGGGACCATTTCCAGGGCTCCTCGCCGGGGTCCCAGCAGTTGACACTGTTCCTGCCAGAGCTGCCTCTTCATTACTGTTCTTTCCTCCCTGTCTCTAAGTCACTTTCTCATCCCACACTGCCCAGCCCATCCTATGCTAACTAAAGGTTTAAAAATAGATGTTGGTGCAGAATCTTGTCAAGGGCTCTTTGACAATCTAAAATATTATTTCCATGTGTACCCTCTTCTACTCATTTACTCCCTAACAGAGATGTCATCAGCTCGATTTCCTGCATCAAAATAATGATGCTTTTCCCCCAGGATCTTTCATTTCCCTTGGTTGGTGTTCGAAGATTATTACTACTTATAACTGAGACACCATCTTGCCCAGAGCCGAAGTGACATTCTCTTGGCCGTCCTCAAAGTCCTGGCTAGAAGACCAGCCCCTACCTTGACATTTTAACAAATACCCTTTACCCCTGCCCTGCAGATCCAGGGGGTTCTCAGTCTGAAGATGGTCAAAGAGATCTAGGCAAGTCATTTGCCAACTCTTTTAATTAAGGAAGTTTGTGCAACAAAATCTTAGGTGGAAATGTATTCATTCAACAAATAATCATTTCAGTGCCTTCTCTGTGCCATGCCCTTTCCTGAGTCCTCGGAATATATCCAGGAAGCCAGCAAAGTTCTGGTCTGCGGGGCTGACATGCAGAAGGGTAGGGAGGGGAGGAGAGGACAGACAAAGCAGGAAGCATAATAAATTACATCGTATATTCAAGGGGAACAAGTGTGATGGGGGAAAAAAGGTAGAACAGAGAAGACAGGGTATCCCCCCTGAAGATGGCATTTCAGCAAAGACCGAAGGGAGGGAGGGCTTAGCTGCGGGGATTATCTGGGGAAAAGTGTTCCAGGCAGAGGGAACTGCTAGAAGGAGGGAGCCTGCCTGGAGGGTTCCAGGAGCAGCAAAGAGGCCAGTTTGGTGGCAGAGAGTGTGCCAGGGCGAGGTCAGCTGGCCCACAGGGCGAGGGGCCCATAACAACGGTGGCTCTGGGGAGTCGTGTTTTGACCCAGAGAGAGCCATGACCTGAATGATGTTTGAAAAGGTTACTCTGTAAACTAGATAATAGGGAAGCCACTCTGTGTGGGGGGAAGAGGAAGAAGAGACCTCTCAAGGGGGCGATCTCCAGCTCCTGGGGGTCTGCAAAGCGCTTATTGGTTCCATTCCTTATATCACCGTTCTTAAAATAGAGAAGGTGTTTCTATTATTTAGGTATGGCAAGGCTAACAGATCCAGAGACAACTGCTATTGGAGAGACAGGTTTTTATACTCACAGTTGCCGAAAGAAGGGGCACGCCAACGCCGGGGGGGATGGGGGAGCACAGGGAAGCACCAGAGCCACTCAGGAGGCAGAGGAAAAGGGGAAAACGTAGCAAAGGCCTTTATCGTTATTGTCGAGGAAAGAAACGGGTGAGGCAGGGCGGGCAGGCTTAGGATCGGCTGGTCTGGATCATTCCCGCGGGCTCAGGGGCACAGGGCCCATCCCTGGTTGTCTGGTACCTGCCCTGGGTGATGAGGGCAGGTGGACAGTGGCCCAGAGGCAGGGAGCCCCATGGAGGAGGGGGTGGGGGGTGGCCTCTGGGTTGGCGGCTTTGCACATGAAAGGCACGCTCACAGGGGAGTTGTTTAGCCATCGCTAGGAATTGGTTAACCTTGGGAGAGCAGTCCCTCCAGGGTCTGCAAGTTCCCAAGATAGCAAGGCATCAAAAAGACAGAATAAAATATATGATTAATACACAATGGTTCCCATTAGTATCACTCAGGGAGCTTTTGAAACACAGTGACCCCAGGCCAACTGAGTCAGACTTTGGGAGAAAGAGGTGAGTCCACTGTGAACCAACACCTCACTCCAATTCCTCAGAGATAAATGAGGAAAAGCAGTGGCAGAGGTCCAAGCTTGGCCACCCCCTGGCTGGGAGGTCTGGGCCAGGTCACTGTCCCTCCGTGAGCCTTGGTTTCCTCCTCTACGAAATGAGGAATTGTTTCATGCTTCATGGTAGATGAGAATCTACATCTTGTCAAAATACTCTGTAATTACCACCACCACCACTATTGTTGTTCTTACTGTTTTGCCGATTTCTTATCCCGAGAGCTTTTGGGATCATTTCAGAAGCAGACTCTGGGTCATGTTTTCATCTTTCTTCTCGTGGCACTTATTTCTCTTTGTCTTGTCTGATTAGCACTTGGGTACTTCCGTCCTCCTTCCCTAAGATACTGGGAGCTCCTTAAGAGCAGTCAATGGCTCTTCATCTTTTTTTCATTGGTCTTCACAAGTTCCTGGAACACTGGCTCCCAATAGGCTTTACTGAATGAAAGCAGAGCCCTTGGGCAGTAGCAGGTCAATAAATATACGTTGTATTGAATCCTTCACTCTTCTTTCCCAGGCCCTGAGCCCAGAAAAATCCCCTGCAAACACTCCCTTTGCTTAACAATGGCACTGAAGACTTAAGAGGCAGAGAGGTCTTTCTGAATTGTTAGCCTTTTGATGTCTAAGGGAAATTGGCTTGTTCCTTCTGAATGACTGTCCCATTAACAAGCGGTTATGATTATAGCTATAGGAATGTTTCTTTTACTCAACAGACATTTGTTGAGTTCCTACTATGGACCAGACACAATTTGAGGGTTGGGGTTAGGGAATAAGACACAGCCCCTGGCTTCAAGGAACTTACAGCTTAGAGTGGGAAACGTGCAGAGAAACAATTAATTATAATACAAATGATTCTCCTGCTATCACAGCTCAACTAATACAGGTTCTATTACAGGAGTTTTAAAAGGTCCACCATTTCCTTTACTGGGTTTTCCAAACTTAAAATAAAATGGGAGGAAGCCAGAAAGTGATAAAGATTGATGAGGCTTCTGTTGTAGAGGCCAGGAGGAAAGCCTTGTAACCTTCTTAAAAAGAATAAATGGAATAGACAGAAGCTGACCCATCAAACGAGACATTATATAGGCAGAGAGCAGCCAAATAAACAAAGCCAGATTATATATCCCAATGCCAGGAGCCTAAATAACAAGACAGCTCATATGGATCCTTGGCAGAAAATGGAGATCTTAATGTAGCTGGCATCTCGGAGACCCGGTGGCAGGGAAACAATTGATGAGATGGGCTTCCAGGCCAAAAATGATACAAGAAGGAGAGAGGCAGCAGATGGGAGTAGAAAAGCTGCTTGGAGAAGGGTGACGCAGATAGCAGCAGGGCCCCTGGACTCACCTGGAAAAGGGTGTGTTAGGGAATCCCAGGGGGAGGAAATTCCATCTCACGCGATAACGCTTTGGGACGCTCACCACCCACGCACAGCCCTGCCCTGGATGGGGAGGACCAAGGTTAGAGAGCAACATTAACGGTATATTAGCAAAGAAGCCGATTTAGACCTGGTACTGATGGAGAAACCTTCCATCGCCCTGCATAGGTAGGCCAAATATCTTATTGAACAGAAAGTAAAGGTCAATGGCTTTGAAGGTCAGCGGCTTTACTTTTATGGAAAAAAATTCAAATTTACAGCAAAGTTGAAAAACTAGTACAATGAACACACATGTAGCTTTCTGCTAGATTTATCTGTGTTTACTCTCTCTCCCTTGCCCTCCCTCCGTCTCTCTCTCTCTCTCTCTCCCTCCCCATCTCATCTCTGTCTCTCTCCTTGAGCAACCATTCCTATCACCCTGCCCCCCACCAATTACTTCATCATGCGTCTCTTAAAAATAAAGACATTCTCCTATTTTTTTTACATGGAGTATCTCATTTAATCCTCTCCACCACCCTGTACAGGAGGTATTCCTGTCCATGTTTTACTGGTAATAGCCCTGATCCCATTTCACACCTATAAGAACTAACATTAATTCAGTTACCCAGTACATTTCCCCGTTTGTTCCCTGAATGTTTTCCTGTAGCTGTTTTATTTTGTTTTGTTTCACGTGAACCTGGACCAATCAGGGTTAGCCTATGGTATGTGGTTCTTCTGTGTCTCCAGACTCTTTCAATTTAGAATAGATCCCCACCTCTTTTTGTTTGTTTCTCATGACATAAACTGTTTGGAAAAGTTCAAGCCGGTTGTCCTTTAGAACTTTCTGGATTTGCTGATTGTTTCCTCACGATGACATTCAGGTTAAACACTCTGACCGGAACATAGATGATATAGGTGTCTCAGTGAATCTCATCAGGGCACACAACATCAAGTTGTCCCACCGCTGGTGACGCGAAGCTTGACCACTTGGTTAAGGTGGTGCAAAGATCAAGTTTTTATCAGGGATGACGGGCTGACTGGCTCTTTTCCGGCACAGGTGGGTTAGGACCCTGGCCTTGATTACAGTGACTGGACCAGAAAGCCATGGAGGAAAGGCACCAAAAAACAGACTAATAAAAGCAGTAATAATAATAGCAGCAATTAACTACTGAGTACACTGCCTGTAAGGCAAATGGCTACTGTTTTACATGGAGCCTCTCATTTAACCCTCATAACTGCCCTGTACAGTAGGTGCCACCATCCATGTTTTATCATCATGAGGCTCAGAGAGGGACAGTGATTTGCCCAGGGTCACACAGTGAGGTAGCAGTAGAGTCAAGGTTCAAACACCTGGCATCTGACTGCAAATGCCGTTTTAGACATCAGGTTAGACCACTTCCTAATCATAGAACAAATTCATTGTCTGACGGAAAGTGGGGGGAGCACACACCCAAGAATTAGCTTGCCTACTTACCTGCTCCTTTCAGAAAGATGATACAGATCATACGGTCGAAAATGGTCTTTCAGAAAACATGAAGGGAGCATTAAAAAGAATGAGTAACTCTATAAATCCAGAGCATTGTCTTAAGTCAACTTAATGGAGGAAAAGAGCCTCACTACAGGAAAACATGCAATCAGAGCTGACCAATTTGCTTCAGTCAAGTCACTTTTACCTCTTCAAGGCTCAGTTTGCTCCTCTTCAAAATGGGCTAGTACATCCTAGAGCGGAGGCTGATCCAGGTCTTAATGGATCTGAAGCTTACTCAACCTGGAATAAGAAAAAAAAAGATTATCAATAAAATCAGGAACAAAGGTGAATATTTATTTAGAACGAGAGAAAAAAAAATCATCACCAATTAGCACATTTGAAAAAGGTGACAAGTACCACACACAGCACAAAACCCGAGCCTTGGAGAGAAGCCCGCGCAAGTGAGGGCTCCCGAAGGCTAAGCCTCATCAGTATCCCAGAAAGTCTGCCCTGCAGTCATTCTCCATCTCTCCCTGTGACGCCTGGGAGCCCAACCTTCGGAAAGTATCCCAAACCAGCCCACGCTCACCACCGCCTTACCACCTTCGAGCGAGGCTCCCTCATCCCCCACCTGGACGGTTACAGCTGGTCTCCCAGTTTCCATTCTAGGCCCTTTACGAGGCTGTTCTGCACACAGCTTCCAGAAAGATCCTTCTTAAAGGTCAGCAAGTTCATGTCCCTGCCTGTTGTCCAGCCTACAGTGGTTCCCAGAGCACTCAGACCTGCCTCGTCCAGTACGGCAGCCACTGGCGACAGGCGGCTGTTGTGCACGTGAAGTGTGGTTCGTGCAACTGAGAAAGTCAATTTTTAATTTCATCTAATTAACTTGAGCTTAAAAACCGACGCCCAATTCAGTTATTAGAAAACCTTTTCAGTGTGTTTGGGACAACCTGGGTACGTGCATCTACCTTCTCACTGTAAGCATATGAAATCGAAACACTGATCAAGTACTTAGGATAAAAATTCAGCACCTAAGGTGAGACGTGCAAGCACAGGTGTAAAACGTATACTGGATTTTTAAAAACAGTATGAAAAAAGAACTTCAAATATCTCATTAATTTTTAATATTGACTGCATGTTGAAAGGTTAATACTCTGTATGATGAAGTGTGGTTCGTGCAACTGAGAAAGTCAATTTTTAATTTCATCTAATTAATTTAAGCTTAAAAACCGATGCCCAATTCAGTTATTAGAAAACCTTTTCAGCGTGTTTGGGACAACCTGGGTACGTGCATCTACCTTCTCACTGTAAGCATATGAAATCGAAACACTGATCAAGTATTTAGGATAAAAATTCAGCACCTAAGGTGAGACGTGCAAGCACAGGTGTAAAACGTATACTGGATTTTTAAAAATAGTATGAAAAAAGAACTTCAAATATCTCATTAATTTTTAATATTGACTGCATGTTGAAAAGTTAATACTCTGTATGATGGGTTAAATAAAATGTTGTTAAAGTGATTTCACCTGTTTCTTTTTTGTTTTTTTAATGTGCTTACGGGAACGTTTTGAACTACATATGGGGCTCACGTCTTATTTCTCTTGAGTAGTGCTGAGTTGGAGTAAAATTCAACGTACCAAGATATCCTACATGATCTGGTTGCTGTTTCTCTGTGACCTTATCTCCTAAGACTTTCTTCGTGACTGCCAGGTACAGTGGTCCAGGTTGTGTCCTACACAATGACGGCTGGTGTTAGGCTACCCAGAAGAGGATGCCTTTTTCTAATTAACATGAAGGTCCTACATGGGCTAATAAACGCCCAGACTTGCCCCCCACTTTCACACCACTGGCCTTGCTTTCTTAGATTATTAGGAATCTCATTCCTGCTTCAGGGTCGATGGACATGCTGTACACAGCCCTGGAATCCTCTTCCCAGTGGCTTGCTCCCTGAGTTCATTCGTGTCTTTGGTTTAATGTCGACTCTTCAGAAAGGCCTTCTACAATCACCTAGGAACACCTTGTCTAAAATGACATCCAAACCTCCAGTCGCTCTCTGACTTCATCTATTTTGTCTTCATAGGACTTACTGCCACCTGAAATCACATTGTGTATTTATTCACTTGTTTGTCTCTCCCACTGGAATGGGAGTTCATGAAGGTGAGAGCTTTGTCTTATCCACCTGTGTATTCTCAGTGCCAAGAGCAACGACTGGGCGTAGTAGCTTTGTTGACCTAATGAGTAGATTTCTATCTCAAAAAGTGGCTGACAGCCTTTAAGGAGGCATAAGGTATGAAAGTGCTTTGTGAGTAGTTTGGATCACTGAAAGAAAACGAAGAGAGAGAAAGAAAAGCTTGCCCGGGTGGAAGTAGAGAATCCACTGAGGCATAGCCAGACACAGTTGGGCCTCCAGGATTTTGTTGTGTAGTTTGCAATAGACTCTCATACCAGTCCCATGAAAAGTGACCTTTTAATGATATTAAAGAGGAAAGACTTCTAGAGACTCAGTAAGAAACTCATTTGGGGGTTGGATTAGTCTGGATACATTGGTTGCAATCAGCAGGACCCCAACACATACCAGCTCAAGAGGGAAAGGAGGACCCACTGACTCATGTAACTGAAAGGCAGGTGACGCTGATGGCTCTGGAGACCTCAGAAACTGAGCTCCAGGGGGGCCAGACTCTCCTACTCACTCCCTGTTTCCCAGTCCCTCCCCACCTCTTGATTCTCGTTCTCTGAGCTTGTCGGCAGCACGCTCACCTGCTTCAAACAGACCCTTACAGGAGAAACGAGAGAAGGACCTTGGTAGCTCTGGATTATATGTGTAGAAATGGCCTCCCCAACAGGCTCTACTTAGAAAACTTCAGGGAAGGATTCTGGTTGACCCACCCCTGGACCAATCACTGCAGCCAGGGAGACTGTGTATTGTGATTGGCGACCCCAGCCCAGCCACTGTGATGGAGTGTGGAGGAGTAGCTCCCCAAAGGGAGAGAAGTGGTACTAGCCAGGCAAGCTCCCCAGATGGGAAGTGATGAGACCAGGGCTTCAGCCCCGGTCAGTATGACTCCGTAGTTGATACTCTCAGTCACTAGGCAACACAACTTCCTGATCACAGACAAGGTCAGCACCCTGCTAGGAGGGCGGGGCAAACCACCAACCCTGTTGCTTGCTTCGTTTCCGAAAATGATGGAATGACTAATAGATGTTCTCGACAGGGGAAAGGATGAAAAGAAAATAGCTAACGGGTTGAATGGACTTCCAGCCTTGGTCTACAGAGGCTATTAGAACGGCTTCTACAGCAGACAGGTACTAGATCAAACCGTGGTGAATACCAGGATGTTCTAAGCCAGATTGGAGAGAAGTAAGGGCAGATAAATCACTGCAAGCAGATGGCATCCACCGGAGAGAGCCGCAGGAGCTCATGGATGAAATTGGGGTGGTTGGTTGGCAGGAGTGTGGGACCGCCGAGCTGAAGAGGATGTCAGCTCACAGATGTGACTCCGGCCGTAAGAGCGCCACGGCAGGGCCCGGGGAATTACAGCACGGAGGAGTCAGCCCTCAGCCTCCATCTGGACCAAGCTGGTGGCGACTGGAATAGAGAAGAGAAGCCTGTGGACTTGGAAATAACCCACAGGGGAAGGAATGAACGGGGTGTGGGAACAAGAGCAGCCACCCAGGTGTTGACCGTCATTATCATCCTCATCTTCCTCATTATCACCACCATCACAGAAACCTGCGATGCTTTCTTTTTCCCCACAGGATAGAACAGATATTCCCTGACTTTTGACTGTGCAGGGAGCCAGAAGCTAGAGATCAGGACTCTGGACTGGGGAGTGGGTTGAAAAGCGAAGATGGAGGGTGACCTGTGAAAAAGATAAGCTCCCCTATAGCCTATATGTGAGGCCAATTCTGCAAAGACTGAAAGGGCCCCCAGGCAGGAAAGGGCTGTTTTCTGTGTTGCACCGTTCCCTGGACTCCTTGTTACTATTCATAATCAGCTACCCATTGACCGAGTGCCTTTTCTGGCCTTTATCAATATACTCACACCCTTCCAGATGTCCAGTGGTGGCACAACAGTAGGGTAATTAAGGATTTTGCTGCTACAAAGGTTCGAAAAACACCTACATCAACTTTCAAGACTTCAAGGAATTTTATTCACTAAACACCTTTTGAAATAAGTGAGCCACTGACCAGTTGAGATGGGGGCTATATTGACACAGTCAGGGAATGATAGAGAGTAGGGAACAAATGCCAATAATAAAGGGACAGAGGCTTTTCTCCACAGGGAGGTGTAAAGAGCAAGACCCCTGAAAGATCAGTGCCAGCCCCAGTTGTGTGTAATATTCTTTTGCAAGGCCTGCAGGAAGTGGGTACAGCGTACGGCAGAGAAAGCTCAGGGTTAGCAGAAAAAAGGACAAGGGCTGGAAATTGATGGCAGGAAAACAGGAAGATCTCAAGACTCTGTGCAGGTGAGCAGGAAGGAAGGAGGTGAGATAGAATGTGAGCACGTTCAACGTGATACTCTTAATAAAATGGGAGGTCTTGGACTGCTTTGGAAAGGTCACCATGCTTCAGACATCCCCAAGAGGAACGTTAAAAACAGCATGGGAAGGTTGCCCGTCACTTACACGTTAATTTCATTTCCACATTTCCCCCACATTCCCTATGCTTGGGGGACGTTCTGAGCTCCAGCACAGTAATACCAAGGCTGGGAACAGCTGAACTGCGGGACTGGGTCAAGGCGGGGGGACTCTGCTATCTGGTGAGTGGGCCATCTGGCTTGTTCAAGTGCTAACAGCCTTGTTACCTTCCAGAGGATGACCTACAGAGAGGAAAAGGCCATAATGCTGCTATCACGCCTCAAAATGCCCTATCAACTCAAGTGGTAGATGACTGTGTTTTTCTCTCCAGAATGCTTGTGTGCGATCAGCGATCTCCCAGGCCCGGTGGCAATATTTGTGAGCTGCAAATGCTGAGGATGAGCTGGCTACAAAGCTACTTCCTCTAGCTTGTGCCCTGGAGTTCAGTACCCAGAGTCGAGTTCCCTGTTGTTTAGATTTCCAGCGTGAGCTCATTGCATGGATGGCCCGAGAGGACTCTCCAGCCAGCTGGCTCTCCCAGATGAGTCACTTCTGCCTTTTTCACTTCTCCATAAGGCTTCCATAAGGCTGAGTGTAAGAGCAGAGCAGGCTGGGCTTTTCAGCAGTATTATGTGTCATCTAAGTAAATACATTTCACTGGGGAAAACATGCTATGATATTCCCATGGAATACTCATGATATTCCCATGAGTCACCAAACAGCTGTGCTAGCTTTGCCGCGTGAATCTGCTCCCCTATCAGTGCTAAGGATTGGAGATCACATTTCAGAACGGGGTGATCTCCAGGGCCGCAGAAGGGATCAACTCCTGGCATTCTGAGGGGGCCCTCAGAACTGCTACGGAAAGTTCATTAGCCATAAAGACTAACACCCAAATAAAATACGATGAGTGTCTGAGGAGCTGGACACAGATTTGAAGTTCACGGAGAGGGCGAGAGATGGGCAGAGACAGTTCTACAAGGCGAAATGATTAGATGTCCCTTTGCTTCAATTCCTGTTACAATGGAAAAAAATAAATCAAGCCCAGCATGCCTCCCACCCAGCCTCTACCACCGCTGCCAACTGCTAAGGATCTTGGTCACAAACAAATGAGCTAATATTTACAAAGACACTTTGTAAAATTTAGAGTACTGTTGGTGGACAGGGGAGACAGAACTTTAGAATAAAGTTAAACCCCAGATTTCTTACTTTCAAATGTCAGAGGGTCTTAAAGGATGGCTTTGGCTGTGGCCATGTTCAATGCATTCAAAATACAGGACGTAGGGAAAAAAGGAGTATTTCATTTTACTCTCCCCAAATGGCAGTTTGGTTCTGCATTTCTGTCACCTAATTAACGGGAGACCACTCGTGTCACAGTGGAGGAAGGCTCACTGTGACACCACCATAGTTTCCCGATGCGCTGTACAGAGGGGAGAATTCGGGAAGTAATCTCTAAATCACACTAACAGATTGTCTATTTTCTTGAAACACTTTTTTTCAAGAACGTTTTGAGACCACTCCCAGGAGAGAGCCAACGGGCAAAAGGTATGAGGATATTACTGTCAACTGTTTAGAGAGTTCTGAGGGAGGTTATCCTAACAGGGCTTTCACCTTCAAATCTTAATCCTTTTTGGACCTCTGCAGACAGCCCTACCAGGCTCCTTTTTCTTAAGTCTGAGAATGCCTCTGGCAAAGGTAGACTAAGGACATTTCAGAGGGAAGGAGCAATAAAGAGAACAGGTCTAAGATGCTAGGAAGTTCTCCGTGGTCCAATTCTTCCCATTGCCCTGGCATTGAGCTTTAATGTTCATTCCAACTGCTTGGGAATCTCTGAAGCCCGTCAGTCCCGATCCTGTGCCGAGAATCACATGTGGAACCACTGCCTTCTAATAAAATATCTGAAATTAAATCCTCGTGTCCTTTGATAGCATCTTTCAAAAACAAAATTGCCTGCTCAGTTGTTCAGATAGCACTTTCTGCCTATGCAGAGCAGCAGGGATACACAACAGAGTTAATATGCATAATATTCTATTTTCAGAGGCCTATACCATAGAATATCTTTGTTAGTATAATTAATTTAATTCAGTCGTGCCTACCAAGAAATTTTTTTAATTGTATTGCTATTTGAATAGGTGATGTGATTATAATAAACTAACATTCCTTTTTTTTAAAAAAAAAGCATATTTATTGTCAGATGATAGGAAGAAATTGGGAGAGGCCTGGAAACCATTACTGTGAAGGCTTGAACAACCACAATTTACTGCAAAGAGATAAAAACCAAACACCTCAGCCATATTATCGCCATAATTGTCTGCTGTTTACCCATCTTGTAAAATAAACGGATCATGAAATGTGAGAGCACGTTTCAAAACATACATAGAAGGTGTTAGAGTGATTATGCCTAGGCTGCCTGACTTAATTGTAAATTGTTTTGCTTTCAGCTGGAAGGGAGACAGTATTAATTAGTAGTGGTTTTGACAAGATTGGAAGTCCACAGACTTCCTTCAGAGGGGACTCTGCAAAGGTGCCTGCATCCTTCCGAGGGTTTAAAAAGAAATTTTTTTTAAGCTTTTAATGGCATTTTGTTGTTTGTTCATCCCTGGTGTGGGCACAAACCGGAAGATCCGAGATGTGATAAATGTACAAGCGGCTCAAGTTTTAACAAGGAGCTTTTCTCTCTGAACTCCAGGTGGCAAAGACAAAAGCTGGACTGCATCGGGTGGCCCCGGGGAACTGCCCACGAGGATTCGTGCACAGCCACCGCGCCAGCTTCTCCTACAACTTTAGAGGCGCTGGCACCAAAGTGAAACCTAACTCGACACCCTTTTCCTTCCTTCCCAAGCACTCTGGTCTGTGCCTTTTCCACCAACAGATTTTTATTCTCAGCAGCCAAAATAATTTACTGGTTTCCACTGTTCTCCTTGGCTGAATCCTCAAGTACGCCAACTCCCCGCTTTTCTGGACAGACTCTCCATAATTCAGCTGGCATCTCATCAGCGCCTTGCTGTTCCCCCATCCTTCCTTCCTCCAGAGTCGTGGTTCTTTCCTGTCCCTCGAGTCGAAGAGGAATAACAAGCAAATAGACACCATCCTGTTGGGTTAAAGCGAATGGGGAATGAACCCTACCACATTTTTGCTTTGCTGAAATAAGCTCAGTATCGCCCTGGTACAGATAGCAAATCGGCTTCACCAAGGCAACAAATGTTGCCCTTTTTCTCCTGGTCCACATCACAGTTCTGCATTTCCCACTCACAGATGAGGCTTTTAATTTTGTCCTCACCGGGAGAGTTTTCTGAGCTTTAAGATGCCCTGTTTTACCTAGATAATCAGTGTCATGCTCTGGTTTGGTGCAAAAACAAAACCATTATGGTATAGATTCTTTAGGTAAGTTAGGAATGGGGTCTCAACATGTAGGTAACGGGTCTGGTGATCAAACTCAGACTGTCGTCATGGCGATCCATCCTCCAAGGAAAACCACACAGAGTGTGCGTAGCTCTGATTAACCTCACTGCTGCAGACAAAGCAGAGTGATAATATGGAAGTGAAAAATGACTCCTTTAAAATAGAAGTAGGATTCTGCTGGGCTCTGTGTAGTGCGTGCATGTGTGTGTGTGTGTGTGTGTGTGTGTGTGTGTGTGTGTGTGTGTTTCACACCAACCTCCATTATTTTTCTAGTTTTAAGCAGAGACTTCCATCAGTCCATTAATTTTCATGACAGATTCCAATGAACTGAACAGCCAGTAGGAGCATCTGGATGGTCCTCACACACCTGGAAGCAGGTAGGTGGAGCACAGCCCGCCAACATGCAACACCAGGAAACAGATCACGTGTCAGGAACCTTCAAAGTGCTGCTTCCTTCCAGTCCAGCTGCGAGACCCCACCAGCATGCATCTGAAGCCTCTCCCTTTTAAAATAACATACCTCGGAGTTCTGTTGCGTAAGTTAACATTTTTGACAAAAATGACGGGAAGGGTTCACGTTTAAAAACTCTGGCTGCGAGTGAGGGATCTTATTGGGGCACTGAAGAGCGGCAAACCTTGGACATATGTCTAAAAATAACATCTACATCTCCCTTTGCAGCTTTAATTATTTTTACATCCCTGGTGAGCTGTCTGCAGGCTGAGATGGGAAGCTCTCCCAAGCCTCTCCCTCAGTCCCTGACACTTGGTCGTTACTTTATTTAAAGCAGACATCAGGCAAGGGCAACAGGAAACGGAGGGCCGGGAGGGGGTTTGGGAGCATATGGTCAAATCCACCTATAGCCTTTGGCGGGACACCAGCTCCCTAAACAGCCACAGGTACAGAAGGATTCTGAAAACCAGCCCAAACTTAGATCTCCCTCCCGCTGCTTTGCAGGGCCCAGGATGTGAACGGTGGAGTTCTTCCTCACATTAACACGGAGCCCCTGCCTTCTGATTGGATCAGCACCGAGGAATTTTAGAAAACAGCACCTCAGGATGAACCTCACAGATAACGCTGAGAAAATGAAGTCAGCCGTTAAAGAGAATATCCTGTAGGATTCTGCGTGATTCCTTGATACAAACGTAAAAAATCAAACACAGGGCTTCCCTGGTGGCGCAGTGGTTGAGAGCCTGCCTGCCGATGAAGGGGACGCGGGTTCGTGCCCCGGTCCGGGAAGATCCCACGTGCCGCGGAGCGGCTGGGCCCGTGAGCCGTGGCCGCTGAGCCTGCGCGTCCGGAGCGTGTGCTCCGCAACGGGAGAGGCCGCAACAGTGAGAAATCAAACACAATTTACTGATGGTGATGGACGTGACAACAGTGGTTATTTCTTTGAGGCGGTCTATCATTGGGAGGACCTTCTGCAGTGCTGGGTTCTATACTGTGCTCTGGATGTATTTACCTTGTAAAGATTTATCAAGCTGTAAACTTGAGATGGGTTAACTCACTGTATGTTAGTTACACCTCATTATTTATGCCTTTATATAATTTCTCTCTCCTTCTAGTTCATATACAATGAAAAACGTCAAACATACAGGATTGTACGGGGAACGATAGCGTAAACGCTGTGTATTCACAATTTAACTTCAACAAGACTTAACGTTCTGTGGTTTCCTCCAAATTTTTTTCTTTTCTTTTTGAAGAAATAAAGCATCACAGGTAGAACCGAATCCCTGATGTGTCTGTTTCTAATCCCACCGCTCCAGAGGTAAAAGCACCATCCTGCCTGTAGCGTCATTCATTATATCTGCCCAACGTAAGTATTTTGTATAGCCGTAAAAGATGCATTGTATTGTTCTGTCGGCTTTTAAACTTTACATAAACGTTATCATATCGTTTGAATCATTTTGCAATCTTTTTTTTTCAGGCAAGAGGTTCTGTTTGAGGGATTATCCGTATGGATTCATGTAGCTCTGTTTCCTTCATTTTAACCACTATATATATAGTACTCCATTGTGAAAATATACTGCGATGCATTTGTCCATTCTCCTGAAGATAGACATTTGAGTGACAAAGGCTGATGGTTGCTTCCCAAAGCCCCTTCTTCCTTTCTTAGTAACAGACCCCACATTTATTCGGAGTAGCAATGTGCCCAGTTAAAAGGATAGATTTCCCCACGTTTCTTGCTCCCAGGTCTGACCCCTAGAATCTAAGCAGGGGTTCCTGGGTGGTACTTAAGAGAAGACTCCTTTAAAGAGGGACAAGCTGGGGCATGCCCTTTTGCTCTTCCTCCCCTTCCCTTTTCTTGTTGCTTGGAATGTGAACTTAATAGCCGGAGCTCCAGCAGCCACCTCAACCCATGTGGTGATGGTGAGGATGGAAGCCACTTGCTAAGTCTGACAAAGCAGGAAGACACAAGAGAACTGGGTCGCTGGTGACTTTGTGTAGCCTTCACCCCAACCCTGAGCTTTTCTTTCAATCTGAGAAAATAAACCCTTACATAGATAGGTCTCTATTGCTACCAGCTGAACATTTCATTGTCGTTACTAACTGGTAGAATTTGGGGGGTTATTATAAGCAATAATGCAATGAATGATCTTGGACCTGTCTTACTGTGCTCTTGTGTGAGAGTTTCAGTAAGGCATTGTGATACAGTAAGAAATACATATTTGGTCTTCGTTCCAGGTTCCTGATGCAGAACTTCTAAAATCCTTAGAATTTCCTGAGTGACAGTGATGATAGGAGCATCTTTTGGTATTCCTAACAAGCCCCTTTCAACCATACCTGAGTTTACACTAATAAGGGGACTCAGGGTGGGTCCCTCGATAACTACAGGATGGGGGCTATTTGCCAGAGGGACCAATCAAGTAATCAGAGGGTTGGAGTTTTCACCCCTACGTAGGGACCTCCCGGAAGGGAAGAGGGGCTAGAGATTGAGTCAAATCACCAATAGCCATGATTTAATCAGTCATGACTATGTAATGAAACCTCCATAAAACCCCTAAATGATGGGGTTCAGAGAGCTTCGGAGAACACATTGAGGAGGGTAGTGCACCAAGAGAGAGGGGACATGGAAGCTCTGCTCCCCTTCCCCCATACCTTGCCTTGTACATCTCTTCCATCTGGCTGTTTTGAGTTATCCTTTATAACAAACAGTTACAGTAAGTAAAGCTGTCATCTGAGTTCTGTGGGTCATTCTGGTGAACTATTGAACCTGAGGAGGGGATCACGGGAACCCCCGGTTTATAGACAGTGGGTCAGAAGTACAGGTGGTAACCTGGAACTTGTGACTGGCACCTGAAGTGGGTGGGGGCCGTCTTGAGGGACTCAAACCTTCACCGGTGGGGTTCTGCACTAACTCTGGGTAGTTGGTGTCAGAAATGAATTGAATTGTAGGACACCCAGTTGGTATCAGAGAGTTGGAGAACTGATTGGTGTGAGGGAAAAAAACACACATTTGGTGAAAACATTTCAGGCACACACCTGGAAACAGACCTGGAGGGAGGTAGGGCGTGCCCGTATCCAGTTTTACAAGACACCGCCAAATGTTCTTTCAAAGCTTGTGCCAAGTTATATTTGCACAGCATATATGAGAGTTTGTGTTTCTCTCCATTCTTGACACTCTGAGTATTGTCAAACTTTAAAATTTTTGCCTATCTAATGGGTGTGAAACATTCTTATATATATATTTTTTAGTATCTTGCTTTAATTTGCATTTGACTGATTCCTAGTGAGACTGACCTTTTTTCCTCCCATATATTTATTTGCTATTCAGTTTTCCTTGTCAGTGAATTATCTGTTCATTTTCTTTGTCCATCCTTCTATTGAGTTTTTTGTTTTCTTGTAGGAATTTTTCATGTATTCTGGAAACCTCATCTTAATCAGTTATCACTTCTCCTCATCTGTGTCTTATATTTTCACTTTGTCTCTTGTCCAGAGATTTTGTTCTATTGTAGTCAAATTTATCCATCCATATTTTCCCTTACAGTTCATACTTTTTTTGTGTCTTGCTTAAGAAATTCTTTCCTACATGGAGGCCATAAAAATATTTTTCTATATTTTCTATTAAGAGTTTTCTAATATTGTTTTTTACATATCAGTCTTCAGTCCATCGGGATTTTATTTTTGCATACATTGTGGAGAGGCAACTAATTTTTATGTGGATTATCAGCTGGCCTGCATTCTTTCCCCACTGATGTGAACATTAGTTAGTTTCCACAAATGTTGGTTTGTCTCTATTCTTCCTTTCTATTCCGTTGCCCTATCGATTTATTTTTGTGTTACTATTGCACTATTTTAAACCCCAAAGCTCTGTTTGATACATAGTAGGGCAAGTTCCATGTTATTTGTTTCCTTTCATCAACAAATTTGTAGACTATTCTGGCCTTTTCTCCTTCACATGACATTTTGAATAAGTTTGGGAAAGTTCCTTGAGAATTCCTGTTTGGATTGAATTCAATTTATAAATTAAATTGGAGGAGAATTAATATTTTATTACATTAAAGATTCCCAACCTTTTATATGATGTATCCATGCTTTAAAAAAAAATTTTCCTCTGGTCATGTTTTGTACTTTCTTCATAAAGTTTTTGTAAAATTTATCTATTCACAGTTGGTGTAAGTCATTTGTTTACTGTTGTATTTTTCTTCTATTACTTTTTTTAAAAATTAATTTATTTATTTTTGGCTGCATTGGGTCTTCGTTGCTGCACATGGGCTTTCTCTAATTGAGGCAGAGAGGCTACCCTTAGTTGCGGTGCCCGGGCTTCTCATTGCGGTGGCTTCTCTTGTTGCAGAGCATGGGCTCTAGGCACGCGGGCTTCAGTAGTTGCAGCACGCGGGCTTAGTAGTTGTGGCACACAGGCTTAGTCGCTCCGGGGCATGTGGGATTTTCCTGGACCAGGGCTCGAACCAGTGTCCCATGCATTGGTAGGCAGATTCTTAAGCACTGAGCCACCAGGGAAGTCCCATCTATTACATTTTGTGTGTCTTTTCCTTCTATGACATTTTCTAACTGGTTTCTATTGTTATAGAAAAATGCCATTGATTTTGCATTTTGATTTTATATCCCAAACATTACTGATCTCTTATTAGTATGGGATCTAAGTTTTCTGGTTTACACCTGTTGTCCTGGGATCCCATCGGGTTTAGCATTAATCCCAGGTCTCTCATTTTTAATGTGATATTATTAGCAATTGCATTTACATGAACCAGAATGGACATGGGAGACCTCATCTTTGTAATTCCAGCTTCTGCAATGGTCTTGCCTACATCTCGTCTGAGAAATCCCGGTCTTTCTGCAGTAAACACAATTCTCACTTGAACACATGGTTTAGCGTGAGCGACAACCAATGATAACCCACCTTTTTTTTCCTGACTCTTTTTACATGCCAGGTAACTGACACCTCCCTTTATAGGATAACCAACAGGGCACTGGCTGGAAGAACAAAAGTGCTTGAACCTTCTTTGTTTGTGGCGTCATGAGGATCTGGTTTGCCTATCATGATTACACTAAGTTTATAAAATTGTTTCAGTAGCTTACCTTCTTTTCCTAGTCTCTGTAATAGCTTTTATGAGATGAGGGCTCTCTCTTCTTTGAAGTTTTGTTAGAACTCACCTGTAAAACAGAATTCAGACCTTTTGCCTGTGTACGGTGTCTGGGGTATGGTTGTGGGAGTATTCTTGATTGTCGATTCCATTTCTTTAATAGTTTTGGTGTATTTAAACCTTCTTGAATCAATTTTGGTAGTCTATATTTTTCTAGAAAAATGATTCACTTCATTTCAGTTTTCAAATTTGTTGGCATAAGTTATTCATTATATCCTCCCGATTAAAAAAAAAATCTCGGGCTTCCCTGGTGGCGCGGTGGTTGCGCGTCCGCCTGCCGATGCAGGGGAACCGGGTTCGCGCCCCGGTCTGGGAGGATCCCGCGTGCCGCGGAGCGGCTGGGCCCGTGAGCCGTGGCCGCTGGGCCTGCGCGTCCGGAGCCTGTGTTCTGCAACGGGAGAGGCCACGGCAGAGGAAGGCCCGCAAACCACAAAAAAAAAAAAAAAAAAAAAAAAAAAAAAAAAAATCTCAACTGTATCTGTGTTTGTTTACCCCTTTCTATACCTATTGTTTATTTATGCCTTTTTGATCCACTTTTAAATCTTGCTAGAGTCTTGTCTATTTTGTTTGATTAAAAAGGCAGCTTAAAAAAAATCCTTTTTCCTTGATCCCAGTTTTCTATTTCACTTATTTTCATTAAACAGTTTATTAATTTTTCTCTGTTAAAACAAAAAAGATAGCATTTTTTAAAAAAGCAGTAGTTCATTGCATTTTCCAATGTATTTCATGAATTTTTGTGCTGTTTCTCATTTTTCATGCCTTTCTTCTTTGTTTGCTTCCTCTGGTATTGAGAATCTGCTGATAATAAACTCTCTTATTTGTTGTATGTCTGAAAATGTCTCTGTTTAGCCTTGACTGCTGGATAGTAGTTTAGCTGGGTATAGAATCCCAGGGAAGGCATTTTAAAGAAATTTTCTTTATTGTGTTCATTACATTTTATAATTATACACATTGTGTGATTATTTGAAAAATGTCTATCTCCCACTGGAATGATTTTTGTTTGTTTTGTCCACCACTGCGTATCCTAGTCTCTAGAGCAATGCCAGGCACATAGTAGGCACTCAATAAACAGTGTGCAATGAGTGAATGAGTGAATGAATGAATCCTTCACTGGGCCCTCTGTTCTCTGACAGCAAGGTGGGTATCTTCCTCTTCAGGGCTAAGTCCCAGTGCCTTGCTTAGTGCCTGACACAGTAGTAACTAAATAAACATTCGTTGAAGGAATAAATGAATTCACCCTAGTTCTAAAACAAGAGCCTAAGGACAGTAGTCTTAGAAATCAGTGCCTTTTGAAAGGCAATCTTTGGAATGCCCTGGGTTCACATTTTCTTTTTGAAATTTCTTCTCTGGGGTTAGCTGCAAGGGAACTGGAGGTAGACAGGAGATTTCATGAAAGCGAAACAATCCTTCGAAAGGGAGTGTTCCCTTTTACCAAATCTGCACAAACTCTCAAAGATCTATTCACAGAAAGGAGAATGTTCTCCAGCTTAGCTGGGAGCCCGGCTGAGTCCTCTTTTCTAAATGGACTACAATACATCATCACTGGTGGCTTCTTTAAAGGAAAAGGATGTCACACCAGGAAAGATGACATCCAGATGCAGACTGCACAGACTGGCACAGCAACTAATAAAATATTCAGCAGCTACCGCTGTGGTGTCAGTGAGGACAGTGCAGCCAAGTGCACTAGGATTTTGCAGAAAGGCCCATTTAGGAAGGAGGTAGGGGCCTTTGAGGCCATGGTACAGGAGGCATTTAAAGACTTAGCCCCCTGAGAACACTAATGCGCTTTGATTTGGCCATTTATAAAATAGAAGGAACTATTAGGACTCGGAAAAGACGCCTGGTCTGCACCATTTGAGGACGCAGGGGTCACTTGTGTGTCAACAGTGTAAGAGGGTCATTCATAAAGCCTTTAGTCTGTTCATCGGCCCTAAAACCCTGCTCACCACACCCAAGTAGGCTGCTGTGTTTCACCACGCTCTGGTCAAGTCTAACAGTTCTCAAACGTCCGGTCTCACACACGTAGAGCCCCAACTGCAGGCGGTTTCTATAGACACAGGCGGCACCCCGTCCCACTCAAAACACCCCCTTTAGATCGGAGGGCAGTAATCTTGTAACAGACACCCTCTACCCGCGGATGGCAGGGCTCCAGTGTACATCTCTTCCCCGGTCACTCTTAAGACCACACGGTTCATGGAGAGCCATGATGGAGAAAGACAAAAAGAGGAGAAAAACGAGTTTTAAAGACGCCAAAGCTAATGTGTTAGTGAGATTTTAAAAACATGTTTTCCTTGGCTCACCGAACAGGCCTTTTCTCAAACTGCGTCTCCTTCAGCCATGACGTCTTCTCTGAAACATGGGAGTATAAACAGAGGAAAACACCCCTTCCAAATAGTGGTGCAGATGCAGGCAGGACACAGCTGCCAAAGGAAAAGAACAGAATCAGAAGAGCGAATTGGTTTTTGAGGCATCAAAGTAGGTTTTCCAAACAAAGGAGAGTGGCTATTTCTTTGTTAGGAGGGAAAAAAGCCATCCTGGGACACAGTCACCCTTTAATGTTGATATATGACAAAAATGTTGTTTTGATCTGCAGCCCGCCATTAGGCCTTGCCTTCCAGAGACTCTCCAGCTTCTGCGTCCTCGAGAAAGGGACTTACTGAGTGGCTTAACACATCTTTCAAGTAAAGATTAACAACAATGATAATAATAAAGTGACAAATTGGCTTTGAATCTTGGCAAAACGGAAAACCATATGTTCTGAGAGTTGCTTCATTCACTGGTAATTAAGTTTTCTTCTCCCCCACAAAAATTAGACTTTTTTGGACCCACCACATAGCTTGAAGCATGTAAGCCTCTTAATGGGGACCTCTCTCCTCTTTTGAAGATCAAATCCTGGCTAGTTTTGTTTGAAGTTCAGAGCCCTGTATGGGATCCGAGGCTCGTTAATAAAATAGTAGTACATATTTGGAGTATTTCTACAACCCAAAGACTTCGTCCTAGGAGGGAAATGTAATAAGGACTCACTGACTTTAACCACCACCAACAAACAAAGATGGTCTCCAAGTTCCTCTGACATTATGGAATTGAGCACGTCTTCATGCCCTGGGCCACCCAAAGGACTCAGGCACGAGGGTGCCAGTGTAGTATCTGCAAGTCTTCTAATCAACGCCCAGCCCAGACGGTCACCAACCCTCTCCTCAGCAAAAGTCACTGAGCATTTGGGTACATACACAGCTTGTTTGTCTTGAGTTAAGAGCAGCCTTGCAAAACACAGATGTTTTCCTTTTAATCCTGTCTGCACTTTGCACTGGTCACACTCGAAGTTATTTGGCTGCAGGAAACCCCTCCAAGACTGATCCTGCAAGAGAAATGGCGTGTGCGCAGAGCCATCTGATTTGGGGCTGCTCCCTGCCTCTCTGCATTGCTGAGCACAGTTAATTCATCTGAACAGAATGGCTTATGAGGGTGAGGATGAACATATAAATACCTCTTTTTTTTTAATGGTAATGCTATAGAATCTCATCATCGGGCCCTTCAAGGTCAGTTTATGACTGTGCTTTATGTACTTTTGGATATTCACTCCTCCACCAGGATTTGCAAAGAGCCTTCCTGGCTTTCCTGAGAGATGATTCAAGAGCTCAGACTGATGGCAAGCAGTCTGGACTCAGCAAGTCTTGGACCTGCTGCTTCCTTGGCTGTGTGACCTTGGGCAAATTACTTTACCTCTCTGGGCTGCTTCTTTATCAGTAAAGAGGAGCTGAAACAAATATCTATGTCATAGGGCTATGGCAAAAATTAAGGGAGATACTGCGCAGAGACACGTAAACATGCAGTACATGTTTGCTATTCTTTTATTTAATCTCTGTCCCTTGGGCCTTTTGTTCCTCGTTTCAGGCCCTTGATCTCATAAAGAGCCAGCTCAAGGATCAGAGCCTTGGAATGAAATAGACCGTGTGTGTATTTATCCTCTGCCCGCGAAAATGTCCAGTTTGCTCCCTCCTTTGCATCAAGGAGCAAAGGCTGCTATGAAACACGATATTACCACGTTACTCACACCCTGTGGATACCGTGATCCAAGATTTGGATCAGCTCTAGAGAGAGGGTTGGTCTTAGATGAATAGGACATAGGGCAGATAAAGGTCCAGATTCAATAAGTATTAACTGAGAGCCTACTCTGTGCCAGGAAATTTGTTAGGTCTATTCTTAATTCTTTTTTTTTGTTTGTTTTTTTGTTAGGTCTATTCTTATGTGTGGTTTTGTATAGTACCCAAAACAAAACTCTAGGACAGGTACCATTATGATCTCCATTTTATAGAAGAAGTAATGGCTTTAGGAGAAATAAATAATTGGTCCAAGACCCAAAGGTCCCCCTCTGCCACCGGGATAAAGACCCAAGAGATGACCCAAGAGGGTCACGGTGTGACCCTCTGTCCATCCACCTCATCTCCATCCCCTACCCTATACCTCACTGTAACCCAAGGCAAATCCAGCCTTCTTTTTCCTGCCTTAAGGGAGACTAAGCTCCAACAGCCAGCAGCACAACCAACAGAAAATCCAACCTCCCCAAAGCACAGAACTCTAATGACAGTCTTTACTGGCAATATCTTATGGACGGTCTTAACACACGGAGGAATATCCTAAAAACCCACTTTCCCTACCTCTCACCACAAGCCCTTATCCTTATGGGAGCTGCTCATCTCATTTCCTTTTCTCCCTCATTAATTCTCAAATGTCACCCCCTTATTCTCCTCTCCCTACAATGCACCTGCTCTCCTTTCTCCAGGGAAGAGTGTGGCCAGCCCTGGCATCCTACCCTGTCCTCTCTACTCCTTGCCAGGTTAGCACGGCAAAGCCCAGTGGGGAGGGAGGTCTGAAGATTGCAAACAGGGACGCTGACAGTTTTTTTCTTTATCCCATTCACACTGCATTTCCAGCAAAACCGAACCGCTGATAACTTCCCTGCAGAGGCCACGCCACCTAAGGTCTTTTCTCACGCAGTCCTCTCTGCCCCAAGCAGCCTACTTCTCCCATGACTCTCCTCCTCAAGCCCTACTCCCCGCTCAGGCCCAGGGGGGAGGCCTTCCCTGATTGACCCACCCCTTCACCTGGGCGAGAGGCTCAGGGGCCTCTGCTCTGGGCTCCCGAGCATCCCCGACCGTAACTCATGTATAGTGGTCACCACGCAACACTGCCACCCAGCTGTCCCCTCTTCTCCTCGGTTTCGCCTTCCTTGGCTTCAACGGCATGGTCAACGACGATCCAAAAATACCAAATGGAAAATTCCAGAAATAAACGATCCCTACGTTTTCATTTGCGTCCTGTTCTCTGCAGCGTGATGAAATCTCTCGCTGTCCTCCTGGGACGTGAATCCTCTCTTTGTCCAGCGTATCCTGCTGTTGGTCACTTAGGAGCCGTCTCTGTTATCAGATCTACCGTCACAGCATCACAGTGCTTGTGTTCAAGTCACCCTTATTTTACTGAATAATCGCCCCAAAGCGCAAGAGTAGCAATGCTGGCAATTCGGATATTCTCTTGCTGTGCCTAATTTATCAATTAAACTTTATCATAGGTAGGTATGTATAGGAAAAAACATAGTCTATATAATGTTCAGTACTATCCACAGTTTCAGGCATCACTGGGGATCTTGGAACATATCCCCCTTGGATAAGGGGGGGAGCCCCTGTTTTCCTTTATAGGTCCATCTCCCGCCATGTTGTGAGTTTCCTGAGGGCCCAACAGCAAGCTCTCTGCAGATGATTGCTTCTGTTGCTTTTTAAGAGTGCCTTAAACAAATAAGAATTGATTCTTCTCAACACCAAAAAGACAAGAGGTGTCCTTACTAGCACTGATTCAGCAGCACAGAGGCAGGGCCAGCCTCCCCGAGGTCCTACGGGGCTTCCCCTCATGCTGAAGCCCCATCACCGCATAATGGCTCCTGTGACTCTAGACAGTGCAGCCACGTTCAAGGCAGGAAGAAATAGGGAGCAGACGTAAGGTCAGCTGTCTGAACTTTGACCAGGGATGCAATGGCTTCCCTAGAACCCAGCCCGGTCTTGAACCTGAACCAAGGTGTCTTACTGGCCATTGCCGGGAGACAAAACATTTCCCCAGCTTGTTTAATGGATTGTTATGATCTGCTTTGTTTTGCTTTTTTCTTTTTTGGACTAAAAGTCATATAACACAAAATAACCATTTTAAAGTGAGAAATTCAGTGGCCTTTAGTACATTACAGCTGTCGTGCAACCCTCATTTCTATCTAGTCCCAAAAACATTTTCGTCACCCCGTACCCACCAAGCAGTAATTCCTCATTGCCCTCACCCCGTCCCTGGTAACACCAGTCTGCTCTCTGTCTCTATGGATTTCCCTATTCTACACATTTCATATAAATGGACATATACAATACATGACGTTTTGCATCTGGCATCTTTCACTTAGCATAAAGTTTTTAGGTTCACGCACGCGGTAGCACGTACCAGAACTTCATTCCTTTTTTGTGACGAATAATTTTCTGTTGTGTGGATATACCACAATTAGTTTGTCCATTCATCCATTGCTGGGCATTTGGGCTATTTATCATGTGATTTGAGCCCAGGCACCCTGGCTCCAAGTCCCTGCCGTGGACCCCTGTAGAATGCCAGGGCCTGGTCCTTGGGGCGAATAAGGGCTTAAGGGTTACCCTTGTTGCCTGGAGGGAGTGAGCTTGCTCCTGAGATGAGGAGGGGCCGCTTGGGGACCCACTGGAAACCATCTTTGTGTGCTTCCCAGCCCTGCATGGCCCTGTGAACGTCCGCCTTTGGGGAGCCTCTGCCTTCCACACCCACTTAGGACCGCCACCAGGGAAAGCAGCAGCTGTCTTCGCCTGGGCTCATCCAACCCACAACTGCATTGGCTGGTGCTCAGCCGAGAACATTCCTCAGCACTGGGGTCACTTAGGTAGTTCTTATTAGCAATCAGGTAGGAGTCATGGCTGGTTGACTCTCTATTCTTGCCAGAGGCTGATCAGTTGGCCGGAATCATTCTTCAGTTAATTAAAAGCCTTCACGGCTTGCAGAGGAAGCAAATTTGGGAGCGCCACCCATGAGCCTGGGCAACCCTCCTGCCAGCCAAAGACCACATCCGCCACGGGCCGCTGACGCCTCACCTCTGACGTGGCCTCTGGGATCTCAGTTCAGCCATCCAAAGGCACTGCTCTCTACAGAGTCAGGCACTTTCAGGTGTCCCCTGGGGTTTGAGTTGGACCGATCGGTCTAGGGAAGCAAAACCATGGCCCTGAATGGGCTCAGCATCCTGGAGGTTTGCATGAAGGTACCATTTCAGCCCCTTTTAATTTCTTGCTCTGGAGACATATAGGTATCCCCAGCGCAGGAAATAAAACCTGGCACGCCGTCCTCAGTCCCCAGGGAAGGACTCTGTCTTCCTAGGGAAGAACCCAGGAAGGAAATGCGCAGCCATTGGCTTTGGACAAGTGAAGGAAAGATTAAGGGATGATATACAAAGGCGCTCAGTGGACAAGCACAGCCCAAGCCACCTTACTTTCCTCAAAAGCAGAGATTTTATTCCAGCATGAGCCTTTACGACAACATGCTTACGATCTCCAGCTTCTGAGTCAAAAAGACCTGAGTTTCACAGATTTAGAGAATGAGCTTAACCGGGGGCAAGAGTTGGGGGGAGGAATGGATTGGGAGTTTGGGATGGACACGTACACACTGCTATATTTAAAATAAAACGTCTTTCCATGAGGAAAAAAAAAAAAAAAAAGACCTGAGTTTGAATCCAGGCTTTGCCAGTTAGTAGCTGGGTGTCCTTGGGTAAGTTACTTAACTGAGCCTCAGTTTCCGCATCCATATAACAAAAATAACGTCCGCTTCATGAGGAGTAAATAGGATAATCCTGTGAAGTGAGTGTCTGGCACAAGGTGAGAGCTCAGTCAGCTGTAGCTGTTAGATTACCTTTGACTCAATTCCCCACTTCCCTTGCCCCTGTCCCTCCAGGCAAAGCTACCGGGACCCCTACTTTCCAATACCTCCCCTATTTCAGTCCTTCAAATCCAAAGTTTTACAGACTCAAATCTTGCCAGGGCATTTTTCTTAGGGGGCCCTCTATGCCAGGATGGGCTGAGGATTATAAAGTGTGGTTAGGAGTTTCAAGGTCAAGCCTAGTACTTCCTATGAAAATAAAAAGAGAGCAGTACATTACATTGTCAAGTTAATACGGTGTGATGGAACATCTCCAGATTGCACGTCCTGGAAGACTGCAAAAGTCTAATAGATTTAGGGAAACTGTACCTCGGGGAGCGTATTAGATAGCGCTCATCAATGGATCAAAACCGTCTTGGAGGCTCCCTTCCCAGGGAACAGTAGTGGCCCTTAAACGATTGCTTTCCCTCAACAACCCCGAGATGAACTGTACTTCATACATTAACTATACACGAACGGGGCGCTTATTCTGAATGGAGAGCGCACCTAATTTTACCTCGAATGAAAAAGTATATCCTTTGAAAGCCAAATTCTGCTTTCTTCTAAATTACTGTAAAATGACATAATGCCATACTGATTTCCCTGGCTCCGTCTCCGCTGATTTCGGATGTAGTCGGACACATTTCTATGCCTCTACTGAAGTGTCTTTAATTATTCCAAGGGACGTCTTCATGCATTTAAGTTTTAATCAGATATAAAATTAGCAGAGTGTAAACTCTGCACATATGCTCCTAGGAAGGGATCATTTCAACGGGCTTTTATCCTGGGAAGAAATGCCATTTTACAATGAAAATGCTAACAAAAATAACATAACTGAACTCTTCAGGCTTTTTAAGAGTTACCACATGACATCATCAACTGACGTTACCCATTCTGTGCGGTCCTAAAAGCGCACGTGCTTTCACCTCCCGAACGGTCACTTGCGAGGCATCGTTCTGATGAGCGGAGGGTTGATGGAACAGCACTGCTGACAGACGCTTGCCCCTTGCTTCTCGTGTATCTTTCCGCTCGTTGGGATTTAACCTCTTCCGTGCGGAGGACTGTTCAAGTTGAGTAATTTAAATGCGCTCAGTGACTAGACAAGGCATCGCGGCACCCTCAGGGACCAGGCCATCGGACAGAGCATCCATCACCGGGGTCCTGACTGCTTTTCGGGGGCAAAAAGATGCTGCCGGAGGAAGTAATGAACATCACTCCTCCCATAAGCTGTTGGTCACAACAGTCAAAGGCCAGCCTGGATCTCAGGGGAAGGGAAGGAGACCCCATCTCTCGAGGAAAAGGTTGTCAAAGAATGTGCAGCCATCTTTAACCACCCGTGGCAGTCAAGGACACGTGCAAGGTGGGGGCTCTTGTGGAGACTGAACGTTACTGTTTGAGGCACACTGTCACACTGCACTGTGAAAAGCAGGTTAACAAAGACGCGTGTTCAACTAAACCAAGAGCAGCTTAAGGTCATTACCAGACTTTTTACAAATTACATTTGATTTGTTCGTGTTTCTCATTCTCCATTTCTAAGTGATTTCCAAGAATCACTAAATCTTGTTCATTTTACCTTCTAAATATTGTGCACATTTCCATTTTTCTCCATCTCCACCAGCACACACACTGTCACCACCACCACCACCACCATCAAAACCACCACCACCACCACCATCACCTCCACCACCATCACCTCCATCACCTCCACCATCATCACCACCACCATCTCCATCACCACCATCACCTCCATCACCACCATCACCACCACCACCTCCATCCACCACCATCACCTCCATAACCACCACCACCTCCACCACCATCACCTCCATCACAGCCATCACCACCATCACCTCCACCACCACCACCTCCATCACCACCATCACCTCCACCACATTTGTCCAACCTACCCTCATGTTACCCACAGTAGCCTCTGACTGTTCTAGCCACACCCACCCTGACTCATTCCAGTTCAGCTGTTCCACTGAAGAGTGATCATTTCAAAATCTGATCATGTCCCAGAGCCCACTTATAACTCTCCAGTGGCTTCCTGGCACTCTCAAGATGAGAACCAAGTTATTTATCACAGCACACAAGCCCCAGCCTACCTCTCTAGCTTCATCTCTCAACAGCTTCTCCTTTTGCTCCAAACCAATCTTTTCAGTTTTTTGTTCTTGCCATCTTTCCTCGACCCACATGCTGACCTCCAGCCCAAATGCCCTTTCTTCCTCTCTTTGAAAAGGTAACTCTCAGGTCATGCTGATCTAGGTAAGCTCAACACTCCCACTGTAGAATCATAGAGCAGCTCCTTTACTTTGTTTGACATGGGTGTACTTTCACATTTGCTGGTGGGACTGTTTGGTCAGTAAGCATCCACCACCCTAAATCGTAAGCTCCATATTGGTAACAGGAATGTCACCAACATGGGCCCCCGAGCCGGGGGAGGGGCAGCCCAGAGGAGCTGCTCAATAAACATTTCTTGAATGAAGGAAGGAATGAACCTTATGTTCACCAGGAACTGTCCCATTTACCTCTTTCAGGTTGTGAAGCTGGTTTGAGGGTTTAAAATTGGAACAAAGTAATGGCTACGATATACTGCATTTTAGGCTCGAAACAGTCATAGACTCATATCTCAGTCCCCTTGCTGTATTCATATCTCCACTGGAAGACTTGCTATATATATTAACACTCAACTACTTTAAGCATGCAAAAAATTACTTTAAATTGTGATGCACTCCTAAAAACAACCCTTGAAGAAAGAATATTTTTATCAACTAAATAGGAGAATCTGAATATTTTTATAATCCCTGTGTACTTAGCTGATCACAGAGATTAAGCAGCAATCCATTCTTAGCTGTATTTTTATCATTTTCTCCAAAATTTTAATAAAGAAAGAAAGCATTACAAGTGAAAATAAAGTTAGCTTTACCTCCTTTACTGCTTCCATTATTTCCCTCCCCTCTCTGGAGGCAGCCACCATCAAAAATTTGGTATAAATACATTAAATTCTTGATTTTATATTTTTCTACATATACGTGCAATCATAAATAACGTAGGTATTGCTTTGTGTATCTTACGGTTTTGTTCAAATGGCATCATATATTTCACATCATTCTGAAATATCTGTTTTATGAGATCTATTCATCCTGATAAGCATGGATCTATTTATTAACTGCTTATGATGTTCCATTATATGCATATTCTACAATTTATTTATCTATTCTTGTACTGATGGTCATTTAGATTACTTCCAAGTTTTCATTAAGCAAACTCTGTTGGGATAGACGTGGGACAGAGATACTAGAGTTTCTCTATATTCAGGTATAAATTATACTCAGTAGAGACTTTCTAAGGACTAGAACTGTCCAAACATGAGATGGGCTGCTTCACATGGAATACACTCTACACTCCCCATGCCTGAGCAGAAGCTGGCCAATTACTCCTTAGAGATGTCTTAGAGACAATTTTTAAAAAATTATTTTTTTGAAGTATAGTTGATTTGCCATGCTGTGCTAATTTCTGCTATATATATATATATATATATATATATATATAAAACTGAATCCATTATGGTTTATTACAGGTTATTGAATATAGTTCCCTGTGCTATACAGCAGGACCTTGTTGTTTATCCATCCTATATATAATGGTTTACACCTGCTCATCCCAAACTCCCAAGCCCTCTCTCCCCCACCCCCTTCCCCCTTGGCAACCGTACGTCTGTTCTCTCTGTCCATGAGCCTCTTTCTATTTCGTAGATAAGTTCATTCGTGTTACATTTTAGATTCCACACATAAGTGATATCAGATGATATTTGTCTTTCTCTTTCTAACATACTTCACATAGTAAGAAAATCTCTAGGTCCATCCACGTTGCTGCAAATGGTATATTTCATTCTTTTTTAGGGCCGAGTAGTATTCCATTGCATACACACATACACCACATCCTCTTTATCCATTCGTCTGTTGATGGACATTTAGAATGTCTCCATGTCTTGGCTATTGTAAACAGTGCTGCTTTGAACACAGGGGTGCATGTGTCTCTTTGAAATATAGTTTTGTCCAGATACATGCCCAGGAGTGGGATTGTTGGATCATATGGCAACTTAGAGACAATTGCTATAGGGAGTTGAAGACTTATCTGGTTCCTTCTGATTCTGTATGTTCTAGGTATTGCGGGTATGATCTTTTTGAATCAGGTGTTGGCAAACTATAGCCAGAAGGCAAAATGCAGCCTGATGCCTGTTTTTGTAAATAATGTTTCATTGGAACACAGCCATGCTCATTCATTTATATACTGTGTGTGGCAGCTTTCATGCCAAAACAACCCAGCTGAGTAGTCGCAAAATCCACAACATTTACTACCTTTGCCCTTAAAAAAAGTTCTGGGGTGGACTTCCCGGGTGGCGCGGTGGTTAAGAATCCACCTACCAATGTAGGGGACACGGGTTCGAGCCCTGGTCCAGGAAGACTCCACATGCTGCGGGGCAACTAAGCCCATGTGCCACAATTACTGAGCCTGCGCTCTAGAGCCCGCGAGCCACAACTACTGAGTCCGCGTGCCACGACTACTGAAGCCCGTGTGCCACAAATACTGAGCCCACGTGCCACAACTACTGAAGCCCACGAGCCTAGAGCCCAGGCTCCACGACAAGAGAAGCCACCACAATGAAAAGCCCGCACACCGCAATGAAGAATAACCCGTGCTCGCCGCAACTAGAGAGAGCCCGCGCGCAGCAACGAAGACACAGTGCAGCCAAAAATTACCTAATTAATTTTTAAAAAGTTCTGGGAGATTTGGGTTTCGCATCTCACACTCCTTTAAATAAGTCACCCGGCCTCTCTTTGCTTTGGCAGTACACTCCAGTGCAATGCCTGGAACACAGCTGGTGCTCAATAAATACTTGTGTTACAAGCCAGAGGGTGACTGAACCACTGGCAATGTAGCCTCTTACAGCAAGAACATTGGAAAAATCTGTGGGGTCCGTGAGGGCAGAGATATTCTCTTTGACATTCCTGCCTGACACACCGCCCACCACAAGGTAGACCCTCACCAAGTATTTGTGGAATGGGATCAAACAGGTCTGCATTGGTGGCATTTCATTCGTTAAACAATGGACCTCCCTTTCCTCAGTCTGCGCCCTGTCGGTAAACCAGCAGTCTTGGTCGGCTTGGAGAAGCTTAAGGGAAGGGGCAGTTCCTCTCTTGCCTTCAAGCAGATGTCCCTGTTCTTAGCGTGTACATCTGGCTGGTCCAGCTCAGGAGCAGAGACACTGCCAGAAGCACGAGTGAGTCGGACTAACTGTTCCCATCAGCAGAGCCATCATCTCTTTGTCAGGAGCGGCAAGGCAGGGCGGGCTGGCATGTCGTCTTCTCAGCACACAGCGCTGAGGGCTTACCAAACCCACAATACTCAACGCCCATCTACGGGCAATCCCGGGTTTCAGACTGTTTAAATGTATCGCATCCCATAGCTCGTAAACACATAGAGATCAAAGTCAAGGTTTTCACCAGGGTTGGGCATGATGGATCTGCTCTGTAGGAAGCAAGACTGTTTCTGTTCCCCTGTCTCCTTTTGCTACCTCATCCTTCAAGAAGCAAGTCAGTGTCACCCCCTCCGGGAAGCCCTCCCTGAACTCATTTGTGAAACTACCTACCTCTCAAATTCATGATGATCCTACAGAGGACTTCTGACAAGCAAGCGTGAAATGCTGAGCCATCCTCCATGCTTAATGACTATCTAGTCCTAAATCAGAGAAGAAGGATGCCCAAGGACTGGAAGATGAAAACATCGAATCTCACCTCTTTTCCTAACTTAACACTCAGGGCCTTCATCTGAGAAGGGGAAGAATTCCTGCCTCACCTTGACAGGGAGAGAATTCAGCTTCTAACCCCGTAGAGCCTTCCTCGAAACTTCCTGAATTCTAGCTTCTCATAACCCCCATTTCCATCATTAAAAAACCCCAGCTGCAATGAACTGAATGTTTATGTCGCTCCAAAGTTCGTATGTTGAAATCCCACCTCCCAAGGCAATGGTGTAAAAAGGTGGAGCATTTGGGAGGTGATGAGGTCGTGAGGGTGGAGCCCTCACGAATGGGATCAGCGCCCTTAGAAAAAAGACCCCAGAGCCCCCTCACCCCTTCCACCATGAGAGGACGCGGGGAGAAGACGGCCGTCTGTGACCCAGGAGGTGGGTCCTCATCAGACGCCGGATCTGCCGGCACCTTGACCTCGGACTTCGCAGTCTCCACAACAGAAGTAAACAGTTGTTATTTAAGTCGCCCAGTCTACGGTAACTGTTTTAGCAGCCCGAATGGACTAAGACGCCAGCCCAAAACAGTATCGCGTAGACATTGACTAATGATTCCCGCTCACTAACAATTTCAGGTATTTCAGATTTCCTGTCCCAGAGGAATTTTAAAGCTTCCTGAGGACAAAGACTGCATCTTTCATTTCTCTTAAACAACAGTGACATGAGAGAGCTTTCTGGTGCGCTGGCAACATTCAACACTTGATCAGGGCGGTGGTTACATGGGTGTGAACGTGTGTGAACATTCACAGGGCTCTACTCTGAAGCTTTGTCCACTTTTCTGTCTCACACTCCAGCTCAGTAAAAACTGAAGACAGTAACAATGAATGACCACTGATTAAACACTCACCATGGAAGGCACTAGGATAGGGACCTCACAGACATTATTTTCATCCTCACAACAAATGCGTGAGTTTGGTACCATCCTCCCCACTAAACAGCTAAGCAAACTGAGGCTCAAAGAGATAAGGCCGTTTGTCCAGGGCCACATACCTTCTCAGTTCTGCATTCAGGGGGTCACACTCAAGCAGAGCGGATTGTGAACCTTGTGTTCTTCTCAGCTGAGGTCACCAGGGCCTCAAGAGAAAAAGAAACACACACATATGCATGCACGTAGGATGCTCACACATGCACATACACACACGTGTGTGCACACACTTATTCAAGATAAGCTTTCAACTGCAATTCCAAAATACATTTTATAAAAGACAATGAACAAATTTATGCCTCCCAAGGAAATGCAGATACAAGAGCACCGGAAAGGACTTGCCAAGGATGAACCCAGAATAGTGCTTCCCAAACCCTAATGTGCAGTGCACCACCTGGGCACCCTGTCAAAATGCAGGTGCCGAGTCAGGACAGCTGGGCTGGGACCAGGGCATCTGCATTTCTCACAGGCTCTAGGTGATGCCAATGCTGATCTGTGATCAAATGTCCAAGCATATTTCGACGCACACGGGATTGACTGGATCATTAGCAAAACACAAGAACTCGCTTAAAAAGTTAGATAGTTCCTCCCAATGGAAAATACTGGCATCGCCCCTGGTCAGGTTACAAACTTCATTTTCATCGAAAGCGATGCATGTGAAACCCCCCTCTGAAGGGTCCAACCTGAGGCCTGAAGCTCTCAGAAGCCACCTTGCTGCCAGGTGTCAGGTTCTGTCCCAGCCCTGCCCACCCCAGCTCCCAGGGACACCAGAGGCCATCAGCCGCAATCTCGTTCTGTAGGAGGGAGACCCGGGGTCTGTTTAATTTCCCTCCAATGGCTTTTACCCCTGCAGCTCCTGGTGTGTCATCGTCATTATAACCAAACCCTGAGAGTCTGCAGTTGAAGTGAACAAGGCTCACAACTTCTTCCTGCTCCCCTGCACCCCAGATTTTGAAGAAGCCAGTTCACGCGTCCGCAGCACACCAGCAAGGGTACGGGAGCTGTCGATTTGCAAAGTCGCAGCCCTCAGTTCAGACAATGTGGGATCCTGCTCCCAGTTTTTACCAGCAGTGGTCGTCTCAGTTATTACTGAGAGAGCGAGGTAGCTGATGGTAGAGACACATCGCACCTAGCTTTATGTACCTGCAGGCCATGACATGAAAGTTCCTATTCGGCCAGCTCTTCTACCTTGATTGACAAATTTGCTCCCTGAAATCACACAGTGGCTCAGCAAAAAGGAAAGCTCTGTGTGTGTGTGCGTGTGCGCGCGCGTGTGTGTGTGTGTGTGTCTCCATCTATCTGTAGAGAGAGGCACGTAAAGGTGTTTTGATTCTGGGCAGTGGTGTCGTGCTACCACATTATCTGAAGCACAGCCCTGAGACCTCATGGAGAATGTGATTCTTTGATTTTTGCTGCAGTTTGGTGAAATACATACAGAGGAGTTTTTGTTGTGTGTTCCTCTCTGTGTGTGCATTTTTAACCGTCCCAGGCAGGCCACAAGGGAATGGCGATCCGAAGGCTTTGTGCATGTGAGGAATGTGGGAGAAAGACGGGGTGCTGGGCCTCCGTTCAGAAATGCAGCAGCAGGATCAGCTGCAAGTTGGCTTTGGAGCTGCCAAGAAGCGTTCGCCCCAATAGCTGCCTCTTTTGTGAGTTGCTGATAAGCAGGGTCTGCCCGGCGCTGCCAGCAGCTTTGTGCACAGCCCTGTTATAAGCCCTCCACAAAGCTCCAGTTATTTGGCTGTTGTTATGGGAACAGTACAATTATGGCCAAATTGGAGTGGCGATGGGGGACAGAAAATAAAGTGGATTGGGGGTGGGCAAAATTGCTATTTTTGTTCAAACGCATTTGGGCTGATCACCTGGACTGAAGGTGAACAGACAGGAAGACCAGGGAACAGACACCCTGCCCGGCTTTGGGGCTTACAGGCCTGAGGATGTGCTGGAAAAAGGTGCCTTTCAGAGAGAAATATCACATCCTCTTCCTTTCTTTGTAATTTTACAAAAATACTGTAACCGTGCACCAGAGCAGGAACTTCAGTGATGTTCAAAGATTCTGTGTAGCCTCTTTACTTTTGTTACCCAAGTTAATACATGCCTGAAATATGTCATTTTGCAATTTAAGGTTTTTGATTGAAAAAGCTAAAGTATCAGTCAATAATCTTTTGAAAGGATTGTTGTCATTATTCAGGCTTAATATAGTTATTAAGCCGACGCCTGACTACAAGCTAATTAAGATAGCAGCTGAAACATCAAGGCAATCTAGGCTCCATGAAGCCGAGCTGCTTTTTCAAAGCTGAAGGCGGGGAGAGTAGGTTACCTCCCATAAAAATGACAACATGAGTTCACACAGCGCTTCCCCCTTCCATCTCCCAAATCACAGAAATAATGAATAAAGTGTAAACATATGTTTTAAGACTCAACTTCCTTTGAAAAACACATAGATTCTTTGGGAGCTAAATCCTGCAAGGTAAAGAAAACAGCAAATTGTCTCCACCTATCCCAGGATGGCGTCCAGTCTGGGGAGTACCCTTCCACCCATGAATGGGGGCTAAAACATTGCAAACCGTAGCCCAGGGTGATTGCCTGAGGTGGCAGGAATCAGCAGAGGCACCTGCAGAACTTGTGTCAAATCACACCTTGTCAATGTCCCTGTGGGACAAAAACCCCAACCCCCAATATAAGCCCCCTTGTTACTCAGAAACCCAGTGGGCTTGGTGGAGGCCCCTGCAAAACTGCTGGTCACAGTGGGGTGATCCCAGGGAGGGGAAATGTACCCATATACACGCAGAACTTCTATTCAAGATGAGTTTTCAAACTAAAATTCCAAAGCACATCTTTTACAACAGGGTTCCCCAACCCCGGGGACTGGACAGGTACCAGTCCGTGGCCTGATAGGAACCGGGCTGCACAGCAGGAGGTGAGCGGTGAGTGAACGAAGCTTCATCTGTATTTACAGCCGCTCCCCATCGCTCGCATTACCGCCTGAGCTCCGCCTCCTGTCACCATTATTGTGAATTGTATAATTATTTCATTACATATTGCAATGTAATAATCATAGAAACAGAGTGCACAATAAATGTAATGCACTTGAATCATCGCAAAACCATCCCCACCCCAAGTCCATGGAAAAATTTTCTTCCACGAAACAGGTCCCTGGTGCCAAAAAGTTGGGGACCGCTGTTATATGAGATGACCAACAAATTCATCAATCCCAAGGAAATGAAAACATTAGGATAATCCGAAATGGTTTTGAAATAAGTATGATTACAATTCTCAAAGATAAAAGGATGAACAATACCCCTTGAACAAGACCAAGATAACAAACAAAGCAGATAAGAATGAACAAAAAAGCAAGACTTTAAAAAACGAAAAATCCTGAAAATAAGAACTTCTACTCACAGAAAGATGGAATTCGTGTACTTTTTCCTAAAAACCCTGGAGATCATACATAAAACAAACACAGAAAGATGTTGAGAGGTGCAGAGAAGATGGCAGTGTTCCTAGGAAAGAAGAAATGAGACAGAACTGAGTTCTTTAGTTTCCTTTTGCCTCATTTATCCCTCATACATCCCATCAGAAAAGCTAGCAATTTGGAAATACCAAGAGGCACAGACAAAAAAGCAAGTCTCAAGGAAAGCCTGCTTTCTCTAGCTAACGAACCAAGAAAGCACCAGCCTAGAAAGACGAAACTTTTAGACAACAGCTGCTCTACTGCAGGCAAACATCACAGAAAATACTGTGACCCCACCTACACTCCCACCAGCAAAGGCTGAGTGAAAGTCAGAACTTTCATCCCCACTGAATGGGTATGAGGCCCCACCCAACGGTGTCAGTGGAGACCACGGCGGGGGTGGGGGTGGGGGGGCTAGACTTCCACCCATGCCTGGTAGGATAACGTGCCCATCCACCTCCTTGCTGGAGTGTGTCCAAAGAGCCAAGGGGAGACTCAGACCGCTCAGCATTGTCCAGCGGAAACAAGGCAACCTTCACATGATGACAGTGGACACCATGTAGGAAGGCATAAGGAAGTACCCATGTGCCCACCAGCCAGGGTGGTATCAGTGGTGGCTGGTAGGGAGCCTAAAGCCACCCCTCCACTCAGCACTAACGAGGAACATGGCTCTCTCTGATGTCCCTGGAGACCACGTGGGGAACCTGCATCCCCTCCCCAACACCTGGAAGTAACAAGGGGAGGATCCCCTCCTTCAGCTGCGGAAGTGTAGACAAAAATGTTAAAACAGAAGGTTTAAATAAAATCCAGAATCTCATAACAAATACTCAAAACGTCATTTCAATCAAATATTACTAACCATATGAAGAACCAACAAAACTCAGCTTGAATGAGGAAAGTGAATCAGCGGATGCTGTACTGTGTTGAAGGGCATCCCCCTAAAGTCCATGCCCACCTGGAACCTCAGAATGTGACCTTATCTGGAACTAGGGTCTTTGCAGGTGTCATCAGTTAAGGTGGTCAAGATGAAATCACCATGGATTTAGGTGATTCCTCTCCTATTCTTATAGGAACAATGACACAGATAGATAGACCAAAAGAAAGCCAGACGCAGAGATTGGAGTGGTGCATTGACAAGCCAGGGAATGACAAGCATGCTGGCAGCCACCAGGAGCTGGGAGGGAGGCCTGGAGCAGACTCTCCCTCAAACCTGCAGAAGGAACCAACCCTGCTGACATCTTGATCTGAGACTTCTAGCCATCAGAACTGGGAGAGAAAAAGTATTGTTGCTTTAAGTCACCCAGTTTAAGGTAATTTGTTATGGCAGCCCTAGAAAACTAAGACAGATGCCAACACAGAGATGACGCAGATGTTAGAATTATCTGACAAAGATTTTAAAGCACTCAACATAAAATGCTTCAGGGAACAATTATGAACACACCTGAAACAAATGAAAGTATAGAAAGTCTCAGGACAGAAATAGAAAATATTTTTTTAAATAAAATAAAAATTTTAAAACTGAAAAATACAACCACCAAAATAAAAATCTCAATGGATGGGCTTAACAGCAGAAGGGAGAGGAAAGAACAATAGTGAACGTGAAGAAAGAATAATAAACATGACCCCGTCTGAACAACAGAGAGAAAATACCTCCCCCGCCCCAAAAAAAAGAACAGAGCCTCAGGAATCTGCAGCACTATAACAAAATATCTAATATTCATGTTACCTGAGTTCCAGAAGAAGAGGAGGAAATGGGTGGGACTGAAAAGTCTTCAAAGAAATAATGGCTAAAAAGTTCCTAAGTTTGTCAAAAGACAAATTTACAGATTCAAGAAGCTGAGTAAACCCTAAACAGGACGCACTAAAAGAAATCCATATCACAACCAAATTTATGAAAACCCTTTGGTTGAAAAAGAAAAAGAAAAAAATCTTGAAAGCAGAGAGAAACGAGACCTTATTTAAAGGGGAAAAACAATTCATACAACAGTGGATTTCCCATCAGAAACCACAGAGGCCAGAAGGAGGTGACACAACATTTTTCAAGTGCCGAACTAAAAGAACTGCCAGTCCAGAATTCTATATACAGTGAAAATTCCTTCAGGAATGGAGGAAAAATCAAGACTTTTTGGAATGAATAGAAGCTCAGAGAATTTGTCACCAGTAGAAATATGCTAAAAGAATAGCTAACAGAGGTTTTATAAACAGAAAGGAAATGATAAAAGAAGGAATCTTGGAACACAAGGAAAGAAGAAAGAACACAATAGACTTTTCCTCTTGAAATCTGTAAATTATGTTTGATGGTTAAAGCACAAATTATAACACCGTCTGATGTGATTCTCAATGGTAATTATGTTATAAATAAGGGAGGGTAAAGGGACATTAAAAAGAAGTAAGGTTTTTACATTTTGCTCAATCTGCTAAAAAATGGACACCAGTAGACTGTTAAATGTTTCGCAAAGACCCTAATGTAATACCTAGAGCAACAACTAACAAATCTATAAAAGAGATGTATACATCAAAGGCACTGGAAATAAATAGAAATGGCATTAGGAAAAAATGGTGAAAAGAAAGCAAGAAAAAGAAAACAGGAATCTGATTTCCAACTTTCAGCTCCCATCCTCCCAAGAAGAAAAAAAGCTGAACAAACTGAAAATCAACAACTCTTCTTAGATCCCTCATAGAACTGAGGTCATAGGGCAAACCTCTGCCTTGAAATTTGGAGAGATGGGTGAATACAGAGAATCACAGCTTGTGGAGAACAGAAGTCACTGGAGAATTTAAACTCCTGGGGGCCCAGTTTTGGGAGGCCTTGGGAGGCCCCCAATTTCACAGTTTTATCTCCAAGAGACTCACCAGGTTCTCCCAGTGAAGAAAGGAGAAAAATGCCCCCAAGCTTCAGGAGGAAGCAGAAAGTAACCACTTTGAAATACACCGAGAACATTCAGTTCTCGGCAACACAGGCCTGCTCTCAACAGAAACTTCCAGAACCTTCTCCGATCTAAGGGAAGGGCAGTTAGACAAATGGATCCCACTCTAGCCTCCGTATCTCACAGAAGTTAAGGGAAAAAAGGCTGAGAAACTCTGAGAAGGTCATAGCTCAGGGACTTAGGTCCACTAAAAAACAAAAACAACCAAAACCCAAACTGAAAAAGCCCTGAGATTTAATATAAGATGATAGAATGTCTCCCCTCCCCCGTATCTCACCACCACTTCAATAGGGCTCCAGCATAATCATAGGGAATTACAACTGAGAAATCTGAAAGACACAGACTCTATTTAAAAAGACGTTTCCAGGGAAACCCAGAGACAACAGGGAGAAATAAACAAGGACACTAGAGGACATTGAAGCCTCTGACACTGAAGCTGCAGCAAGCATTAACACAGCCTAACCTCCAGCCAGGAAACAGAAAACTCATAATAAAAGCCTACTCACTTCTGTTCTTATGGCCTGATACACCATGTCTGACTTTCAACAAAAAATTATAGGCATGAAAAAAGGCAAGGAATAAACACAGTCTGAAGAGACAAAACAAGAGCCAGAAACAAACTCAGGTATGACACAGATGTTGAAATTATCAGGCTGGGGATTTAAAATAACTATGATAAATATGCTAAGGGATCTAATGGGAAAAGTGGATAACATGTAATAAAAGATGGGTAATATAAGCAGAGAGATGAAAATGCTAATAATGAATCAAAAGGAAATGCTATAGGGGGCTTCCCTGGTGGCGCAGTGGTTGAGAGTCCGCCTGCCGATGCAGGGGACGCGGGTTCGTGCCCCAGTACGGGAAGATCCCACATGCCGCAGAGCGGCTGGGCCCGTGAGCCATGGCCGCTGAGCCTGCGCGTCCGGAGCCTGTGCTCCGCAACGGGAGAGGCCACAACAGTGAGAGGCCCGCGTACCAAAAAAAAAAAAAGGAAATGCTATTAAAAAAATCTGTAACAGAAATGAAGGATGCTTTTGATGGGCAAATCAGTAGCCTGAACATGGTTGAGGAAAGAACCATTGAGCTTGAAAAATGTCAACAGACACTTCCCAAACTGAAATGCAAAATGAAGAAGAATGAGGGGAAATGAGGAACAGGATACCCAAGAGCTGTGGAACAATTACAAAAGGTACAACATTTGTGTAATGGGAGTAACAGAAAAAGAAACAGAAAAAAAAAGGAATATTTAAAGAAATAATTACTGAGAATTTTTTCAAAATTAATGATATACACCAAACTACAATTAGGAGAACACCAAGGAGGATAAATACCAAAACGTCTACACCTAAGCAAATCACATTCAAATTGCAGAAAATCAAAGACAAAGAGAAAAATCTTGAAAGATGACAGAGGAAGAAAGCACCTTACCTACAGAGGAGCAAGAATGAGAATTTACACCAGAGTTCTCTTCACAAACCATGCAAGCAAAAAGAGAGTGGAGTGGAATGTTTAATGTGTTGAAAGGAAAAAAAAAAAAAAGACTTCCAGCCTAGAAATTGTATCTAGCAAAGTTATCCTTCAAAGGTTAAGAAGAAATACTTTCTCAAACAAACAAAAAGTGAGCAACTTGTTGCCAGTAGACCTGCCTTGTAAAAAAATGCTAAAAAGAAATTCTTCAGAGAGAAAGGAAATGATGTAGAGCAGAAACTCAGATCTGCATAAAGAAGGGAAGAACAGTAGAGAAGGAATAAATGAAGATAAAATTTTAAAATATTTTATTTTTTTATTCTTAATTGATCTGATAGGTAACTGTTCAAGATAATAACAGCAACAATGTACTGGGTGATTATATCTAATAGATAAGTGACATGCATGTCACCAATGTTATAACAGAAATTGGGAATACTTTGTTATAAGGAAGCAATGTACTGTTATTTGAAAGTGGACTTGGACTAGTTGTAAATATATATTGAAACCACTAAAGCATTTCTTAAAAGAAATATAATTGACATATTAATAGAGGAGAGTAAATTGAATCACATAAAATGCTTAATTCAAGCCAGCAAAGGCAGAAAAAGAGACAAAGACCAAAAAAAAAAGAAGAAGAAGAAAAGAAAAAGAAAAAAAAGAAAGAGGGAAGGAAGAAGGGCTGTGAATAGAGGACAATTATAAATATGGTAGCTACATAACACAACTGTAAAAAGTTATACTCAGAGAAGTCTCAGTTCCTATCCCAGTCCCCTAAACCCTTTAAGTAATTGCTTTCATTAATTTCTGGTTTATATTTCCTGTGTTGTTTTACAGGAAAAAAAATCACATACATACATACAAAATTAAGCATATTGTAACACTCTTTTGCACTTTGCTTTTTTTACATAACAACATATGCTGGAAATCACTCTATCAGTTCTTGGGGATTTTCCTCATTGTGTTCTCCAGCTGCTTAACAATCTATTGCATGGATGTACACTAATTTATTCAATCAGTCTCCTATGGATGTGTAATTAGGTTGTCTCCAATATAAGAAACAAGGCTGCAATAACTGGCTTTAAATCATACGTCATTTCATATTAGTGGAGATGTGTCTTCAGGGTGAATTCCTAGAAGTAGGATTGGTGGGTCAAAGAGTAGATGCTTGGTATTTGGTTGAATATAGTCCAATTCCTTTCTGGAGGGTTTTGTTATTTTGCACCCCACTGCATCTTCCTATAGTGTGTTGTTCAGCTGTTCTTGAATTTTTGTTAAAATGAAAGGTAAGAAATGGTACCTCAGTACCATTTCTCAGTGTAGTTTTAATTTCTATTTCTCCTATTGAGGGTAAAGTTGAAGACCTTTTCATATGTCTAAAAGGGCTAGTTGTGTATTGATTTTTATGAAGTATGTGGTTATGTCTTTTGCTCATTTTTCAGTCAACTTTGTGGTCTTTCACCCCTCCCTTTAAAAAAGATTTTTTATATATTAGGAATATTAGTCCTTTATCTGTTATACAGGTTATACTCCTGTTCCCTGGTTTCTCTTTGTTGTTTGTTTTTTACTTGTCTTACATGGATTTTTTAACCATAGAAAGTATATTTTTCATGCAATCAAATGTACCAGTCTTTTAATTTATCACATCTAGATTTTTTCATCATAGTTAGAAAGGGTTTCTCCACAGCCACGGTGTAAAGGAATTCATCCATAATTTAAAAAAAAAAACACTTGTGTGGTTTCACTCTTTACATTAGATTTCTAATCCATTTTGAATTTATTCTAGTTTATGGTATGAGGAATGGATTAAATTTTGATTCTATGTCCAAATACCTATCACAAAACCATTTATTTAAAAGTCTGTCTTGAGAAAGACAAATACTGTATGATATCACTTATATGTGAAATCTAAAAAATACAACAAATTAGTGAATATAACAAAAAACAAGCAGACTCATAGATCTAGAGAGTAAATTAGTGGTTACCAGTGGGAAGAGGGAAAGCGGAAGGGACAATATTAAGGTGGGGGAATAAAAAGTACAAACTATAAAGCTTAAGTATAAAATAAGCTACAAGGATCTACTGTATAACACAGGGAATATATCCAATATTTTATAATAACTATAAGTGGAGTATAACGTTTAAAAATTATGAATCACTATATTGTACACCTGTAACTTATAAAATATTGTACAGCAACTATACTTAAAAAAAAAAAAAAAGAAGTCTTTCCTATCCCCAGTGATCTGAGATACCACATTTATCACATAATAAATATTCATGGGCTTCCCTGGTGGCGCAGTGGTTGAGAGTCTGCCTGCCGATGCAGGGGACACGGGTTCGTGCCCCGGTCCGGGAGGATCCCCCATGCCATGGAGCGGCTGGACCCGTGAGCCATGGCAGCTGAGCCTGCGCGTCCAGAGCCTGTGCTCCGCAACAGGAGAGGCCACAACAGTGAGAGGCCCGTGTACCGCAAATAAATAAATAAATAAATAAATAAATAAATATTCACATGTTCTTGGGTCTATTTCCAGATTTCCTACTGATCTTTCTTCCTGTTTAGGCACCAACACTACATTCTTAGTTATAGAGGCTGTATAATGTTTTAATATCTGGAAGAGTAGTTAGCCTTTATTGCCCTTTTTGTGGTTTTCCTATTTTTTGCATGTTTATCTTTCTATTTGAACATTCAAATCAACTTGTCTAGCTGCAGAAAACAAAACAATACTTGTTATTTTTATGAAGAAGTGACATCTTCATAATGTTGAGCCATCCTGTACAAGAATAAGAAATGTCTTTCCATTTGCTCAAGTTTATTTTTGCAGAAAGATATTGGATCCTTAATTAGAAATTTCACATCTTGCGCTGAGTAGGATAAATACAAACGAATTCACACAGACAATTTTAGTGAAACTGCAGAGTATTAAGGATAAACAGAAAAAGATTCATAGCTGCCAGGGAGAGGATATTTATTGCCCACAAAGCAAACACAGTTAGGAAGACATCTCATCAGCAACATCAGATACCAAGAAACATAAAACTGCTGAGGAAAAAACATGTCAATCTAGAATAATAAACCAGGATAAGCTATCATTCAAGCGTGAGGGCAAAATAAAGATATTTTCACACACCAAAATTATTAAAAGAGTTTATTTCCACAGATGGCCCCACCCTCCCATAAGAAAGCTACTAAAGTATGTACTTCAGAAGAAAGAAAATTACATTCTGATGAAGGAGTGGGACACAGGAAACAAGAGCAAACAAAAACATCATTAAGTAATTTGATAAGTCTTTTTAACTATTGACTCTAAGAAAAGATATTTTTGTGTTTACAAAAATAGATATGAACTTCTATAGAGCAGTAACATAGAAAATGGGAGGGAAGAGGTTGAATTTGCTAAAGCCCTTTTCTTGCTTGAGGGAAGAACAGAGACACTGTATACCTTTAGGCTTTTGAGAAAAATACACAAAGTAATTGTGTTAGAAATTTTTGTGAGTAACTTAGAAACAGAACAGAAATATAAGCTATCATTTCCATCACAGCGAAAGAAATGAAAGAAAATAAAGAAAACTTATCAATCCATAGCAGAAAGGAAAGGAAGGGGCAGAAACAAGGCAAATAGAAAAAATACAAAATAAGATGACAGAATTAAATCCTGATGTATCAGTAATCACAATAGATGTGATTGGGTTAAACTCACATATTAAATATCAAATTGGATTTAAAATAGGGTTATATGCTGCTTATAAACAAGAGGCACACTTAAAACCAAATGACTCAGAAAGGTTAAGATCATAAGGTGGCTATTAAGTTAATTCTTTGTACCCTGTAGTTGCTTTTATTTTTCTTACCCCCAGCACAGAATTTTATTTATTTTGGAAAACAACAGTTTATTCAATAGGCCTATCATTCCAGTCTGTTGGGGTTGGTTGGTCCGATTCTGTCCTGCTTCATAACATGTCCCTCTTTGATCAGCCTTGAATGGTTTCAGAAAAAGGCTAAGAAAAAAGCCCTAAGGCACTCCACTAGAGATACCAACTTCCTAATAGTCCTCATTTGGACACTTGCATTCTAGAAGTTGCAAAGTCACCTGGTCATCTTCTCATTCATCCTGCTATTTTCCCAGCTTATCCAGATATCTTAATATGCCAGGGCTTTGACCACCAAGACACTGAGAGAACTTTTGCTAATAACAGACTTAACCACATCACAAGCTGTTTTGCTGTAAAACCCCAAACAACTCAAACCCCTTTCTTAAGCTAGAGAAGGAAAACATCAGCTGATGGAAGATACTGCATTCCTGCTGCTTAATTTAGCACATCCTGTACTTCAGAAATGCCTCTTGGGCTTCCCTGGGGGCGCAGTGGTTGAGAATCCGCCTGCCAATGCAGGGGACACGGGTTCAAGCCCTGGCCCGGGAAGATCCCACATGCCGCGAAGCAACTAAGCCCGTGCGCCACAACTACTGAGCCTGTGCTCTAGAGCCCACGAGCCACAACTACTGAAGCCCGCATGCCTAGAGCCCATGCTCTGCAACAAGAGAAGCCACCGCAATGAGAAGCCTGCGTGCCACAACGAAGAGTAGCCCCCACTCACCGCAAAGAGAGAAAGCACACGCACAGCAACGAAGACCCAACACAGCCAAAAATAAATAAATTAAATAAATAAATTTATTTTTTTAAAAAATGCCTCTGATGTCAGTTCTTCTGTTTTTCGTTTGCAATAATTGAGAAGTGAAGGTTCCAAGTCAAGAAACAGAATCAGAACAAAAGCCATAGCTGCATACCAGTCATTTAGCATGTTTAAGTGTAACCTTCTTTAAAAGTTCATTGAGAAGTCCAGGCAAAGCAGGCCAGTGGTGCACCTGTCTCTTTCAGCTGATATAGGAATAATTAATTATGTGAAAATGACTTCCATTGGAGGTTAATTTATCTTGGCTGACAGTCACATACATACGCAGATATGTCTTATGCTGCAGTAGAGCAGAGATTTATTTAGAACATTTTATTTATATCTTGGGTGATTTCATTCCTAAGAAATTGAGGGCAAGAAAGAGGAGACGGTGCAGGAATGCAAGAAGGGAAGATTTCTCACCATTTTTTTTTAAACAGAAGGGAAAAGAGGCCAATGCCACGACTAAGGACTTGGCTTTCTCCCCAGGATGCAGTAGAATTCAGACACACCGAAGAGAGGGGTCAAATGTGTGCTGGGGGCAGGTAAGCAGGGGAGAGCAAGGGCAGGGTTGGTGGATCTGGCTGGTGGTCTGTGGGACCTGCCCGGTCTTCGTTTATTTACCTCCTCCTGAGAGATCGGGCGTGAGGCCAAAGTTGCCACCGTGCTGTGCTCGAAGATAAGACAACACGAACACAGTGCCTCAGAATCAGCCCACCCCCCCACACAAATATGACCTCAGCCTCCCTGGGAGCCGAGAAGAACCTGTCTTTCCAAAATAATGGATAAACTTTATCGTGGGCTTTGTTATGTACTGGGCACTTAACAAGCAGTAAGTCATTCCATCCTCACCTCAACTCTGAGTGGTAGTTACTTTTTATTGTCCCCATTTATGGATGGGGAAACTGAGGCTCAGAGAGGTTAGGGAACTTGCTCAAAGTGGCACAGCTAGCCAATGATGGAGCCAGGTTTTGAACCCAGGACTGGAGCTGACTCTCCTAGTCTATACTTGTAACCAGTGCACACACTGCCTCTCTGTCATTGTTGTTATTATTATTATTAAGACAAGTGGTCCCACGACATCTCTGGAAGATCTAATGGATTCCTGACGTGTATCCCTGAGTACGTGTGCTGGGTTTTTAAATTTCAGGCGGGGAGGGCATCGTCACCTCTGAGGGGTCAGGTGAGCTTCAGCCTACCCTCTGGTTCACTGCCACCCAAAGAGCACAAAGCAAGGCGTGAGAGGAAATTGTTTTTAATAATCACCTTGCAAAAGCCCCATCTGCATCAGCGCATCAGTGGTGGCTGTCACCATCCATCAGCCATAAGCCTCACTCTCCCAGGTCGTTAGTCACAGGGGCGTGTCAGCTCAGGTTCTGGGGACCCCAAGCCACCAGCTTGTCATAATAATAATACTCACCATTACCACCAATACTCTCCCACCTGTGAATTGCTTACTGGGGCCAGAATTCGGATCCAGATCTGCCCCTTTCATCTCCACCACCGACTAGCTTTGCGATTTGGGAACATGTCATGTCCCTTCTCTGAACTTTGGTGTCCTCTTGCGCTCAGCGAGGAGAGCTATGCCCACTTAAAAACTAATGTTTATTTATTTAGCCATTACTTTATATGCATGATTTATTTATAGGCATGAGTTCATTAATTCTCACCAGAGCCCCGTCAGGCAGACTCTCTCAGGATGCCCACCTTCAGACGAGGAAACTGACATTTACAGTGGGGATGGTAACCCGCAAAGGCCACAGCTTATTAAGTGGTAGAGCAGAGATTTAAACCAATTTCGGGGTGACTCCAATGCAAGGCTTTTAATCATAATACATCTCCAGGGTTATTGTAAAAATTAGATACAATGTATGTTGAGGGCTTAACCCAGTGCCCAGCACATAGTAGGACTCAATCGTCAATATGTAGACGCTGCCATTATGATTACTGTCCTCACGCTGGCCCTGCTCATCTCCAGGGTGAACCCCAAATCAGGGCACTGCAGGCAGCAGCCACAGTGACACCCCCTCCTAGCCAGGTGTAGGAGAGAGGTGAATCGCCTGCAGAGAGAGGGTCACCAGACTGACACTCATCTTATTTTAAAATAGTATGCTAACACATATATATGGAATCTAAAAAAAAAATGGTTCTGAAGAACGTAGGGGCAGGACAGGAATAAAGACGCAGACGTAGAGAATGCACTTGAGGACACGGGCTGGGGTGGGGGGAAGGGTAAGCTGGGGCGAAGTGAGAGAGTAGCATTGACATATATACACTAACAAATGTAAAACAGATAGCTAGTGGGAAGCAGCCGCATAGCACAGGGAGATCAGCTCAGTGCTTTGTGACCACCTAGAGGGGTGGGATAGGGAGGGTGGGAGGGAGGGAGAAGAAAGAGGGAGAGGATATGGGGATATATGTATACGTCTAACTGATTCACTTTGTTATACAGCAGAAACTAACACACCATTGTAAAGCAATTATACTCCAATAAAGATGTTTAAAAAAATAAAATAGGTACTTCTTTTAAACAAAACAAAACAAAACCAAAACCTGTTCAGCCAGACTGCCCAGTTTCCTTACACAATAGCTATCTTAATGAAATCTCAAGTTCATTTAACTCTATCTGAGAGCCTCTTGAAAGGAAAAGCACCCAGGTTCCCAACTCTGGTCTAGAAAGAGTGCAGTGGGTAACCAGACACTTCTGTCATCAGCCAGCTTTAGGGAACAGACCCGCCCACTTGCCTCAGCAGCAAACACCGGCCCTAACTTCACAGCAGGTAAGCCTTTCGCTCCAGCTGCCAGGAAGTAGAAAATAATCATTTATGGGAAACAAGATGGTGCTGCCTTGGAGCCCTGAGCATGGTGGAGGGTGGTGGTGAAAGGCCCACCGTGGGGTCAGGCTGCCTGGGTTGAAACCCTAGCTCAGTAACAACCTCCCTGTGCCTCAGTCTCCTGCTCTGTAAAATGGGAATAGCGAGACTACCTACCTCTGCAGGGCTGTTGCTTGGATCTGCTGAATCAATTCACATGTGTAATGTGCTTCCAGCAGCGCCTGGCACGTCGTCACGCCCTTGGGACTTTCAGGGGTTATATTATTTATCATAATAATGATAACAATGAATATTAGTTTTACTGAACTCTCCACCACTCTGTGGCAACCCAGCTCCTGGCAATATTTTTACAGGCAGATCTGCACAATCAAGAAGCTTTCAGGTTTGCAACAGAACCTGGCAGGGAGGGTCAGAGTCTGCTGTTGGGGAAAGAGCTGGTGAGAGATTAGGATGAAAGAGGTTAGGAGAGGGGTAGAGACCGAGGGTCCACTCCTTACAACAGGGCTGAGATGGGGTTAGGGATAGACGGACTTCAAGAGGATCCTCCCTCAAACTCCAGGGCAGCCTCTCTGCTCAGCCCTTGCCTTCTACTGCCAAACTCTCCCACAATTTGAGGGACCAGCTTGTTTGGGGGGACAGGGTAGGAGGGAAGGTTCTAGAAGGGGTAGGCCCAGAGGACCATCACGTGGCTTTAGGCAAAGGTGACAGTATTCTAAAGTATCCATAAGCCATGAAGTGTTTGAGGTAACCCCTGGGGGTGGAAATGTTGAATTTCATCTGAGCCCTGTGCTCTGGGAAAACATGATTAAGAAATTCCCAGTCTTCCCTGGTGGCGCAGTGGTTAAGAATCTGCCTGCCAATGCAGGGGACGGGACATGGGTTCGAGCCCTGGTCTGGGAAGATCCCACATGCCGCGGAGCACCTAAGCCCGTGCGCCACAACTACTGAAGCCTGCGAGCCACATCTACTGAAGCCCGCGTGCCTAGAGCCCGTGCTCCGCAACAAGAGAAGCCACCGCGGTGAGAAGCCCGCGCACCGCAACAGAGAGTAACCCCCACTCGCCGCAACTAGAGAAAGCCCGCGCACAGCAACGAAGACCCAACGCAGCCCTAAATAAATAAATAAATGAAATAAATTTATTTAAAAAAAAGAAAGAAATTCCCCACCCTCTTGTGTTCCGGAAACAGCTTACTGAAAAGAAACACCCTTCCCCAGTATGACTTGGATAAGAGACTCAAGGATGCTGCTGCCTTCTTTGCCAAACACAAGGCCAGCCTCAGACCCGCCCCCCACAAATTCCCATCTTTTGCTTCATAAATGATTCGCTGGATTGCTTGTCCCCCTGATCAACCAGAACGGACCCCTGTTAACAGAACTTGGCTTAAGCGTCTCTCCCTCCTCAGGTCCCTGAACCCTGGCCCACCTGCAGGTGAGCGGGCAGACAGCTCCTCCGGAGAACAGGCTGTCCTTGGGGTAAGACGCTCCCTGATCTGCTGCCCCTTCCACTCCCATTCAGACGACTTCCCCACACCCACTCTCCTTAGCCTTGTTTACTCTCTTCCATAAAAGAGAAACCCTGCGCCTAACCTTGCAACACTCACAGATCTACGGTCAGAGCGTTCCCCAAACTGCAACGGTCCCTGAGCCCCACCTTCCTGCTCCCAATAATCCTGCCAGATGAAGCCTCGCCTTGCAAAATCTGGATTTGTTTCTCATTGGACAGAGGGGAAAACCCGAGCCGTGGTTTTCTAGAAGGCTTAGGTCTTTCTCTGCTCCTGATGGCTTTCTCAATCTTTAAGAAACAGAGGATCCCTCCCGCCCCCCAGTCTCCTCAGAGGAGCCGTGCTTGAACTGGGCCTCCTGAGAGATGAGCAGCTGCTCTTGCCTTCTCTCTTTTCCGCGTGGCTCTTCCATCCTCTCCTTCCACCTCCCACCAACTCTGCCTCCTGCTCCAGCCGCTCCAGAACTTCAGCCGGAACCTGGTGACCAGGCTGCCTACACGCCCCATGGCCTGGCAGCACGGAGCCCTCGTCAGCTGTCAGCTTCCCTCTGGTCTGTCATCAACTCGCACGACCTGGCAGATTGCTTGTCACCCTCTGGATCGGCTGCCTGCAGTCAGGTCCTCACCTCTAGTCCCACCTGCTAAGCCAGGTGAGGTCGCCTGATGAAAACCACAGATGCTCAGACAGCCATGCCCCAGGCAGCAGGAGGCGTTTCTCTTCCAAGGGGCCCAGGCGGGGCCGGAGATGATGAATATTTCCACTCCAGCTCCGCAAGGAGGCTTCAAGAAAGCCAACAGGCCTCTTATCAACTGAAAACCGACTATTCTTTGGAAAGCGAGCATGAACTCAACCTCCAGTTGCTTAATTTGTTCATTTCTCCACTCTCCCAGGATATCACTTGTTTCATCCTTTTCTCTTTTGCGTGGTGCATTAAGAATAACTGAAAGTGACTTCGCTCAGAACAGACCCCCCACACACAAAATTCCGCAGTTTCACCACGAGCCCAAACAAGAGGAAATCTGTCCACTGACTTTCTTGGTCTGGAGTAATTATTTGTTTCACGTAAAAAAAAAAAAATTCTGTTTTTCTTTTTCGCTGGTGCTGCAGCAGCAAACAGAAGCCCCTTTTTTCTTTTTTTAGTTTCAGCAGCTCAGGATGCTACACCGTGCACAGATGTGGAGGAGGTACCGCTCACTCTGACGGTGTCAGCCGTATGTCTGTTGAATAATATAAAGGCAGCCGCCAGAGTGAAATAACGCGGATGAGCCAGTGTGAAGGAGTGGCCCTGGAGGGACCCAATCAGAGATTCCCAATTAGGGGTTCACAAACAATGGGAAATGCCACATTCAGGACTGACTGCTGATAAGAAGGTCCCAGCTAATTAAAACGCCAGGGCTCCCCAGCTCCCCATGATTTATAATCGGCCCAGGAGGTAACACTTGTCCACTTGTCAGTTCCTGCTGATAAGAAGTTCTGCTTGACAGTTACTGAGGTCTTTGATAAATAAAATATAGGAAAACAGGTGCATTATGACTTAATAAATGCAGTGTTGCTGGGGAAGTTTTTAAGGTGCAGAGGTCGTGACCAGCATTGGCATGACCTGTGAGCTTGTCCGAAACGCAGAGCTTGGTCCCTGCCAAAGGCCCATTGGGTCAGAACCTGCACGTTCACAAAACCCCCAGGTGATTTGTGTGCACATTACAGCTGGGGAAACCCTGGGACAGAGTACAGTTGAACGCAAGCAAAGGAGGCAGAGAACAAGGATGGGGAGGGACACAGCATCCCAAACATGCAGGGCCACCACTGCAGAATGGGTGAGACGGCCCCCCACGTCCTTCGCTGCTGGGGTTCATCGATTCCAGTCACCCAAAAAGTATTTATTGAGTGTGCCCTTTCAGCGAGGTACTGTTGTAGGCATGGGGCACAGTGGGGTGCTGGTTAGTGTTTAACAACTGGCTCTAGGGGAGGAATTCCATCATGATTGGTGTTAGTATCTTCGTTTGTGTTAAGACGAAAGTAAGACAACAAAGGCACATACTAGAACTTTACTTCTTCATCAATAACCCGAGCGACTTCTTTGCTGAGTCCGATAACACTTACCAAATATTGGAAGAACATCTCTTTAATTCTTTGTGCTATTTACAATTTAACATGACATACATACATTCATAATTTAATCTACATTATTAACCTTTTCTCCACCTGTCTTAATCTAGACAATCAACCAAACAGTAAATCAAGCTCTGATTGGTGGTGTTTGCTGATTCCTGCAGTGTAAATACCCCCACTGTGGCCACCATGCCAACACGATGTCACACAGCACACCACTACACGGTGTCCCTCTACAGATAAATAGACACGAACGACCTCAAGAGCAGAGGTAATAGTACAATCATTAGAAAGTGATGAGTTTTGAGTATTCATTATCTCTGCAGCCTAATTTGTTTTTGTAATCTAATTTTTAATAATTTCAGCTTACAATATTCCTTAAAATGTAACAGTTGGCTCTCCCGAGCTGGTAGGAGCTGGCCCCAATGCAGCACCGGGTAGGGGTATTAACCACGCACAGGGCAGACGTGGCCCCCATCTTCTGAGCTTACAGTTTAGTGAGGGATCTTGAGCTTCATTAAACCCAGCTTCCCTTAGACTAAAGGCAGAGGGTGGGAGATGAAATTGGCCCTCGGTTTGCTCTGGCACCCACTCTGGTCTAGGAAAGCCCCTTCCCCAGGTGCAGCCCCCGGGACCGGGCCTCCAGAGCCCCCCACAGAGTGAGGTCAGAGGAGACCCACCAGGAGAGGGGAGGAAGAGGAACAAGGACGCTGGAACAAAGAGAATTTTGGAGAGGAGATTAGGGAAGGGTGACCTTGGCTTGCCCTTCCGAAATCTGGGCCACCCACGGAAGAAACAAGGGCAGAGCAAGTAAGCTCCTGAAGAGGTGCCTCCAAGAGCGAGAGCCCAGCCTAGACTCCTGGGCCTGGAGCCAAGAAGGGAACTACCTTATACGTCGGTTCCCTACTATGCGCAGGTTGGAGGACTCATACTCTCCCTCATATCTGACCCGCACGCAACCTGGTGGAGTTGGCACCTTTGCCAGCTTCAACTGATGGCAGGAGAAACGGAGGCTCAGAGAGGTTAAGGAACTTACCCCAAATCACACAGACACAAGGTGGCAGAGCTGAGACTCAAACACAGGAGGTCCACAACTCTTCGCCTGCCTGGAACGGGGACCAAGGACACACGAGACCCGGGTCATCCTGGTTGATAATATTGCGGCCACTCCCACCCCTGTCCCATGCCCCTAAGTGAGGCAGGGCCATTCCTGTCCATCCTGAACGGCTGTCCCTACCCACTCTGGGTCCCCTTTATGACTTGTTTCTTCCCTCCCAGGTCCGGCGTTATTTCCCTTTTGTGACTGTTTTCCTGGTAACAGTGCTGCAGACACGGCCCTCGACCCAGCCACGGTCCTTACAACATGCAGCTACCCTGGTTTATGAGGCTCTTTAAGCTACTTTGCTGCTCTCTCCTTGCCACGCCCCTAATCTTCACTTTTCCTCTAGCTTCCTCCAGGGTTATTGATCGTCAAGACAAAGGTCGTCGCAGACTCAAAAGAAACAGGGAAATAGGCGAGAGAAGGCTGACTTCTGGCTGTCAAGTTTGCTCTCACCAACATTAAATTGAAAGATGGAGATGGAGGAGGCCCTACTGTGTAACCTGTCTCTTCTCAAGCTACATCTTACCAAAACCTAGATTCAGAAACAACAATCATTATAATAACATTCTCTGCTAGCATCAGATTCGCCAGCGTACTTTCATACACTTGAACATCTTCGTTAATTCTCAAAACAGCTCCTCAGTGCAGGCAGAGTAGGTATTATTACACCCATTTTATACATAAAGACACAGAATAAAAGGGCCATGTCACACCTGAACTTCCAGCTCTGGACGAGATGGCATATCCCCATTCCTCCTCCTTACAACTGAAAATCCCTAGACATGACAGAACAAAGAAGCAGAAGACAGAGTTCCCCCTCCCCTTCCCTGGTGTCAGCAGGGCTTCTGCCCCCTACCCTGCAACAGCAAAGCAGTAGGATTCAGAGCTCCACCCCTCCCGTCCCTGTGTCAGGGGAGCCTGGCGGCGGGGGGGCGGGGGGGCACTCAGGGACAATAAGATGGTGCAAGGTGGTTCTCCACTTTCACCAGAAAGGTGTCAGCAGAGCCGAGGGGAGAGCTAACTGCTGCCTACGCAGCTGCAGTGAGGTAGAGTCAGCACTCACTTCTGCTAGGATGGTGTCAGGGGCTCAGTGGAAAGTGATCATGCCACCCGTCCAGCCCTCATCCATAACATCTTACGGAAAACCCCGAACGAACTTTTTGGCCAACCCACTACATCCCAACAGGGAGACTGCCTGCTCAAAAAGAAAACTGGGATAGGATCCAGGGTCTCGTAATATAACACTCCCAATGTCCAGGATAGGATGGAAAAATCACCCCTCATATCAAGAACCAGGAAAATCACAGCTTCGATGAAAAAAGACAGTCAACAGGCATCATACAGAGATGAATTAGAGCTTGGAATGGTCAAGAATTTAAAAGCAGCCATGGTAAAAATGCTTCAACAAGCAATTATGAATTCTTTTGTAACAAATAAAATAGAAACTCTCAGTAAAGAAATAGAAGTTATTAAAAAGAAACAAATGGAAATTTAAAAACTGAAAAATACAATAACCGGGAAAAAAAACCAAAACCTCACAGGATGGGCTCAGTAGAGTGGCAATGACAAAGGACAGAATTAGCAAACTTGAGGATAGAGCAATAAAATTTCCCAATCTCAATAACAGACAAAAAAATAAGCTGGAAAAAAAAAAGAAAATATTTTCAGGGACCTTGAGACAGAAAGAAAAGAATTAACATTTATATCTTCTGGGTCCCAATTAAGACAAAGAAAAAATATTGAAAGCTTTCAGAAACAACACATTACTTATTTGGGAAACATCATATGGGAATGCTAGCAGATTTCTCATCTGAAACTATGGAGGCCAAAAAGAAGTGGTTCAACATTTTCCAAGTGCTGTAAAAAGAACTATCAACTGCAAATTCTATATTTGATAAAAATATCCTTCAGAAATGAAGGGAAAGAGAGACATTCTCAAATGAAGGCAAACCAAGAGAATTTATTGTTGGCAAACATATCCTTAAAGATTGGGTAAAAGAAGTGGTCTAAACAGAAGCTTTTTAAAATATAACTTCTGTTTCTTTACTGAGAATTTCTATTTTTTTCATTTGTTTCAAGAAAGCTTGGAACTTCAGAAAGGATTAAAAAAAGAACTTTGGAATGTATAGAAATAGGGATAAATATAATGACTATACTTCTCATGAGTATCTTAAATCGTATTTGATAATTGAAGCATAATTATAACATCTGAAGTGATATTCATGTATGCAGAGAATATACTTAAGGCAATTACATATATATGAGTATATGTATATATACATATTATACATATATATATATATTTTTTTTAATGAGGAGGTTAAAGGGACCTAAGTGGAAGTAAGGTTACATTTTACTCAAGTGGTAAAGCATCAATACTACTAGACTGCAAAAAGTTGTTTATATATAGTGTAATCCCTACAGCAACCAATAATTTTACACAATCTCTCCCAGAAAATAGAAGAGAAAGTAATGATTTCAGATCATTTTCTGAGGCTAATATTACCCTGACACCAAAACCAGATAAAGATAGTTAAAAGAAAGAAAAACACAAGGCTGTATGTCTCATGAATTTAGATTCAAAAATCCTCAACAAAAATTTTAGCAAATAGAACTCAGTAATATAGAAAAAAGAATTTTACACCCTAATGAAATGGAATTTTATTCTAGGGATGCAAGCCTGGTTCAGTATATTCAAAAATCAATATAATCTACCAAACTGACAAGCTAAGGAAGAAAGATCATATGGTCTTAACAATTTATGCAAAAAATCCCCACCACATTTGGCAAAATCCAACACTCATTCATTATAAAAGCTCTTGGAAAACTAGGACTAGAGGGAACTTCCACAACTTGATAAAGAGCATCCACCAAAAGCTTTCAACTAACATCATATTCAATGCTGAAATACTCAATGCTTTCCCCCTGAGGTTGGAAACAAAAGAAGGATATCTTCTCTCACCATTTATTCAACTTAGTACTGAAAGTGCTAGCCAGTACAATAAGGCAAGAAAAGGAAATAGATATATAGCTTGGAAGAGAAGAAATAAAACTGTCACCATTTACAAAAGGCATGATTGCCTTTATAGAAAATTCTAAGGAGTCTATCAAAAAACTCACAGAACTAATAAGGAAGCTCAGCAATGTCACACAATGAGAGATCAACTCACAAAAATCGATCACATTTCAATGTACTAACAATGAACCTGCGAAAAGTGAAACTGAAAACATTTACAATTGCTTCAAAGAAAATGAAATATTTAGGTATAAACTGACAAAACATGTACAGGATCTGTATCTTGACCGTTACAAAAGACTAATAAAATAAACAGAAAAAGACCTAAATAAATGGAGAAATATACCACATCCATGGATTGGAAGATTCCACATAGTAAAGATGCCAATTCTTCCCAAACTGATCTAAAGGTTTAATGCAAGTACTATTAATGTCCCAGCAAGATTTTCTTTTATAGATAAGCTTATTCTAAACTTTCTATGGAAAAGCACAGGACTTCAAATATCAATAGCTAAAAACGTTCTTGAAAAAGATTAAATTGGGAGGAATTTCCCTAATATTGAGGCTTACTATATGGTTACAGTAATCAAAACAGTGTAGTTTTGCCAGAGGGATTAGACTCATATGTCAGTGCAACAGAATACAGAACCCAGAAATAGACTCACACCAATGCCCAACTGATTTTAGAAGAAAGAGGAAAAGCAATCCAATGGAAGAAAAGACAGTTCACTCAGCAAACAGTACTGGAGCAACTGGACACCCATAAATAACAACAACAAAATGAACCTCTATCTAAGCCTCACACTTTATACAAAAATTAACTCAAAATAGGTCACAGACTTAAATGTAAAAATACAATTACAGTTGACCCTTGAACAATACGGGGAGTTAGGGGCACCAGCCCTCCATGTATTTAAAAACCCATATATAGAATATCCACTTACAGACAGCCCTTTGTATAGGAGTTTCCTCCCCATCTGTGGTTTTGTCATCCGAGGAGTCAACCAACTAAGGATGTGTAGTCCTGTAGTTTTCACCATTGATAAAAATCTGCTTGTAAGTGGACCCACGCAGTTCAAACCTGTGTTATCCAAGGGTCAACTGTATACAATTCTTAGGAAAAGAAATAGGAGAAAATCTTTGTGATGCAAGGCTAGATAAAGAGTTTATTGGAAACACATTTTTTTAAAAGCTTCTTTTTTGTGTGTAATTTTTATTTATTTTTGGCTGCACTGGGTCTTTGTTGCTGTGTGCAGGCTTTCTCTAGTTGCAGCCAGCGGGGGCTACTCTTCGTTGCAGTACGTGGGCTTCTCGTTGTGGTCGCTTCTCTTGTTGTGGAGCACGGGCTCTAGGCGCGTGGGCTCAGCAGTTGCGGCACATGGGCTCAGTAGTTGTGGCGCGCGGGCTCAGTTGCCCCACGGCACGTGGGATCTTCCCGGACCAGGGATCGAACCCGTGTCCCCTGCATTGGCAGGCGGATTCTTAACCACTGCGCCACCAGGGAAGCCCCGGAAACACATTTAATAGAAGGAAAAACTGGTTCATTGGAGTTCATCAAAATTAAAAAACTTTGCTCTGTGAAAGACCCTGTTAAGAGGGTGAAAAGGCAAGCTCTGGATGGAGGGGGGGAAATATTTACAAATCATGTATCTGACAAAGGACTCATATCTAGAGTATAAAAACACCTCTCAAACTTCACAGGAAATAAACAATCCAATCAGAAAATTGGCAAAAGGCATGGACAAACATTTCACCAAAGAGGATACACAGAGGCAGATAAGAACAGAAAAAATACTCACCATCACTAGCCAGTAGGGAAATGCAATTAAAGCCACAATGACCTATCACTACACGCCTATCAGATGGCTCGAATGAAACGTAGTGATAAGATGAAGCGCTGGTGAGGACGTGGAGAAGATGAAGCTCTCATACAATGCCACTGGGAACGTAAAACAGTACAACCATTCTGGAAAAGAGCATGGCAGTTTCTTATAAAACTAAACACGTGCTTATCATTCGACCCGGCTATGGTACTCGTGGGCATTTATCCCAGAGAAATTAAAACTTATGTTCACACTAAAATCTATCCAGGAATGGCCATAGCGGCTTATTCATAATAGCCCCAAATTGGAAGAAAACCCAGTGCCCTTCAAAGGGTGGATGATTAAACAAATGGCAATACCTCTATACCATGAACTACTACTCAGCAATTAAAAAAAGAGAACAATCTGTCGATACATACGATAACTTGGATGGATCCCGAGAGAATTGCGCTGAGTGATAAAAGCCAAATCTCAAGAGATTACATAGCTTACGATTCCATTTTTATAACCCTCTTGAAATGATAAAATTAGAGGTGGAGAACAGATTAGTGGTTGCCAGGGACTTCCAGGGGAGGGGGGAAGGAGAGGTAGCTCTGGCTGTAAAGAGGCAGCACAAGAGATTTTTTTTTTTTTCTTGGCTGCACTGTGTGCCTTGTGACATCTTAAGTTCCCTGACCAGGGATTGAACCTGGGCCCTCAGGAGTGAGAACGCAGCGTCTTAACCACTGGACCGCCAGGGAAGTCCCATGAGAGATCCTTTTGATGGAACTGTGTCTACTGTGGCTGGTAGTGGTCACACAATCCACACGTTATAAAATCACATGGAGCTGAACACACACATATACACACCCAAATGAGAGCCTGTGAAACTGGCAAAGCTGAACAATTTTGGTGGGTCATATCAACGTCAATTTCCTGTTGGGATATTGTAATATAGTCACGCAAGTTGGTGTCATTAGGGGAAAGTAAGTGAAGGGTATACAGGATCCTCTGCTTGTTTCTTACAACCATCTGCATATTTACTATGACCTCAAAATAAAGTGTTTTTAAAAGGTCACACCTGCATGCTACACAGAGAGAACACAAAGTTACGTCATTCCTGATGTTCTTGCTAAATGGAAGATATGATTCTGGGTGAGCCAGCGGACACAGAGGTGGAGCAACGCCCAGAACTTGTGTTGCAGCGTCTTTCCCGGGGAAGGAGGAGCTGGACTGGTAGGTAAGGAAGACCTCACGGGAAACAAAGGGAGCCACCGAGATCGGGCCATATGCCAAACACAAGATCAGCTCTTCCTGGAGGGACGTGAGAAATGCCGAGTGGTAGCACAGGCTCCAAATGCAGTGGGGTCAGACAAAGGGAGGTCCCCAAGGCAGGAGCTCCAAGGAAGCTTCATGGAAGAGGCAGTTCTCAACAAGTGTAAGAATGGGCTTGACCCACTGACTCACTTCTAATGACTAGATTACAGCAAAAGTGACGGGTGTCACTTCTGAGATGAGGTTACAAAAGTCCGACTGCCATCTTGACCTCTCTCTCTTTTTCTCACTTTCTCTCACTCTCTCCTTCTGACAAAGCCAGCTGCCATGCTGTGAAACCACCCTACGGCAAAGTTATGTGGCCGGAACCTGGGGCCTGGCTCTGGCCAACGGCCCGAGAGGAACTGAATCTACCGTTAACTGTTAACTGAGCCGGCAGCGGCTTCTGTCCCAGGTGAACTTCGTGATGACTTTGGCCTCCCTGACTCCTTGAGGGCAGCTGTACGAGACTCCAAGCCAAAGGACCCAGCTCAGCCGAGCCTTGATTCCCCATCCACAGAAACTGCGAGATCATAAATGCGTGTTGTCTTGCTTAGTTTGGGGGCCATTTGTCATGCAGCACGCGATAACGAATACAGGTGGTGACGTCTCTCATCATCCAGCGGGCTAGCCCCGGCCTGTTCACACGGAGGCTGCAGAGCCCTGAGAGCAAACGCATGCAAGACCTCACGGGCCCAGGTTTAGAGGCAGCACGCGTCACTTCCACCAAATTCTATTGGCCGACTCAAGTCCCGGAGGATTCAGGGGGTGGGGGAAATGGATTCCCCTCCCCCTCCCCCCCCACCCCGTAGATGGGAGGAGTCACATTGCAAAGAAGGGTGCATACAGTTTTGCAAACAATCAAAACCCCCTCGCCCCCGGGGTCAGACAGCAGGCTCAGAACTGGAGCCCAGAGTCCAGCGGGTGGGGTGGGTGGGAACGGGCTACAGAGTTCCCCCAGGAAACTGCAAACTCCCCACACTCCCTCCATACCTTCCCCACCACGGCCTGAAATGAGCTTTCAAATAGGTCACCTTTGCACCCTCCGCGGCTCCCCAGACAGACAAGACAAAGCTCTGCACCCAGCCTGCAACCAGCATCACGGTCTGGCCCTTGCCGGCCTCTCCTGCCTCCTACCAGCATCTTCTCACTCTCAACCCCCAGCTGTCCTGGACCCCTTGCAATGCTTCGGGGTCGCTCTCTGACCTCCAGCAGCCCCTGGACCCCCCTCCTCTGTCCCAAGCACAGCAGCCTGATTTCCAAAGGCCAGAACCTCATCGCTGTTGGATAGTTGTTGGAAAATGGCAGCGAATTCCCAGGATTACCTGGGAATCAATATCCCCCCAGGGATATTTTTACACCCACGTCGGGGTACAAGTACCCCAGCCCCTCACTGCATGCCCAGGACCATCTGAGGCAGGTGCTGTGCGTCATTTCCCAGATCTCCCTGCAGGGCTAGGAGGACAGAACCCCCCATGAGCGGGTTCCCGTCGACGATGATAGCATGAGAAGCAGGTCCCCAGCGGAAGGCCGCTTGCCCTCTCTCAGCACAAAGGATGGAAACATTCAGCAGCTTTTGGTCCAAGATGCCCAGTGTCAAGGCTCCCGTGCCCTCAGCCGCGTCTCTGCACGCCGAAGAGTCCTGGGCTCCTTCCCTGCCCCCAGTCCCATCGCCCGGAGGCACCGCCATCCAGCCTGTCGGATCAGCTACAGCTGGGCCCGTGCCTGTGAATTAGTATGTCCAGGACCCACCTCCCCACCCTGGGTCGGTGAAAACGTGCGGGGCCTCTGACCTGGTCTCGCGCGGTGAAAACGTGCGGGGCCTCTGACCTGGTCTCGCGCGGCGAAAACAGGCGGGGCCTCTGACCTGGTCTCGCGCGGTGAAAATGTGCGGGGCCTCTGACCTGGTCTCGCGCGGTGAAAACAGGCGGGGCCTCTGACCTGGCCTCGCGCGGTGAAGACGCGCGGGGCCTCTGACCTGGTCTCGCACGGTGGAGAGAAGGCAAGGGCCCAAATCACACATGCTGGCCTGGGTTTGTGATGGCGCCAGAGGCTCTGATAAAATCACACCACGAGGGTTTGACCCAGGGCTGGCGGGTGGGACGTGGAAGGGGGTTGGTCGTTGGACAGCCCCAAGAAAGAGGTCGTCAGTGGAAGAAGGTCTTCGGTTCTCCGGGCACTTGCTCACTGTGGAAATTCAGCAATTTTAACTGTGCAAAGCACAGCTCTGCGAAGGTTGGCCTGGGAGGGCCGGCTGGACGGGGCTCCAGGTGGAGAGGCCACACCATCCACACTTGGCACCACACCCTGTGGGCATCTCTCCTCCTCGCCGCTCTATCGTGAAGGCACCCTTGGAAGCCTTGCTTTCCTCTCCCTGTTCTCCTCCCCTCCAGCGGTCCCTTGCCCGACTCTCCCCCCAGCTTTGCTTCCTCCTGTGCCGCAGAAACAGACGGGGCTCCCTCCCTTCTCTCTCCTTACGCTCTTTCCCCCGCTAGCCTGCACCCTTGGGGGTCCCCTATGGCTCCCAGGATAGCGATGTCTGTTCCCACAAACCCTGAGCTCCCCAAGTAGGTCCCACGAGCCAAGTTCACGGAGCTCAGATCGGAACTCATCGTGTCCCCCTCTCCCTACCACCCCTGCCCTTCCAGGTGGCCCCCCCCTCCCTGCTGCACTGTCCCTGCCTCACCTGCTGACTGGGAAGGAGGGTGGGAGGTGGAAACCCCACCTCATTCCTCGCTGGGCTAGTAACAGTCTCACTCATTCATTCACAAATGTCTGTGCTGGGTCAGGTCACGGGTCGCTGAGCAGGGAAGATGAGCCATCGCTGTCCTTGGGGCTCCCGCTGGGGAGCAGATTGAACAAGTGTGTGAATCCCCGCGTGACCGAGGGGCCTCATGAGTCCTGAGTCGAGTGGCTTTGAAAACCACGATCTCGCAGTCTGGGCTGTCATGCTTTGGTTTCTTGGTAATCGATGCATCTCAGCACGGTATAGGGGTGAATTTTGTTTCCGCTCGGCTTCCCTGAGGGCGGTAGACGAAATTGCAATTTAGATCCAATCAATAAACGTTTGTTGAGAGTCTATTGTTTGCTTGCAGATCGTGGGCATTGTGGGAACACAAAGGGAGACAACGTGGGAGGAGCTTACCATGGAAACGTGTCCTGTCTGCCCGGTGGTGTTCACCATGGCCAGGAAAACAAATAAAACGAATGTTTTTGGTGACAGTGGAGGCAGGAACGGGAGAAAACAAAAAGGACATCCTCGGTTTCCACACAGGACAAAGTTCTGAGTGGGAGAGGCAAGTCTGATTTGATGGTATCATGTAGACATCCCTTCTCTTCCCCAAACTTCTGCTGACTAAAATTCTACCATTAGAGATTTATTCCTCTGATTAAACGTTGCCCTCCCTAGGCCAGTTCTTTTTTTCCAAATGAAAATACTTGTAGAAAGAGGATACCATGCCCTTAATCTCTTAAATGACATAATTTGACACGCATGCCAATCTGTCAGGCCAATCTACCACCCATGGGTAGTACTTGCCTGAAGCATTGTGTTGAGAAAGCCCCTGAGGCTCTATCTGGCCTCTGATGCAAAGAATGTCGATTGATTAGTTATGTCTGCCATGGGTGAAAGAAGGGACGAGAGTATTTACTTTCCCTGCCTTAGGGCAGAGGAGCTTAAGGGATTTTTTTTTCCCCTGCTGTAACAGGGATGCTGGACAAACACTGAAAATCTGATGGCGGGGTGGGGTGGGGTGTGGGGGGGGCCTGGAGGAGGGATGTAAGAAGAAAGGGCTGAGACTGCTAATCTCATCATGTCACCTCCTGGTCTGTCCATGGCCCCAAGCTCTCAGAACCTGCCGCTGGAAGCCCAAAGCCCTGTCCCTGCTCTCAGAGCCATCTCAGATGTCAACCCACCTAGCCTTCCAGCCATGTGTTTGACCATACTCCTGGTGCTTTTCTGTTCCAGCCTCATGGAACTCTTTTTTTTTTCCGAGCTTTTCAATGTATTATGACCCACACACCCAAAACTGTTAAACATTTGGGCTGTACAATGTGATTGTTAAAGGGTGTATAATGCAATGATGTGATACGTATACACAATGTGAATTGATTACCACAATCAAGTTAATGCATCCATCACCTTACATAGTTACCATTTTGTGTGTGGTGTGGTGAGAACACTTAAAATCTATTCTCTTAGCAACTTTCAAGTATTATTAACTATACTCACCATGCTGTACATTAGAGCCCCAGAACCTACTCATCTTATAACTGGAAGTTTGTACCCTTTGACCAACTTCTCCCATTTCCCATGGTAACCACTGTTCTACCCTCTGGTTCTGTGAGTTTGACTTTTTCAGATTCTACATATAAGTAAGTGAGACCCTACAGTAATTGTCTTTCTCTGTCTGGTTTATTTCGCTCAGCATGGCGTCCTCCAGGTTCCTCCTGTTGTTGCAAATGGCAGGATTTCCTTCTTTTTTTTTTTATTTTTTTTTTGCGGTACGCGGGCCTCCCTCTGTTGCGGCCTCTCCCGTTGCGGAGCACAGGCTCCGGACGCGCAGGCGCAGCGGCCATGGCTCACGGGCCCAGCCGCTCCGAGGCATGTGGGATCCTCCCAGACCGGGGCGCGAACCCGGTTCCCCCGCAACGGCAGGCGGACGCGCAACCACTGCGCCACCAGGGAAGCCCCGGATTTCCTTCTTTTTAAAGGCTAAACGGCAGGCCACACTTTCTTTATACATTTATCTGTCAGTGGACACTTAGGGTATTTCCATATCTTGGCCAAGGTGTGAATAATGCTGCAACGAACATGGGTGTGCAGATATCTCTTCAAGATACTAATTTCATTTCCTTTTGGTGTGTACACCCGGAAGTGGATTGCTGGATCATATGGTAGTTCTATTTTGAATTTTTTGAGGAACCTCCATACTGTTTTCCATAACGACTGTACCAATTTACGTTCTTATCAACAGAATACAAGGGTTCCCTTTTTGCCACATCCTTGCCAACCCTGTTATTTCTTGTCTTTTGGAGAATAGTCATCCTAACAGGTGTGAAGTGATATCTCATTGTGGTTTTGATTTGCATTTCCCTAACGATCAGTGATACTGAGCAGCTTTTCACATACCGCTTGGCCATGCATAGGTCTTCTTTGGAAAAATATCTATTCAGGTTCTTTGCCCATTTTTTAACTGGGGTTTTATTTTTTGCACACTGAACTCTTTGCAGAGTCTGGATGTGCCTTTATCTATGCCTTTCCTAGACCACTTAGAACATCCTTGCCCATTTTTTCCGCAGGGGAACTCTTACGTAACTCCATCAAGACCCGACGCAAACATCACTTCCTCTGAGAAGCCCTCCCTGATTCCTCCACCTGAGTCATCACTCCTCTGTTTACTCACTGTGGACCCAGCCTCTGCCTGGCAGTCTTCACCCTCTATCACCCTATCCTTCAATGTGTCTCACTTTCTCATAAGGCTGAGAGTTCCACTGAGGGCAGGGCTACAGTTTGACTTCTGTGAGTCCAGACCCAGCACTGGGCCTGACACACAGCTGGTGTGCAATGACCATTGGTTAAATATATGAATGAGTCAGCGAGTGAATGAACAGACTTCACAGATGTCATACTGGCACCGAGACTCAGCTCCACAACCACGTTCCCGTGCTTCTCCTTGTGTTCCTGCAACAGTGCACTGATGTGGTAAAGCAACCTCAGATCTCCGTGGCTTAACATAATGCAGGTTAATCCCCTCCCACAAAGCCCAATGTGAGTTGTCTTTGTATTAACCGTGTCCTTTATTTTCTGTTCTGATGCTGTCACATCTGGGGCCTTGCTGACTCTCGAGGGACTGTCCCTCCCAAGGTTATCTAGTTCCTAGAAATAGTAAACAACTCACCTGTGAGCACACCTTTCCAATGCAGCCAAACCAGCCAACCCAGACCCCTCACCCCCCACCGGCTCCTCCACGGGGCTCCCACACTCTGGGCCATCAGTTGGCCTGGGGTCACTGTGTTTCAAAAGCTCCCTGAGTGATACTAATGGGAACCATTGTGTATTAATCATATATTTTATTCTGTCTTTTTGATGCCTTGCTATCTTGGGAACTTGCAGACCCTGGAGGGACTGCTCTCCCAAGGTTAACCAATTCCTAGCGATGGCTAAACAACTCCCCTGTGAGCGTGCCTTTCATGTGCAAAGCCGCCAACCCAGAGGCCACCCCCCACCCCCTCCTCCATGGGGCTCCCTGCCTCTGGGCCACTGTCCACCTGCCCTCATCACCCAGGGCAGGTACCAGACAACCAGGGATGGGCCCTGTGCCCCAGAGCCTGCTGGAATGATCCATACTAGCCTGTCCTCAGCCTGACCACCCTGCCTTGTCCACTCCTTCCGCAGAAACCACAGTGAGGTCTCTGGTCCACACTGCCCGCCCCTCTGACACCTGACCCACCCTGGTGCTTCCCCGTGTGGCCCTGCCCGGCCCCACATGCTCCCTCCTCTCGGGATCTGTGAGTAACAGACGATCTTTCCAAGGCAGTCACCTCCTGATCTGCTGACCTTCCCGTACCTCGAATTTTCTCTCAGTGCACGACATTTTAGAACAGCCTTCCATTCAGTGACTCAGCCTTCCAGGGTGCTCGCAATATAGCTCCACCCCTTCACCATGTCACATGGTCCCCATATTCTGTGGCAAGGAAAAGAGAGCAGGAAGGTCACACGCCAGCTCTTAACTACTCCTGCCCGGAAGTGGCACAGGCCACCTCTGCTCACCACCCATTGGCCAGAGCCAGTCACACCCGTGGTGCCACTTAGGCATAGGGGGTGTGGCTGGGAAACCTGGGGGTGGGGGGTGTTACTCTCTGCACTTCTGGTTTTGATCTCCCCTGCAAATTAAGAATGAATCAGCAATCTGAGGTCAGTATGTAGTTCGTTTAATGGTGATGGCATGATGTGATTGTAGAGTACACTTTGCCATGGATATGACCTAGTTTGTCACCAGAAAATATGGAAGCTGAACGTTGAAAAAGCAGTGACTCCAAGGAGATGGGGCAAAGGACTGATTGGGCCATAAACGTGCTCTGGCGTTAGGGCCGTGAGTGAAATTAACGGGCCGAGGCCCAGGGAGCTCACCCACTCTCAGCTCCGTGGGCCAGAAGCAGATGGGGGCCATTTGGGGACGGCTGGCTTAGGCTGGGATGTGACAAAGAGGAAATGTGTGTCTGTTACCACCCTGTCTTGTAACATCCTCCGGATGTGGTGTCTCGGGGACCCATAAGCTAGTTTCCCCCAGATGTTTGCTTTAAGTGGTTGCATGAAGCAGCCGGACCATGGTCAGCTCTCCAACATTCATGACCGGGGAGGGGTCAGCAGAGGAGAGAGGCATCGCGAATACCTGAAAGTACAGACCTGCACGAGATGATAATTCCAGCTTCTTTCTCTCCCAAATATTAACTACAGCTGCCCAGAGGTTGTAAAATGATGAAGGTTTCACCCCTCCCTTCTCCTGCCCTGGGAGACACAGAGGTGATACACCGGGTGGAGGAGGAGGCTGAAGAGAAGAGAGAGCCTTTCTGGAGGCAGGAGAGGAACCGGACATGCAGTTCAGACCCGGGCAGAGGCTCTAAGTGCATAATTTTATTTAGTCTTCACAAATGGAAGGAGGTTCTCATTTTTACAAAAGAGGATGCAAGATTCAGAAGGGGAAGGAAACCAGCCTGGAATCACACAGGATTTGGGTGGGTGATTTTGAGCCAGGGCCCCTTCTCCTGCCGCAGTCCTACACAGACAGGCCCAACCTGCAGCTCTGGGATCTTGAGGTTAAGGCATCTCACTCCAGACCCATCGCCCACTTTCGAGATGGCCATTAACGGAGAACAATGGCTTTAACCTCACGGAGGATGCGTTCCGGAGGCTGGTGAAAGCTGCACATTCTTTCTGCAGAAAAATGCACATACCCGCAGGCAGGCACATGCACCGTGGTTCCGCCCACAATTTCAGGGTGTGTGTGGGTGTCCCGGATGGAAGTATAGCTGGTGAAGCACTTTCTCCCCAGCCTGGTATACTGCAAACACCTTCAAGGTAACACGTTGACACACCTGTGGTTCCAGAGCTGCTAGACCACTGTGAGAGGAAGCAGCGTGACCAGAGGACAGGGGACCCGGGGCAAGGAATCGGAGAGTCACGTGTTTTCTTCATGTGCTTTCTCCCCCACCTCCAAGTGTGCCCCCTCCCCACCCCATGTTAGACCTGGCCTCACCTTTGCTCGGTGAACCCCTGGGGGCGGAGGCTGTGTGTCACCCCCCAGCCTCGGGAGAGGACCTTTCCTCCTTGGTATCACACAACCGCTTCTCTTCTCTTCCCACAGACCCTCTCTCATGACTTTCCATTATACAACTTGGTTGTCAACATCCTTGATTCAGAAAACCGGTAAGGAAGAGGAGCCGCCAGCTGCAGAGGGGCCAGGACGTGGAAGACCCCACTTGGGTTTCGGCAAAAGGCCTTCTGCCTTCTACGAATAGGAGGAGATGGCTGGGGCTTGGGGAGAAAGCAGCGGCATTGTTTGTGGTTACTTGGCCTCCCGTGCCTCGGTCTCCCCATCTGAAAAATGGGGGCAATGGTAATTCTAACCTCAGAGGGTCATTAACCTGCAAAGCACAGAAAGCAGCACCTGGAGCACACAACTCACAACATACGCGGGAGTGGCTGTCACTCCAGCCCCTGTGTCCACAGAGACCAGGAGACAGGGTGCTGGGGTTGCAAGGGAATACCTGTTAAATAACAGCCCCTCCTTCCCCTGGGCTCTAAACAAGTCGAGTGAGACCAGTGAGACAGCAAAGAATCCCCTTCATTCTTCATGCACTTAAAGTCCGCCCCTCCACCTCCCCGGGGCGTGCGGAGGCCGGGAGACCGGGATGGGGGAAGGGCAGTTCTCTCGGCCATGGTCAGGCACTGCTCCCCGTGCCATCGTGCCAGCCACAGGTCTGCGTGGCTCCTGGTCGTGCCTGTGGTCTGAGATGTGTCTGCATATTTGTGACCAACCCCCGGGAGTTGGCTTTGCCCTCTAGTGAACCTGATCAGCAGAACCTTCCACGTGGACCCCATACAGAAACACAATCTCAGCTGCACCTGGTTTTTCTCTTTTTCAATTAAAGTTCTTTAATAGTCTCCATTGAATTGGTTTGTTTGTGGCCAATAAGCTGGCCACACAAGGAGGCGCCAAGGGCGCTCTCCCCCACCGGGTCCTGTGTTTGGCCTCAGGCTGGAGACACTGCCCCGGGGCAGGTGCAGGACAGGGTTCAGCCACCTGTGCCCCCAGGATGGAAGGAAAAGGCCCCTCACTTCGAGGAGAACCCCTGGGATGAAGACAGTGGCTGACAGGGCAGTTTCTTCTCCAGTGTTGCCCCCCTCATGTGGCTGCAATGGCTCTGTCACTACACCGTCCTCCTGCATCAGCAGGTGATGCAGGAGTGCCAGGCTACCTGCAGCCCCCAAATGACTCAGCTCAGCTCTGGCTGGAAACATCTAAAGCCTGAAAGCCAATAATGAGGACCTCACGACCTCAGCTACCTCCAACTTTGATTTTCAGCAAGAGAAAAGCATCTGTAACATTAATGAAGTCAAGATTTGGGGAGAAAAAAACACGTAATACTTCCAGCTGAGTTCTGGCCTTACATATATACAATCCACTCAAAGAAAAGCAACAGACTAGGAAAAATATTGTTAACACCCATCACACAAAAAGGATTACTTTTGGGCTTGCCTGGTGGCTCAGTGGTTGGGAGTCCGCCTGCCGATGCGGGGGACACGGGTTCGTGCCCCGGTCCGGGAGGATCCCGCTTGCCACGGAGCGGCTGGGCCCGTGGGCCGTGGCCGCTGGGCCTGCGCGTCCGGAGCCTGTGCTCGCAGAGGGAGAGGCCACGGCGGTGAGAGGCCCACGTACCGCAAAAAAAAAAAAAAAAGGATTACTTTTGATAATACAGAAAGAGCTCCTACCAATCAAAAACAAAAAAGACAAATGACCCAGTAGACAAATGCACAGTGAGCATTGTCGCGAGCAGTGCTGGTTGCCTGCTGGGACAGCCACCCCTGTGTCCCCGTCCCAGGGCCCCAGGTCTGCTCAGGTCACCACCTGCACGTGGCCATGTGCTTGGGGCAGGGCCCATCCCCAGTGCCCTGGAATCTGGGTTCATCGTGGCCAGTCGCCTTGGGCTATAGGCTCCTTGCCTGTGACCCATAGACAGGAGTGAAGTGCAGTTGATGTCACCTGTCCCATCTGCTGGGCACCGTGGGGAGGACGGAAAGGGGGCTTCCAGGAAAGGTCTTCCTCAACCTTGAAAAGAGATGCTGAAGGAGAGGCCCCCTTTCCTGCTTGCAGCCACTGTCGTGAAGATGTAAATCCTGGAGAGGCTGCAGAGGTCTTGGACTCGGAGAGGAAATGGCTAAAGATGAGGATTTCTCTGAGGATGTCGGAGCAGAAAAACGGAAAGAACCCTGGTATCACTGGACTGCTGAGTTCACCAATCTGGGAGCTACTTTTAGTCTGCACTTTTTTTTACTTAAAAAATTATTTTTAACTGTGGTAAATGCATGTAACATAAAATGTACTGTAGTAATTAAGTGTCCCATTTTTACGTGTTTAGTTCAGTGGCAGTAAGCGCGTTCACACTGCTGTGCAATCATCACTCACCATCATCTCCAGCATTCGTTCGTCTTCCCAAACGGAACCTCTGCCCCCGTCACACACGAACTCCCCATCCCCCCACCCCACCCCCTCTCCCTGCCCAACTTCCTGTCTCTATGAATCTGACCCCTCCAAGGACCTCGTGTGACGTCATACAGTATTCGTCCCTTTACAACTGGCATATGTCACTTAACGCCTTCCAGGTTCATCCACGTTGTATCACGTGTCAGAATTCCCTTCTGTTTCTTTTTTTAATTATTTGTTTTATGCACTTATTTATTTATTTATCTGGCCGCTTCAGGTCTTAGTTGCAGCGCGTGGGATCTTTGGTTGCGCCACGCCGGCTTCTCTCTAGTTGTGGCGTGCGGGTTTTCTCTTCTCTGGTTGTGGTGCACAGGCTCCAGGGCGCGTGGGCTCTGCAGTTGTGGCGCCCGGGCTCAGCTGTCCCACAGCGTGCAGGATCTTAGCGTGCAGGATCTTAGTTCCCTGACCAGGGATCGAACCCGTGTCCCCTGCATGGCAAGGTGGATTCTTTACCACTGGACCACCAGGGAAGTCCCTCCCTTCCTTTTTTTTTTTTTTTTTTTTTGTGGTACGCGGGCCTCCCTCTGCTGCGGCCTCTCCCGTTGCGGAGCACAGGCTCCGGACGCGCAGGCTCAGCGGCCACGGCTCACGGGCCCAGCCGCTCCGCGGCACGTGGGATCCTCCCGGAACGGGGCGCGAACCCGGTTCCCCCGCAACGGCAGGCGGATGCGCAACGACTGCGCCACCAGGGAAGCCCTTCTCCCTTCCTTTTTAAGGTTGGATAACATCCCATTGTATGGCTGGACCCCATTGTGTTTACCCGTTCATCCATCGATGGACACGTGAGTTGTTTCCGCCTTTTGGCCGCGGGGAATAATGCTGCTATGAACGTGGGTGAACGAAGATCTCTTTAAATCCTTGCTTCTGTTCTTCTGGGTATAAACCCAGAAATGGAGTTGCTGCGTCATATAGTGATTCTCTGTTTATTTTTTTGAGGAGCAGACATACTGTTTTCCAAAGCACCTGCACCATTTTACGTTCTCTCATCTCCAGCTCTTTTACTATGAGAAGATAAATTCCTTATCATCCAAGCCAGTTGCGTCATGGTTTTCTGTTCCGTGCTCCCCAAACGCCCTGATTACTACAGATAGAAACAGGCACTTTTATAGATGAGGTAGGATTGGCCAATAAACGTATGAAAATATGTTCGGCCTAAGTAGTTACATCAGGAAATGCAAATTGCAATAACTGATATATCGATAGTTTGTGCCCTTTAGATTGGTAAAGAGTAAAAAGATTGATAATTGGTAACATCGGTGATGCTGTAGTGTAGGAGGTCTTATACACGAGTGGAGGAAGTGGCCCCTAGAACAGCATTTGGGGAGGGCAGTTCAGTGTCACTAAAATCTTTTTTTAAAAATTTGATTGAATAGATAGCTAGTGGGAAGCAGCCGCATAGCACAGGGAGATCAGCTCGGTGCTTTGTGTCCACCTAGAGTGCTGGGATAGGGAGGGTGGGAGGGAGATGCAAGAGGGAGGAGACATGGGGATATATGGATATGTACCGCTGATTCACTTTGTTATACGGCAGAAACTAACACACCATTGTAAAGCAATTATACTCCAATAAAGATGTTAAAAAATTTTTATTGGAGTATAATTGATTTGCAACGTTGTGTTACTTTCAGGTGTACAGCAAAGTCAATCAGTTATACATACACATAGATCCACTCTCTTTTTTAGATTCTTTTCCCGCGTAGATCATTACAGAGCATTGAGAAGAGTCCCCTGTGCTCAGTATCACTAAAGATTTAAATGCACCTACGCTTTAATCTCACGATGCCAAGCCAACCTGTTTTGTAGGAACACTAGCACAAATACACAAAGCAGTAAGGAGAAAGAAGCAGATGGTCTGGAGCAATGGTAATAGGAAAAAAAACAGGAAACCGTCCAATGGCTTCCAAGAACTTGGTTAAATAAATCATGACGCAGTCACACTGTGGAAAACTATGCAGCTGTAGAAAGAATGAGTTTCGCCATGAATTGTGCAAAGCATGGAAAAACCTCCAAGACAATCAATTTTAAAAGTCCAGTGAAAATCAAGTCACAGAATAATGCAAATAATATAGCTGCATTTAGGTCAAACCTTGTAGCTGAACGTGTATACGTATGTGTGTGTATACATACACAAATTCATAGAGAAAAGGCCATAAAGGAATAGACTACAGGGTTAACAATGGTTCCTCTGTAGAGAGAACGTGGAGAGCTGGGAATGAGAAGAAACTTTAACTTCTCACTCTATGTTCTGTTTGAAAAACATTTTTTACAGTGTATTGCTGCATTGTGTGATTTCTTTAAAATGCAAGACACTCGTGATGTTCAAAATCAATATATAAAAGGGTTGTGTTATGGAAAGAAAGGGTTTCATTGTAAGAGGGGTGTTTCTGCCTGCCCCCTACTCCTCCGACGCCTGACCCCATTTCACAGATGCGGGCGTTTCCCTGCCAGTGAGGAAACTGCAGCAGCTCCGAGGCCACCAAAGCAAGGCCAGTGCCTCCAATTGCTCAGCCTGGGCCCCCAAGGAGCCTGAAAACAGAGTTGTTGTCTGCAGCCCCCGGGCCTCCGCCTGAGCAAACGTCAGTCACCCCTCCATCCCCCATTTCTTCCCACCTGGTGTCTCCCATGGAGCTCTGGCCTCAGCCTGGACCCAGCTGCCCCAGATCCAAAGGCTGCAGCCACCGCAGCCACGTGTCTGAGCCACGTTCCTGGTTGGCTGCCTCGTGGCTGGAAATCCACCTTCTCACTGTCAGGTTTGCTTTTGGAGGCCCGTGACAGCTCTGGGGGGCATCTTACCTCGTGGGAGGGGTGCTGAATTCAGGGGGTGCTGTGGGCTTCATTCACCTCTGTCCGGGGTCCTTAACCAAGAGTTCCCCAGGTACAAGTCAGAAGGTCCAGGACCTGGTACCGGGCAAATCTCCTGTATTTTATGTTCTGTATTTCCACATTTTTCACAGCCCCTCCAGCTGTAAGACCCGGCCCTGACGTTTAGCAGCTGTGGACCTGGACAATGTCCCCTAACCCTCCAAGCTTCAGCTTCCTCATCTGTAAAATGGGGCTAGTGAGACCTGGCTGTGAGGAGTCGCTGTGAGGATTAATGCACAGTGTAAGGGCTGTGATCAAGGAGACTGGGCCAAGGGGGAGAGGGCACGGAAGAAGGATGATTTGACCCAGCCTAGGCATCCCGGAGGGCTTCTTGAGGGAGGGAGCAGAGAGCTGAGTTTTGAAGGCTGCCCAGTTACCACTGCTGTGTAATTAAGAAAACACCCCAACTTAGTGGCAGAAAAGCATCACTTCATTGTGTTCACAGATCCATGGGCCATCTCTGCTCCACGGTGTCTGGGACCGCACCTGGGGATAGGTGAAGGCTGGGCTCTACGGCTGGGACTGGGATCATCTGGAGGTGTCTTCACTCACATGTCTGGCAGTCGGTGCTGGCTGTCGGCTGGGACCTTGCTGTCCTGTCAGCTGGAACACTGACCCAGGACCTCTCTGTGGTCTCTCTACATGGGCTAGTTGGGCTTCCCCATAGCATGGCAGCTGGGTCCCAAGAGAGAGCCTCCCAAGAGAACCAAGAGGGAGCTTTATCACTTTTGTCAACCTAGCCCCAGAAGTCACATAGCATCACCTCTGCCGTGGTCATACACTCTCCCAGATTCAAGGGGATGGAACATAGACTCCACCTCTTGATGAAAGAACCGTCATTGTAAGATCATGTGAAATGGGAGATTTCGTTGCTGCCATTTTGGGGGAGGGGGAATAGAATCTGTCACAAAGGCCAGAGCAAACAGGAAGTGTATTCTCTAGACTAAGGGGAAGGGAACGTGTTTCCAGGAACATGTTTCCTGGGTCAACTGGGACTGTCGTGCAGGTTGTGCACTGCACAAAGGCGCCCAAATGAGAGGGCATGTGGGAGCTGAAATCCATGCAGTCCTCCATTCAATGAGCTCTGTGCTCATGCACGAAGCTGCATCTGCTCAGGGGAAGGGCAGACTTTTCCTTTTCCAAGGGCATTGTCCACTTGCTAAGGTGGGCACCTACCGAGTCGTATGCACCCAGAGGGGTACACTTTCTTAATACCATAAGATAACCATATGGACCGGCCGGGGTCCTGGGGAAGGTGAGCAGGAGAACTAGAGGCTGGAACAGGAGGTGAGGAGAGGGGAGGGGAGACCCAGGCTGAGACCAGGGGCCGTGCTCCTCTGCCATCATCCCCCAACCCTTCCCCAAACACACACACCCAGAAAGTCATTTTCCATCTTATTTTGGCATCCTCTGGTCAGGATTCTAGTTTTGTTCTGGTCCCAAATCCAGTGCACCTCAAGCTGATGGAGGAGGTCCTGATGTCACCAATGGGTCAACATAAACATGGAGCAAACCTTCAACTCAGAAGAGAAGCAGGAGGCAGGACTTGGGCCAGACTCCAGGCTTCAGTGAGGATGCAGCCTCTCCTGGAGAAGAGAAGGAAAGAATCAGGACATAGATGTCCCTCCTTAGAAGGTTTGGAAGAGCATCCTTCAGGGGCCGAGGTGCTGAAGTAGGAGGCAAGCACTCCAAGTTAGATACAGCAAATGCCCCTTTGCTTAGCGTTTAATCTCTTTTTTTCCAATTTCCGTTTATGGAGATGGGGCTATTTTGAAGAATGCTCAGCGCTATAAAAATAAAGCCAGAATTGCATATCTGGGCTTCCGGAGAGCCCGCGGTAGGAAATGTGGAAGGCGAAAGCTATTTATACAGTGAGGGAGCGTTTCAGCAAGAAACTTACAACCGGTGTTTAGAATTAATTCAGCGCGTTGTCTGCTCCAAGGACATATGCTATGTGTCTAGAATGATGACACCTCCAACAGCATATGTGTCTGTTTGATGTGGCCGCGAAGGCTCGTGGCGCCTCCTGGCACACAGGCTCCGTGTGTTGGCAATGACCACACCTCCCTGCGCCCAGGTGTCTAGAACCCTAGAGTCTTTGGAAATTAGTGGACATATGGCGTGTGTCTCAGATTTTGGCACCAGACAGAGAAAATAAAAGGTGTGTGCAGTCCAGGGTCAGGCAGGGGGTGACCTGCGCCTCTTTGCTGTCTCCACTTCATGTGATGTGGCGGGTTCCCAGCTCAGAGGGGGGCGTCTCCAGGGTTTGCATCTGAACTGGGGCCTACAGTGGGGCCGCTGGAATCTGGGGAATGGGCACACCCCAGTTCCGTAACTGGCAGCTCTCGGCAGTTTTCACCTTCGAAACGCTAAAAAGGGAACTGGTACATCTGGTGACACAGAGCTAGAGAATCTGAATTAGCCAGAGACTCAGCCGCTGCCCACGGGTGGAAGCAGGGAGACACATTCATGGCAACAGATGTGGGGTCACAGGCCAGGCCTCGAACCCTGCTCAGGAAGGAACTGGGCAAAGCCCTGATTGTCACCAACCAGAAGTGGACTCACTGTCCCCATGGCGCCCAGACATACTCAGAAGCCCCAAGACCCATCCCTACTTTCCCTGTAAGAGCCAGAGACAAACTCACTTATGTCCTCAAAGAGAAATATCTATTAAGCACCCATGTAGGAGTTATTCATACAAAAGAGACAGCTCCTGTCTTCACGGAGCTGACATTCTTACAGGGTGATGGGCATTATTAGTGACGTATTGGTCGGCTCCGGCTGCCATAACAAGAGACCACAGACTGGCGGCTCAAACGACAAACATTTATTTCTCACAGTTCTCAAGGCTGGGAGTGCAAGATCAAGGTGGCATCAGGGTTGGTTTCTGATGAAGCCGCTCTTCCTGGCTTGCAGACGGCTACCTTCTTGCTGTGTCCTCTGGGTGCCCTTTCCTCTGGGCAAGGAAAGAGAGAGAGATTTGGCGTCTCTTCCTCTTCTTATAAGGCCACCAGTCCTATTGGATCAGGGCCCCACCCTTACGACCTCATTTAACCTTAATTACCCCCTGAAAGGCCCCATCTCCAGATGCAGTCACATTGGGGGTTGGGGCTTCAACATAAATTTTAGGGGGGACACAACCTAGTCCATAACAGGGGAAGAGAAACACACAAAAGAGTAAGTCCATTACATCAAATATTAGAAGGAAACTGCCATGAAGGAAAAGGAAGCAGGGGAGGGGAGCGGGGAGGGCAGGGTGGGTTTGCAAATTTCATGCAAGTGGTCATATGGGCCTGGCTGAGAAGTGACACCTAAATGGAACAAGCCACTCAGCCTTGCAGAGACCAGGAGCACAGGTGCAGAGCACAGGTGCATGTCAAGGAGCAGCAGGGAGGCCAGTTGGCAGGAGAGGTGGACACACGGGCAAGTCAAGTTCAGAGAAGACAGGTGAGGTCAGACCAACTATGGGGGACAGGGCGTGCGTGCCTGCAGAGCACGGGGAGGACTTGGCTTTCAGTCCTGGCGACGACGAGCCTTTGCGGGGGGACGTGTTCAGAGCAAAGCAGCAACATGACCTGACCTCCTCGGTGCCTGCCGTGTGGAGAATATTCTGTAACAGGGTAAAGCAACATTTAAAAAAAAATTTCGAACTCAATGAGCTCTTGCTGGAAAATCAGTCTTTGATTTTCCAATTCCATTTCGGACCCCGTAGAAAAAGCACAAAGTCATAGGCAGGGGACCCGGGCAGAAGCCCTCACTCGGTGATGTGGACACGCCACTTAACTTGCCCTGCCTCAGTTTCCCCATCTGTCAAGTAGGGACAGTCTGGCAGCCCTCCCCACCTCACTAGTAACCGGATGAGCTGAGATTACAGAAATGCAGACATGCAAAGCTTTGAAAGTAAAGATGCCCTTCAGCTCTTGGTGGGGGTGGGGAGGGGGGGCAGGAGTGAAACCAAGACTCCTTGCCCTTATGTTTCCTTGTTCGAGCCAAGACAGGTTGTGGTGTCAGAGCATCTGAAGTAACCCCACACGAGGCTGTGTCTGGAACATGAGGTAGCTGCAAGGAGAGTTGTCAAGCTAAACAGGGAAGTTCTCACAACTTGCGTGGTGTTCTCTCTGTGGACTGTCCCCCTAAAGCACCCTAAACCCTCCCCCCAACCCCTGCGGCTAGCAACTTGGCAAGAAATGGTTTTTTCTTTTTCACTTAACAATCACCAAATTCATCTTCAAGTTGTGCAAATGGAAAATCAGCTTACGAACCAAGAATAATATGACCAACCAGAGAGTACAGGAACTTAAAAAAAAAAGTTATTAGTTTAAAAACATTAGGTACTACTCACAGAAAGGAAAGATTTCATCCGTACGAGGCAGGGGGGTGCGGTTCAGGGAGAGGTCAGTCATCACCCTTCCTGATACCCATTCCTCCTCCCCAGAGGCAGAGGCTGTTACCAATGCTCACGTGTCCTTCCAGAAGAGAGAGCCATACCTGTAACTCTGCCTTGAAATGCTTTTTATACACACATGCATATATGTAATCCCTTTAATTCCAAATGGACAGTGAATCATACTCCCTGTGGCACCTTGATTTTTTGCACTTAACAATACAACTTGGATACTGTTCCAATTTGGCACTTAAAGGACTTCCTCATTCACGGGCTTCCCTGGTGGCGCAGTGGTTAGGAATCCGCCTGCCAATGCAGGGGACACGGGTTCAAGCCCTGGTCCAGGAAGACCCCACATGCCGCAGAGCAACTAAAGCCACACGCCACAACTACCGAGCCTGCGCTCTAGAGCCCACGAGCCACAACTGCTGAAGCCCACGCACCTAGAGCCTGTGCTCTGCAACAACAGAAGCCACCGCAATGAGAAGTCCACGCACCACAACGAAGAGTAGCCCCTGCTCGCCGCAACTAGAGAAAGCCTGCAGGCAGCAACGAAGACCCAGTGCAGCCAAAAATGAATAAGTAAATTAATTTATTTATTTAAAAAAAAGAACTTCCTCATTCTTTTTCGTTTCATTTTGCACATTCTTTTTCATAGAGTGAAAGTACCATAATTTAGTCAAGCAGACTCCTATTGACTTGGGTTGTTTTCCATTTTTGGCTAATTTCTACCATGTTGGAAAGAATATGCTGTACAAATGCTCTGGTACCTCTGTGAATACATCTGTGGGATAAATTCCTAGGAGAGGAAAAGCTGGGTCAGGAAATAAGGGCTTTAGGCATTTGGATAGGTCTCCTCAAATCGCCTATCCGAGAGCTTGCATCTATGCCACGACTCCCAGGGTATGAGAGCCATCATTCCGCAGATGGAAGTTGTATCAGCTCCCGGGGGCTGCTGAAAAAAAATGACTGTAAGCTGTGGCTTAAAACCATAGAAATGCATTCTCTCACATTTCCGGGGGTCAGAAGTCCAGATTCAAGGTGTCTGCAGGATTGGTTCCTTCTGGAAGCCCAGGGAGAATTGTTCCATATCTCTTTCCTAGTTTCTGGTGGCTGCTGGCATTTCTAACATGCCATAGCTTGTAGATGCATCGCCCCAATCTCTGCTTCTGTCTTCACATGACCTCTCTCTCCTATGGGTCACGTGTCCAAATTTCCCTTGTCTTCTACGAACACCAGGTGACGGATTAAAGCCCACTCTAATCCAGTATGACCATGTCATAAACTGATTACATCTGCAAAGACCCTAATTCCAAATAAGGTCTCATCCACAGGTACCACGGGTTAAGACTTCAACGTACCTTTTGGGAGGACAACATGCAACAGAAGTATGGGGGAATGTTTCCTTTTTTTGTTTGTTTGTTTTGCGGTACGCGGGCCTCTCACTGTTGTGGCCTCTCCCGCTGCGGAGCACAGGCTCCGGACGCGCAGGCCCAGCGGCCATGGCTCACGGGCCCAGCAGCTCCGCGGCATGTGGGATCCTCCCGGACCGGGGCACGAACCCGCGTCCCCTGCATCGGCAGGCGGACTCCCAACCACTGCGCCACCAGGGAAGCCCTGTTTGCATCTTTGACACTGCGAGAGACCCCCAGCAATTTTTATGGCAAAGAGTCAAGTCAGTGGTGGAAATCCCAACGAGCCAGCCACTCCACCTACTGGCTGCCTCTTCAGCGCCACTGACACCTGAAGTCCTCTGTCTGCCTGTAGCAGAGGCCTCCCGAAGCTCGCTCATGGGTGGGGTGGGGTAGAGAGGTGGGAGGAGTGGGGGGATGGGGAGTGCTGTCCTAAGGTATTCCCACACGTCTCCCAAACCTGGGACCGCTTGGGGAGGTTCGCCAATACTGATGCCTGGTCCCGTGGAGTCACATTTAATTGGAGCTTAAATTCCAAAGTTCTGCAAAGTAAAAATGACATGTAGTCAAAGTCGTGCTTGGAAAGGCCCCTTAGATGTGCAAAAGCCACTACCCAACTTTTGTTTGTCCTTGCGCTCGGCAATGCAAAATGGTCCACGGAGGCCAAGGTCTCGCTGGGGCCCCTTATGCGTGACGGGGCGAGGGGACGCTTCTTCTGTGTACTCAGGGAAGGATGCTCCCGTCCAGGGAAAGCCTCGAACTCTGCCTCCGGAGAGGAAGTGCACTCTTCAGACTCCGTCTTTCCTTCAGCTGAGCTTTGAAGGGAAAAAATCGGAAAGCGCTTAGCGCCTGGAGCACAGGCTCAGCCAACAGGGAATCCCCACCTGCAGTCTGTCAGCAAGACGAATGTTCCGGAAGCGGACTGGTGACCCCCAGGGACACAGCGCGTGCCTCTGACCCTCTCGGCAGTCCTGCTAGCCCTCTTTCCATTTTCCGTCAACGGGACAAAGATTTTCTCTAGGGCCAGCGCCCTGGTGATGAGCCTGCGTCCCTCAGCCTTGCCAGCACCTTCACGTCGAGGGAAAGTGGGGGGCAGCGTTGTGGAAATCCTCCCCCATCCCAGCCTGCCTGCTAATCCGGGAAGATGGCTGTGACCTGGGGAGTATAAAAGCAGGAAAAATGAGAGCCTCCCCGGGGCTCTGACAGAGATGTAGAGAGCCCCGCGTCCGATCGAAGAAATATGTAGTGGACTGAGGGAATTTGCTTTGGGAAAATCCGCCGTCCACTCCATCCGATTATCCTGTCTCCTAACGAGGATCCTAAGTGTTTGACTCCATTTAAATGATATTTAAAGACGCGCCTTTGTGATGGAGGAGCGGGGTGGGCTCCCCAGCGCACGTCAGCTTACATGAGCGAACACAAACGTTGCGCACATTTCTTGATTTATCGACTTACTTCTCCCAGGCAGTCTCCCACCCGGAACGGCGTGGGGCTGGAAGCCGTGTGAAAATCTTCCAGACGCTGCTCAGAAAACAGGGGGCCGCCCCCCGAGCATGTTGCCTGCTCCAGAGAGACGACCAGAGAGAGAGAAGTCCTCCCACGGCAGAATGTGTCGCTGGGGGTTCAGGGTTCCTCCCAAACGCCAAACGCGATCAAGGCTCACAACCAGTGCCTGATAAATGTACCAAGGTGAGGAATTCGATTTGCCAGAGTTTCCCATCAGGGAAGTTGTTTATCGATATTCTTAAGGGTTGTTTTTTTTTTTTTTTTTTTTTTGAAGAAGGCTGTTACTGCTTACAATTTTATTTCTTTTAATATTTCAAGAGAAACGTGATCCAATATTGGAATTATTTGTAATTAGTGTTATTTGATGGCTTGTTTCTGCCAACATGACCCGATATTGAACAGAGCCTTGTGGGGCATGGGGGGTTACTTGAGTTACATTTTGTGGGTCACATCGGGATTCTGGTAAAAACGTGTTGTACGCAGTGTGGACCTGGGCAAAGAGAGTGTTTTCACCTCCTGGCTTCTGGACTTGTGAGGTCTGGTATTAAAGGCCCGTCTGATTCGAGCCATTCTGGTTCTTGAAGTACAACTGCAAATTCAGAGAGGCACGACCGAGAGGACCCTAAAAACGAAACCACGCTTTCTGGGAAAGTGCACGTTGGGGGCAAGATATTTCACGTGGAGAGCCCGAGAGTAATAGGTGAGTTCACTGAAATTGTAGAAGCTTTAAAAACCTCTTCTGGAGATACGGGAACATATGTATATGTATAACTGATTCACTTTGTTATACAGCAGAAACTAACACACCATTGTAAAGCAATTGTACTCCAATAAAGATGTTAAAAAAAAAAAACAAAAAACCTCTTCTGGAAAACTCTGAAGGTTTAAATTTGAAATGGGATTCACATGCCCCGCCTCCTAATGTCCAAAGACACTGAGAGGTTTTTTGTTTTGTTTTTAAAATCAGAGTCCTTTTCAGACACTGAGGAAAGTTCACCATCAGATTAGCTAAAAGTTGCTGTTCAAATTTTAAAACAATTTCAAAATTGTCTTCCAGGCATCTCTTCCTTGGACCAGTTACAAACTTATGGAATTCCAAATGTTTGAGTGAATAAAGGACTGAGAAGTCGTCTTCTCATTCCACAGGACCTGACACGAGAAGGTTCATAGTAAATATCTGCAGTCCGTGGGTTCACCTGTGGGACCTGCTTTTCCCAAGAGAGTGAGGAGCGTATGAGGCTTCCTTCCCAGCCAGCTCCCAGCCTGGGCCTCGAGGGTTTGCACGCTTGCCTTTGTCCTTTCATCCTCTGCCGGCGTCACGAGAGGACAGGCCTGGCTAGCCTGCTGTCTCCCGAGGAAAATGAGAGACCTGTGGATTAGAGGCAGCCTTGCCAAGCCCAGTCTGGGTCATCCGATCCTCAGCTGACCCTCAGCCCCGTGAGCATGAATAATGATGGTTTTAGGCCACTGAGCTGGCGGGTGTTTTTGTTATGCCACAATTTTATATCAATAGCTAATTGACCCACTCCCTTCCGTGAACGGCTGGGTCCTCTCCACTCCACACATTTTAGCCCATCTGCAGCTTCACACCTCCCACACCAGTAGCTGCCCTGCATCTTGTGTGCTAATACCGACTCCCTAACACCCTCTGGCACCACCATTGATTTTCCGGTCCACCTGTTTCCCGCGTATTGATGTTTCCATGTTTGGATCTTTCTCTGGTCTGCAGCACCTTTGGCACACGGTGCTGCCTGGTCCTGCCCTGGTCCCCTCCTCTCCCTGCGCTTGGTTTCCATTCCTGCCCTTCCTTCCTCCTCTCCCATCTCTCCCGGCCTCCTAGCACTGGGCAGGTGCTCACCTTCTCCCTGGAATCTCTGCTGCCTTCTTTGCAGGAAGGCGTTTAGAAACACACTCCGTGCAGGCATTATTCATACACGAGATATTGTCACCGCTGATGGGGTAGGTAAGCCCCACAGCGGGCTCGGTGACCTCCGGTGCCAGATCTCCTGGCAGAAGAAGCCGGGCTCTTGTGGAACAGATGCAGCCTTGTCTGGCAGCAGGCAATCTCTGCCAACAGCAAATTCCGTCGGCTGCAACTGTTATTTGACAGCATTTGTTAACATATTAATGATGGGAAAAGGCTTTTGGCAGAAATAGCTCATCCCTGGGTCCTCCGCTCTGAAAGGAAGGAATGGGGCTGTGTGGGGAGGTGAAGCAGACACAACAGAACCAATGCCCCCTGGGAAGATCCCGGATTTCGCCAACGTTGTTTCAGAGTGTGAGGTCTCAGGGGCAGACACACATCTGTCTGTTGAACCCCAAAGTCACACAAGTTGGGTGCAAGGAACAGGGACTCACACAGTGTAGCTCAAGGAAAAGGAATGTCTCCATCAGGACCCTCACAGCAAAGATGGCACACTTAATTCAGGTGACTCAAGGCAGAGGCGTAAGGAAAGGGAGGAGGAGTCTCCTGGCAAAACACAGGGGGAGTGAAGTATCCCAGGGCCAGTAACACCGGAGTTGCCGCCACGTCCAGGCCCAAAGGGGCAGCGAGGAGCTGGCGACAAGGACCAAGGAGGAGAGAGTCATGTACAGAGCCACCTCGAGGCGACTTATAACTTCAGTTGAGGAGCCCAGCCGGCCCAAGGCAACCACACAGGAGGGAGCTGGGGAGATTGACACACGAGCCTTACCCTCTTCAGTCCCTCGGAACCCCCAACGGGAAGCCAAAGACAGGTTAGCCCACCGACATCATCTGCACGGATCAGCCTCCTGGGCTGAGAGTGACCTGGCTGGAGAGTGGATCTGGATACTTGTAGCTCTTGTGCAAACCCCAGGACCGCTCTTCAGGGCTGGGCTCCACAAAGTATGAGAAGGATTTCTCCACAAAGCATGGAGAAGTGTATGGTGTTTCCTAAAACATCTCAAAAACAGAGCTACAGAGCGTAGGGTACTTTCACTCATGGGCATATATCTTGGGAAAACCAAAAATCGACAGGACACAGGCACCCCAACGTTTAGCGCTGCTCTGCTTACAATAACCTTGACCTGGTTACACCTTAAATATCCCAGGAAAGAGAAAAATGGATAAAGAAGTTGTGGTACTTATGTACAATGGAATCCTTAATCCTTTGTACTTATGTACAAAGGAAGCTGAGAAGGATTCAAAGGCACTTGAAGCACGCAGACATGGAAATGACAGTCACGAAAGGGGAAGATTTTATACTCACATATCCCCAGAAAGAGGAGGCTTATGCCAGGCAGGGCCACGCAGGGAAGCGCCAGGGTCTTCCAGGAGGCAGAGGGGTGCAGTGTGGACCAGAGACCTCACTGCGGTTTCTGCGGAAGGAGTGGACAAGGCAGGGTGGTCAGGCTGAGGACTGGCTAGTCTGGATCATTCCAGCGGGCTCCGGGCCACAGGGCCCATCCCTGGTTGACTGGTACCTGCCCTGCATGATGAGGGCAGGTGGACAGTGGCCCAGAGTGTGGGAGCCCCGTGGAGGAGGGGGTGGGGTTTGGGTCTGGGTTGGCTGGTTTGCACTGGAAGGTTGTGCTCAAGGGTGACTTGTTTGTTATCTTTAGGAATTAGCCAGCCCTGGAGGGACAGTCCCTCCAGAGTCAGCAAGACCCCAAGATGTCAAAGCATCAGAAGAGAAGATAAAAGAAATGATTAATATAAATGGCGAGACCAGAGAAGAAGAATAGAGGTTCAAAAGGGGAGGATGTACGACAGCGACTTTTTAGTAGAACCTCCTGCGTATAAAGACCTGTGCTAAACGCAGAAGAATTCCAGGAAGCGCTGGGTGCCTGCCACCATCGTGCGTATGCTGTGGACACGGGGACGTCGGCTCAGAGCAGGTGGAAGGTGAGGCCCCGTGCGTGCAGGCATCGTCCGCTCCAGGGAGGACGCCTGTGGTCCTGTATCTAGTCAGTGCCGGGAGTGGGCACCGGGGCTCCACCTCCAGAGCCAGTTCTCAAAGCGGCTGAGCACATACACCGCTGTTCCTTCTGCCAGAGGAGGCCAGGGAGGCACATCCGCTGGCTTTTCAGGACACGATGTTTTCTGCTGAACGGCCACTACAAGGCCATTCGGGGAATCGGCGGAGTCTGCATGGGAGGCGGGAAAGCGGGCATAAAGTGTGCCCTGGGGGACATCGGGGCGGGCAGGACAGGGCAGCACCTCCTGGAGGAAGATCCTTCTAGGAGGCGGGCTCTCGTTGCTGGCTTCTTTGCATTAAAAAAAAAAAAATCCCACATTAAAATATGGGAGCCTCCAGAGAGGAAACATCAAACATTTTCAACCAAGGCAATTCGTTGTCCTGTTCAAACCCCATCCCCAAACTACGAGAGGTGTCTTTTAGCGAACTTGGAACGTTAATGTGGCTGGAAGTCAATCAGTCCCTCGGTGAACATAACAGAGCAGTACACCGAAAGGAAAACGGAAAAAAGTCATAAAGGCACGAGAAAATGCACCGGTCTCCAGAGCGTCCTTTGGAAAACAGCATCAGGTGCTTCCAGTGGTTTCCACGTTAATGGGCCCAGCGAGGCTGCTTGTCTCTCCTCTCCAGGGCGCCCTCTCCCCAGCACTCCTGGGGGCGGCCCCTTTGACACAGATGAGAGCCAGCCCTTCTCCCAAAAGCCCTCCTTGTCAGGGGGGCCAGCGGGGGTCTCTGCGTCAGGGCAGGGCGGCCAGGAACGTTTCAGGCCGCAGCCTCCTGCAACTCAAATGCAGCATCATAAGAAAACGCTCAAAGCCCAGGACAGCTGCAAATGCCTTTCTTCATCATGATTTTTTTTTTCCTTGAGCTTGCTCATTAAATCATTAAAATTTTATCTTCACTTAACTATGGATAAGAATCCTTTGAAACATTTAATTAGTAGGCTGCAGGAGGTACACAGGAGTCTGGACTGTTAGGACGGGAAGGTGGATGGGGTGAGGGAAGGAAGAGAGACGCGGGGAAAGCGACAGAAAGAGAGTGGACCGTTCATTCACAAAGGCATCTGCAAGCCTCTCCTGCCCTGGCAAGAGGTAGAAAAGGAGCCAGATCCACGTGCCGGCTCCTGCCCCTCTGCCTTTTCTTAGGAGCTCTGGCGGGCAGCCAGGTTCTCGCCCAGAGAGACATCCCTGTGTGTGTGCACATGTAGAGACAGACAGACAGACAGAGACAGAGAGAGGGGCAGAGACAGAGTGAGAACAAAATGGAGCGAGACGTCCAGGGCTCTCGGCTCAACAACTTAAACTGCATTTCGAAGTTTACAGACATTTACATTCAGGGTCTCTGAGTTGCCTGCCCTTCTCTCACTCCCAGCCAGCGAAATAAAATATCATGAAATAAAATTGAAGTAGTGCAACTCCAAGGTCAAGCTCATATTCAGCAGGATGGGAAAAAGGCCCCTGGGTTCCCAGGGAACAGACGCTGCCAGTTTGAGCCCTCCCCGCTGGCCAACAGCTTGCTAAGTGTCTTCCAGAGTCTCGCACGATCCCACGACAACCCCGGAGTCAGTATTATCACCTCCTTAGCCATGATGGATCCAGTCCTCTGGCCGCTGTCACAAGGTACCACAGTCTCGGTGGCTTAGAACAACGCTGATGTCCTCACAGCTCTGGAGACCAGAAGGCCGAAGTCCAGGGGTCTGCAGGGCCCTGCTCACCCCAAAACCTGCAGAGAACCCCTCCTTGCCTCTCCCAGCTTCAGGAAGCCCCAGATGTCCTTTGGTTTGTGGTGGCCTCAGGCCAATCTTCACACTGTGTCCCTCACAGCCGTCTTCACATCCTCTTCCCTCTTTGTGGGTGTCTGAGTCCAAATTTCCCCTCTTATAAGGACACCCGTCCTACTGGATCAGGGCCCGGCCCAGTGACCTCATCTCAGCTTGACTACCTCTGCAAAGACCTCATCTCCCGACAAGGTCACAGTCACAGGGACCGGGTTGAGGACCTCAACGTCTCTTGTCGGGGACACGAGCTGAACCATCACCAGGACTGGGAGAGATTTCGAAGCTTATGCAAGGTCACACAGCTGCTAAGTGTGACAGCTGGATTTACAACCCAGACCCGACCTCAGCGCCAGGAGGCTAACTGCGGTGCTGTTTGGGGAGATTCTAGGTCTTACATGCAGGGGCTTCTGACCCCAGGAGGGTCCCAGTCCTGGGGCCAGCCGGGGCGGGGCAGGCCACGCAGAGCCGGAGCCTACAGCAAGCCTCAGCGCTTCTCTCCTGGAGGCTGCCGTCTCCGTGTGGCACTGGCGTTTTGTGGGATTTCACGGCTCACCGCACCTTTGAACAAATCTCCAGGGGCAGGTTTTCAGGGCGATTCTCCCTGGCACGGCCAGCCCCTCCCTCCAGATCCCCCGGCTGCCCTGCTCACCCCTGGCCCCGCGGCAGCCTGCAGAACAAAGTGAGGCCAAAGGGCTGCTCCCCCGGCTGTGGCCTGAGGACGTCGGGATCAGAGGGCTTCTCAGACCCTCCTGGTGTCCTGAGCCCGAGAGCGCCAGCCCAGGAGCCCTGGTATCACTCAGGGTTTGGCCGGAAGGGAGGGGCCTGACGTGCCTTCTTGGGGCCCCCATGGTCAGTCCCCACCCTTCCGTGGCCTTCTCTGTCACCCCGGCCCATCCTGTGCGCGGTGCCAACCAGAGAGGAGGCCGGAGAAGGCAGAGGGAGGGCTGGTCTCGGAGAGCCAGGAACCCACCCGCGTGCCCTGCCCACTCAGGTCACGTGGATTCTCTCTTCGGGTGGCTCCACGCTCATTCCTGTCGTAAATAAGCGAGTCAAGGGGCTGCCTTGCCAAGATGCAGACGAGCCCCAGGCATGCTGGCGCCTCCACCAAGTTTTCTGCAGGCGGGGATTAAAAGAGGGGGGGCATTTCCCATTAAACACAGTAATTATTAAAATCCTTTGAGGCAGCGCACAGGAGAGAGTATGCAAACATTGAAGGAAACTGCTGGTACCAATCGGCTATTATACTGTCAAGTTACAGATACGGGGGAAGAAAAGCACAGCGATGCCGGCGTTCAGGAAACACAATGATACAGGACCGCATGTAAAGCGGCGGTGGCAGCTGTGACCCTGCCCTGTGCCTTAGGAGATAATGAGAGCGCGGGGGTCTTCGATTTCGCTCACTACCTGGGGAGTTTAACCCTTCACTCTGGGCAGGGGTGGAATATCTGACTGCACCACGGCGGCTTTCCAGCCAGCTCCCCTGCATGCTAGGGAAGCAGGATTTCTGCTCTGGGGCAGACAGAGCCGGTGACCGGACTCTGGCCTCGGTGAATTCCAGAGATTTCTCAGAAGAGCCAGTGGAGAGTACGCTGAGAGGTGCAGGAAGGGGAGGGAGACGAACCCTCCACCGCGGTGATCACCTGCCATAGCAAATCCACCATTTCGCTCTGGCCAGGCAGGCACAGGCTGAGAGACAGGACTGGGGCTGTGGCCCACGCAGAACTTGGCTTAGCACACAGGCCTCCCCCTCCCCACAGAAAAGAAGAACTCGCCCAGCTCCCGCTGGGAGTGTGCCTAAGAAAGTTCTGGTGAGATTCTTGGGCAGATACAGGGCAAGTCGTTATTTCTTCCTTGTTAGAAGGGAAAACATTCCACGGAAGGAGATGCAGAAGGGTCTTTGTGAGGTGCATCTGGAACTTTCTACCGCCCCGGGTGCTCCCTGGGGCCTTATTGACGCCCCAGGCAATGAAGTCCGGCGGGATGTGAGGCGAGCTCCTAATTGCTCCCCAACTACTGACAGCTAAAGCCCGTCCTCCTTGGTTACCAGCTCCACTCTCTGCATCGAAAGAGCCACGCGGCTGCCACGGCCAGTGAGGTCTCTCCGCTGACCAGAGCTGTAGCAAGGCTGGACATGTCCCCACCAGCCCTGTGGATCGTGTCTGCAGGGAGATCCCGCTTTAGTCTTTTCTCCACCAGGCCACTCGATTCCCTGGGGCCGTTGCCAATGGCGCTCTCAGAGTCTTGAACTTGCTACTCGGAGGGGTGTTCCAAGGACCAGCAGCTTGAGAAGCACTTCTCTGAGGCGCTCCAACCTGGAAGGCACCCGTGGCCCCCCTGCAGGACGGCAGGAGGGAAGAAATCTCCGGGTCTATGGAGTCTGAAGGAACAGTCCAGAAAGCAAGGACCCGATCACGGACATGGCCTCCGTGGGGATGAAATATGTCTGTGTTCCCCCGCAATTCGCGTGCGATGGTGTTGGGAGGTGGAGCCTTTGGGGAGGGGCTTAGGTCGGGAGGGTGGAGCCCCATAATGGGATCGGCGCCCTTATACAAGGGACCCCGGAGAGCTCCCTCGCCCCTTCCACCACGTGAGGACACAGAGAGAAGATGAACCAGGACGAGGGCCCTCACCAGACACTGAATCTGCTGGCGTCTTGATCTCAGGCTTCCCAGCCTCCAGAACTATGAGAAGTAAATAGTAAATGTCTGCTCTTTTCTAAGCCTCCCAGTCCAAGGTTCTTTTTGTTTTGTTTTTTTGCGGTACGCGGGCCTCTCACTGCTGTGGCCTCTCCCGTTGCGGAGCACAGGCTCCGGACGCGCAGGC
>NC_041227.1:79203281-79205892 GCF_002837175.3 Physeter macrocephalus
CAGGCCCCGGACGCGCAGGCTCAGCGGCCACGGCTCACGGGCCCAGCCGCTCGGCGGCACGTGGGATCCTTCCGGACCGGGGCACGAACCCGTGTTCCCCGCATCGGCAGGCGGACTCTCAACCACTGCGCCACCAGGGAAGCCCCAAGGTATTTTATTACAGCAGCTTGAACGGACTAAGTCAGCCTCCCTTGCACATGGAAAAGAGCGAGCTGCGTTTTGAGCTGGGCTTCTTGCAGGATGTACCCCACAGCTCTGGGAGGAGATGGTGACCCCAGAAGAGAAACCAAGAGCACTGAGAACACAAGACGAAACCAAATGGTCCCTTGATCACGTACGGATACCACTCCCCCTGCCCCAGCCTGTGACGAGCTTGAGCTATCGCCCTCTGCTGGGCTCTATGAGAAGTACAACTGGGAGCTGTATTAGGACAACCATCAGACCCCTTAATTATTTCAATAACAAAGACACAGGATAATAATAGCCAACATTTCCTGAGGACAGCTCAGTCCCAGGCACTATTCTAGGGTCTTTACATACTAACCCATTTACTTCTCACAACCCCCCGTGAGACTTTTATTATCTCTTAAAGATTGTAATACGTGCGTTTGTGGTTCACCGTGCCTATTTCCTTGCAGTAAAACTCAAAACACGTGGCATAGACTTTACCATTTTAACCGTTTTGAGGGTACAGTTCAGTGGTATTAATACACATGGTTGTACAACCATCACCAACATCATCTTCAGAGCTTTGTCATCTTCCCAAGCCGAAACTCTGCACCCATTTAACACAAACTCCCCACCCCCTCCTCCAGCCCCTGGGGATGTATTTTCTACTTTCTGTGGCCATGACTTTCACTGCTCTAGGGACATCAGGCAGTGGGTTAAGTATTTCTCTTTTTGTAATTAGCCAATTTAAATGAAACTAACTGTAGAGCACAGGGAACTATATTCAATATCTTGGGATAAACCCTAATGGAAAAGAATCTGAAAAAAACGTCTCTAGGTGTGTAACTGAGTCACTTTTCTGCACAGCAGACTGGCACGGCATCGTAAATCAGCTACACTTGAATGAAAAGAAATTTTTTTAATTAAAAAAATAAAATAAAATCCTTTAGTGTTTTACTTCAAGGAAATAGACACGGCGAAGTATAAATGCAGTTTATTGTGATATCTAAAAATAATTTTAAAAAATAAACTTTGTGGAGAATTCCCTGGAGGTCCAGTGGTTAGGACTCCGCCCTTTCACTCCCAAGGGCCCGGGTTCCATCCCTGGTCGGAGAACTAATCTTGCAAGCTGCACGGTGTGGCCACAAAAAAAACAAAAACAAAAACCTTTGTGAAATGAGAAGCGTGACCCACAAACATTCTTACTCTTCTGGAAATAAATGGACCTCAAATGAAAAAGAGGCTGGCGGCAATAACAGCATCCGCCCCAGCTCCTTCAGGAAAGTTCTAGAAAGTGGGACGTGGAGCCGTTCCCTCTGGCACCTGACCCGGGAAACCCCGTGGCCACCCGCTGCCTCTCCGGGTGGCAGGTGGCCTGCTCATGGTGCGTTTCTAAGCCGAGTTGCTCTCCTGTCTGAGCTGTTGTTACAGCCCGCTGGCCACAGCTATGTCTTGGAGCCAAAGGTGGCAGGTTCGGCTTCTGAGGCAGGAAGCCCAGGCAGCCGGCTATGGAGATGGGCCCAGTCTCATGGATGCCCACCAGCGACCCCCCCGAACTGGCAGCTCCCAAGAAGGAGGCCAGAGCTCGACCCGTCCCCTGGGTGATCCCGGCTTCCTGTTGTCAAGGACGGAAGGAAAAATCCAGAAAGGTCCTCGCGCAGAAGCCCCAAACCCTTGCGGGAGGCTCCCCCCATCGCTCCAACATTGTTTCCAAGTCCTCTCCCTGCAGGGGATCCGACAGAATTCCTTTGCCCACAGGGTGAGTTTAATCCCCCCTTGTTAATCAAATCATCTCTAGAAGCTAGCCTAGACCTGAATTAGGTTGTTGGCTTCTAGCCAAGCATTTCCAGACCTGCATCTGTGACCACGGCCCTCATTCGGCCCCTTTAAGAGTCCCAGTTCTTTCTCGTTTAATGACATCAGGAGACGGAGCAGCCTGGTGGAATGCAGAGCTTCCTTCCTTTTAAAAAATGAAATATCCCCAGCACTGAACTTGACCAAGTATAAACGGCACAGGTTGGCCCCCGTGGGGTTAGCTGCTTCCATTTAACAAGTCCTCTTTCCCCGCAGAACCAGCCTCATCTCGAAAGAAGAATCACAGCCTGCTTCTTCTTTTTTTTTTTTTTTTTAACATCTTTACTGGAGTATACTTGCTTTACAATGTTGTGTCAGTTTCTGCTGTATAACAAAGTGAATCAGCTGTATGTATACATAATTTCCATATCCCCTCCCCCTTTCGTCTCCCTCCCTATTCCCACCCCTCTAGGTGGTCACAAAGCACTGAGTTGATCTTCCTGTGCTATGCAGCAGCTTCCCACTAGCAAAAGTAAAATAGATAGCTATTGGGAAGCAGCCTGCTTCTTTTTTTTTTTTTAACGTTTTTATTGGAGTATAATTGCTTTACAGTGGTGTGTTAGTTTCTGCTTTATAAAAAAGTGAATCC
>NC_041227.1:79205943-79213347 GCF_002837175.3 Physeter macrocephalus
GCAATCTTGGGAATGAAAAATGGAGCTGGAGGAATCAGGCTCCCTGACTTCAGATTATACTACAAGGCTACAGTAATCAAGACAGTATGGTACTGGCACAAAAACAGAAATATAGATCAATGGAACAGGATAGAAAGCCCAGAGATAAACCCACACACATATGGTCACCTTATCTTTGATAAAGGAGGCAAGAATATGCAATGGAGAAAAGACAGCCTCTTCAATAAGTGGTGCTGGGAAAACTGGACAGCTACATGTAAAAGAATGAAATTAGAACACTCCCTAACACCATACACAAAAATAAACTCAAAATGGATTAAAGACATAAATGTAAGGCCAGACACTATCAAACTCTTAGAAGAAACCATAGGCAGAACACTCTATGACATAAATCACAGCAAGATCCTTTTTGACCCACCTCCTAGAGAAATGGAAATAAAAGCCTGCTTCTTAAGAATACTCCTCAGGCCTGACCGTTGACTGGGAGAGTCAGCCTGAGGGGCTTGCTGAGGTTTTACTGTTCTGTTTAGTTTAGGGATGTTTTCATCACTCCCAGTTCATCTCCTCCTCCCTCTAACTCTCTTCTTTCTAAAGGGGACCCAATTCAGGACAGGAGGTACAGCCTCTCTGCTCTGCCCCCTCCACCCCCCATCCCCTCCACCCTCCTCCAGGCTAAAGAATGAGGCAAGGGACTTGCTTCCCTTCCCTGATTTAAGGAGCAAGACTTCCACCCTAGCCGAGCCAGGCTCAGCTGCGGGGAGCACAGTGGGGTACGGCGGGGGGGGGGTCTGCCGGGGGGAGGGGGAAAACAGCACCATCTGCAGAGCTGAAGTTGGGGATGGCTTGGAGGGCAAGGGGCCCAGATGGTTCCCAGGCCGGCTCCTGGGAGGCTGGCTTTGATGCTTTCCCAGAATTTGGTTCAGAGTCAAAGCAAAAGAATGAATTTGTTAGCTGGAACACAGCCCTGAATTCTCCCCAGGAAATTCTCTGACAAAGAGATTTAACCTGGGAGGGTTTCAATGAGGTGATGAATCACCCAGCTCCTCTCCAGCCTTTCATATCCAACGTTTCCCTTTTCTACCTTGGGTGAGATAAATGGATGCAAAACATCCTTAGATTCCTGGGCGCTTTGAAGTTTTCAAAGGGCCTTTACTTACCTTGTCTCCTGCGAACTTCTGGGCAACCCTAGGAGCGAATGGGAGAGGCCGGTAACAGGAGCTTAGGGTGAAGGGCCCTATTGTACCAATAGAGAAACAAGACACAGGTAAGGTCCAGTGGCTTTCCCAAAGTCCCACAGCCTGGGAAGTGTGGTTAGGACCAGAGTCTGGGTCTCCATCTCCAAGGAGTGGTTACCATATTGGACAGAACAGAAAGAACACTTCATGGTCACAAAGTCCTGCTGGACAGCAATAGGACAGGAGAACAGGGCTGGTCAAACCACAGCCCTCAAATCAAATGCAGTCCCTGACTGTTTTCTGTGAACAATGTTTTATCAGAACACGGCCCCACCCATTCCTTTATTCATGGCCTAGGGCTGCTTTCATGCCTCAAGCACAGTGTCCAGTAGTTGTCACGGAGACCTTATGGCTCACAAGTCCTTAAATATCTGGTCCTTTACCAGAAAACTTTTCTTATCCCTGCTTTAGAAGACACTGAATCTCTAGTTCCACTCAGGGCTGCTCAGTATCATCCAGAGACCCCGAATGATCTCAAACCGCAGAAACCCCTCCTCTCTCTTCTCCCGGCTAGTGGGATCCATTGAACACACCTGCCTGTGTGCGTCTCCAGAAAAGAAGTATAGTTCTTTCACTAACAGGATGGTTTTCTTCTTCCTTCTGTTCCGTCTTAGCAGCTTTCTTCCTGCTCTGTCTCCACCCACCCCCTCGCCTGTTCTAGCTGCTGGAAGACATCACATCTGTCCTAATAGATCAACTTCACAGGGCTCTTTGGAGGGAAATAATCCAGAGATCATATAGCAATCATGTATTAATCTCTATGCCAAAAGCACAGACCGACATTATCTTGCAGAATCTTCCCGACAGTTATGTGAGAGAGGGTCTGTTACCAACCCATTTTACAGATGGGTACACACTTCAGTCTTTCTGAAGCCAAGACCTGTGTTCCAACCACTGTGCTTAACTGCCTCCTGGGGGAGTCCTGGATGATGGCAATGACTACCTTCCAAAGAGACAGACTTTTCATTATGGAAAATGTGAAACGTCCACCAAGGTACAGAGAACACTCGCTGAACCCCTGTGATCCCCTCACCCAGTTTCAACAATTTCCAGCTCACGGCTGATCCTGTTCCGCCCACTCTTCAACCCATTCCCGGTGGGCCCTGAATTCTTTTGAGGCCAGCCCCAGGCATTCTGTCATTTAATCGGTAAGTATTTCAGTACGCATCTTTAAAAAATGTAAACACAGTCCTATTTTCACAGCTAAAAATACTCACAATAATCCCTTAATATCCTCAAAAATCCCGCCAATAATCAAAGTCCTCTAATTGTCTGAGATACTTTTTCTTTATTGTTTTTAAATGTAAAGTAGTATCTAAATAAGGCCCATCCATTGTGATTGGTTGATCTTTCTCCTATGTCTCCTCCAATATATGCCTCTCCTTTTCCATGCAATTATTTAGTTAAATAATTATTTAATTTACTTAATGCCAATGAGTCATCTGTCCTATAGACTTTGCCATAGTCTAGATTTTGATGACTCCATCTCCATGGTGTCATTTAAGGAGTTCCTCTGTCCTCTGTTTTTTATGTAAATTGGTAGCTGGGTCTAGAGGGTTAATGAGATGCGGGTTTTGGTTTGGGGCAAGAATATTTCATTATGTAGTGCCATGCTGTTCAACTGGGGCACAGAATCCTTGGTTTGTGTCTCTTTTGGGGGCGTGGGGGAGTGTTCATGGACTTTAATGGTCATTGCTTAGATCCATTAATCCATTCGAGGCTGCAAAATGGTCATATCTGAATTCTACCTCCCTCTTCATTAATTTGCTGGAATACTTCCGTAGTGAGGACCCTCCTCTCATCCACCATTTGGCCACCTGGCCTGAGGTATAGTTGCTAAGGAAAGGCAGGATAAATGCTTGATTTTTTTCCTGCTTCATGGGTCAATTTTAAAAATAATGAGTTGGTACACACTAGCATCCTCCAAAGGTGGTCAGTGGGGGATTTTTTTCCCCATCTGCCCATGTGCAGATGCATGGTTCACAGAGCACCTATAAGCAGAGAATGTTCTAGGACCCAGCCAGGTGGTAGGAAGGGCCAGGCACCATTCATGGTCAAGAGTGAGAAACCTGGACCCAGATGCCCATGGTGAGGGGTGTGCCTTGTTGGGTTATGTTTGATGAAGACACTGATTCTAAGCCTGCAAACGCACACATCACACCTGCACATACACATGCACACGCATCACCCTGGCGAATGCACAGGACTACTGCTCATGAGGGAAAATCCTTTCCAGGCTCCGTTTCCACCTGCTGAAAACACAGATGCTCTCATATCTCAGAGTTGGCCAACTAACTTGGTGTGATAAAGGGGCAGATTCTCTTTTTAAGGCGCCTCAATGTCTACGTAAGTTTCCTTTTCTTCTCCTCCCATCTCAGAACTCGGGCTGTGCCAATCAGTGACATCCTGGACTTACCAGTGAATGTCTACTCTAAGTGGAATTTCTTCTGCCATTTCCAAAGTCTGCAGACCTCCCCTGGCATTCTCTTTATTTTATTTGCTCAGCCCCTGCTCAGGACAGGATATTGGAGATGAATTATTTATACCCCCAAGAAACCAAAAGAAAGAGAGAGAGAGAATAAGAAAGAGCAAGAAAACGGTAATTTCTGTACTACTGTATCGCAGGTGTTGCCTTTCTCACTGAAAAATATTTCATTCTCCCTCCATGTCTGAAAATTTCATTTGTGTACTGCCACTGGAGGACAACATTATTGATTTATTTAAAATATTTATACTGAATTACAGCATCAGATAGACACACGCATTAGCAGGAGCCGTTCAGAACAATATGCCCACAAAGTTTATTTTTGAACAGAAAGTTGAGAAGGCTGTGTCTACAAACATCAAATGACTCATTCTTCGCTAATTACTGACACCTGCAGCAGAATCACTCTACTAAAACTCAGCATTTCGGTTAATTTCTGCTCCAATTAGTGTGGTAACAAATGCATCGCCTGCTTGATATAGAAATGCAGAAGCTGCACAACGATTTTGGGAGCTTTCGATTTTCTTCCTAAAATTCTAGCCAAGAAAGCAAGAAAAGGCAACCATAGGGGTGTTATGGCCAGACCCAGGTGGTCGGCGTCCCTCACCTAAGAGCAGGGCTGCTTGGAAACCAGTCAGTTCGACCTCTTAAGCCTGGACCACGGAGAGTTCAGGGGTCAGGGGCCAGACAATCTTGGGTTCAGGTTGCTGCCCCGCTGTTCGTACGCTGTGTGACCTTGGGCAAATCACTTAGCGCCTCTGAGCCTCAGGATGGGGATAAACCGTTGGTCCCATCTCACTGGGATGCTGTTGCGGCAAAGTCCTCGGACTGTGGTAGGTGCTCCATGCACACCCTTCCCCATGGCTACTGCTCAGGATCAGCCCCATTTTTCTTGACCCCAAAACTTCCCGCCAACGTTGCTCCCCATTTCAGTTCTCCAGGCTGGGCTCCTATTCTAGGTCCCAGTGCTGCGGGCTCCTGCCTTCCACCGGTCCACGAATGTACTTTCATCCTAACCTGGCCCCACCCACGAGGTGGAGAGCAGATCAGCAATGAAACAGCCACCCAGGCTTGGTGCCCACCATGCAGTGATAATAAGAGCGCTTCCTCTGTTGCAAGGTGCCTCACCAAGCTCCTCACGTGCATTGACTCAGGTAATCTCCACGACTCCCAAGAGGCAGGTACTGTCATTCCCCCATTTTATGGATGAGTAAACCGAGACTGTAGGGAAAAGCAGTCCAAAAACACAGAAACAGACAATTCACAGAGGAGGAAATCAAAATTGCCGATCGAGCTTAGGAAAAGCTGCTCAGGCTCACAAGGTGCCAAAGAAAGGCAAATTAAATTGATCATGAGATACCGTTCTTCATCAATTAGATTACCACATGATTAAGAGGGCAATAACCTCCAATGCTGGAGGAATGTGGGAGAGCAGGTGTTTACATACCATGTGAAACAGTTCAGTTGCTGCAACCTTTACAGGAATTAACCTTACAATAGCTATTAAAGTTTAAAATGCTTGTCCTTTGAACAAGCAGCCTCACTTTGGGGAATCTCTCCTACACAAGTCAGACCAGCAGCGCGTGAAAGTTGTGTCCAAGGCTGTTTGTGGCAGCATTGTTCAAGGCAGGGAAAATGAAGGATTCCGACAACATTGTAATGGAGAAAAAAGGGAAACAGTTCAAGGATGTTACAGGATTGTTTTTAATGGGGGGAAATGGAAACAAACTAAATTTTCATCAATAGAGAGGAGCTGAATAAATTTTATAATCCATATTACACAATATCATGCAACAGTTTAAAGAACAAATTACAGCTCTACATGCTGGATTGCTGAGTGAGAAACCAACCTAAGCTGCTCCTTAAAATGGGTCAGAGAGCAACATTTTAGCTAATAGGAAACTATATTCCATTATTTTAAGTGGTGTAATATCATAATGCATTCCCAGCCCCTTCGAAAAGCCCAAGGTCCCCCAAATTACTAAAACTCTCTCCAACAATCATGAAATAATCCACTGAGTATTTATAATATCAGGCATTTAAACCATCAGTGTAAGGAAGATGTGGCACATATACACAATGGAATATTACTCAGCCATAAAAAGAAACGAAATTGAGTTATTTGTAGTGAGGTAGATGGACCTAGAGTCCGTCGTACAGAGTGAAGTAAGTCAGAAAGAGAAAAACAAATACCGTATGCTAACACATATATATATGGAATCTAAAAAAAAAAATGGTTCTGATGAACCTAGGGGCAGGACAGGAATAAAGACACAGATGTAGAGAATGGACTTGAGGACACGGGGAGGGGGAAGGGTAAGCTGGGACGAAGCGAGAGAGTAGCATGGACATACATACACTACCAAATGTAAAATAGGTAGCTAGTGGGAAGCAGCCGCATAGCACAGGGAGATCAGCTTGATGCTTTGTGACCACCTAGAGGGGTGGGATAGGGAGGGAGGGAGGGAGGTACGAGAGGGAGGGGATATGGGGACATGTGTATACGTATAGCTGATTCACTCTGTTGTAAAGCAGAAACTAACACACCATTGTAAAGCAATTATACTCCAATAAAGATGTTAAAAAATAAATAAAAGGTGAACACGGAAAAAAAAACCCATCAGTAGCCTAATTATTTAACTCTGTGCACTCACTCAAGGGGCCTGTGTGCACACTCAACCGTACGTACTGTTCTCCTTTATTGCAATTAACGTACCCTGTGATATCAGCAAATGGCAAACTAATATGTTAAAGGTACGCAGTGAATGCAGATAAGCTTTAGCAAAATAAAATGAACAAGGGGACGTTTTAATAATGGAGGGTTACTGATGGAAGAGTCATCTGAGAGGAGGGGGAATGGGGCCGTGATGGGTGCTGCGGGCCACCCAGATGCCCCTTCAGGGAGGAACTTGTCTCTCCAGCTGCCGGCAGTGCTGCGGGCAGATAGCCTTTAGCTGTGAGCCCTTCGGGAACTGTGTCTCCTAAGGCCACGTCCCTCTCTGGGACAGCTGCCCCGTGTGGGTCATTGGCTTGCTGGTCTAACGGGCGCAGTCAGACACCGTTTGCCTGGCAAAGGTGTGCTCTCGGGTGAGTTGTTTACTGTCTCTGGGACCCGGCTGCCCTGGGAGGGGCAGTCCCAGCTGGGTCAGCCAGGCCCCGGATGGGAGGACATCAGAACCCAGAAAATACAAGGTAAGTGAATACACCTGCAAGGTGAACGAGCACAGGTGAGGACAGGGAGTGCCGCGGGCGGGAGCTGCAGAAGCGCAGGAAGACAGGTGCGCGTTCTCATTTCCCCTCCCATTGCTCCGCCTCCAGCCTCCGAGCGGGGCTCGCGGGCTGCGGGGGGCGCGCAGAGCAGCGTGCGCGCCGGTGTCCCAGGGTGACTGGACCGCGGCCTGGCTGCTGGTTCACACCTGCTGCCCCTCCCCCAGCACCCAGCTGTGCCCGGGGCCTCAGCGTCTGGCCAGGTAGGCTTCCCTGACAGAGCCGGCTGCATGCGGGGCGTCTACTGAGGAGGGGCCCACGCTACGCAGGGGAGGGGAGGAGAGGGGAGGGAGAGGGGAAGGGAGGGGAGGGGAGGGGAGGAAGTGAGAGAGGGAGAGGGAGACGGGAGGGGAGTGGGAGGGAGGAGGGGAGGGGAGGGGGAGGGGAGGGGCACGGCGGGAATCGCCGAGATGCGGC
>NC_041227.1:79213825-79220672 GCF_002837175.3 Physeter macrocephalus
GGAGGGGAGGGGGAGGGGAGGGGAGGAAGTGAGAGAGGGAGAGGGAGACGGGAGGGGAGTGGGAGGGAGGAGGGGAGGGGAGGGGGAGGGGAGGGGCACGGCGGAAATCGCCGAGATGCGGCCTCATCCACGGCCAGGGTCGCCGCGCCGGCCGGGCCTCTGCGGCTGCATCAGGAGCCCTGACGGCTGCGGGTCAGGGAGAGGTGAGGGCCTTGCGGAGGAGGCATCTTGCTGGGGCGGGGGGCGCGTGCAGGGGAAGAGCGGGACTCCGAGGGCGGCTCGAGGCTGGAAGGCTCGGGCGTGCGCGGGGCCGGGGAGTGAGAGGCGAAGGGCCGTTAGGGTCGGCAGGGCCTGGTGTGCAGGTCCTCCTGGGACGTGCTGGGCAGTTTGAACGATGCCCGCTGGGCAGAGAGAGCTGCTGAAGAGGACTCGGCAGAGCTGGTGCCAGTCTCGGGTGAACCTGCTCTGCTGTCCAGGGCGGGTTGCGGCGCCTCCACGCCTGACTCAGGTTTTGTGACCGAACGGACGGGTGCAGCCCGGAGTCGTTGCAGGCGGGGGCAAAAGGGGAAAAGCGGACAGGGTCTGGAGATATTTGGGAGGGGGCCCCAGGATTCAGCAGCTGATGGAAATGCACGCGTGGCGGGTGGGCAGGGCGGAGAGAAGCCAGCAGGGAGCTCTCTGCTTTCACTTGCAGCTGGGTGAGCGTCGGGTTTGTAGCTGGAGTAGAACTCAAGGGCAGCTCTGAGCTATGGAGTAGTTACCGACACGTACGAGAAAGGCATCCTGAACGGAGTCGAGCCGACGTTCGTCTCAAAGCACTGCGCTGTCGTTTTCTTTTTTTGTGATGTCTTTGTCTGGTCTTGGTATCAGGGTGATGCTGGCCTCAGAGAATGAGTTGGGAAGTGTTCCTTCCTCTGCAATGTTTGGGAATAGTTTCAGAAGGCTAGGTGTTCGCTCTTCTCTAAATGTGTCGTAGAATTCACCTGTGAAGCCGTCTGGTCCTGGACTTCTGTTTGCTGGGAGCTACAGGCCAGTATCACTGATGAACACAGATGCAAAAATCCTCAGCAAAATACCAGCAAACGGATCCGACACCACGATCAAGTGGCATGTATGCCAGGGCTGCAAGGATTTTTCAATATTCGCACATCAATCAACGTGATACACCACATTAACAAACCGAAGGATAAAAGCCATGTGATCGTCTCAATAGATACGGAAAGAGCTTTTGATAAAATTCAGCATCCATTTATGATAAAGACTCCCCAGAAGGTGGACATAAAAGGAAACCTACCTCAACATAATAAAAGCCGTATATGACAAACCCACCGTTAACATCATAGTCAGTGGTGAAAATCTGAAAGCATTTCCTCAAAGAGCCGCACACGTGCTCATCAGTGCGGGGCAGCCTCACAGCTGGCTGCCCCTCCGCCCTCCGGTCCTCTCTCCTCCCCTCCTTCTTTTCTGTCTCCCTTCCCTCCTCCCTAAAATACATTTTTAGCATCAGGGTATTGGGCAGCCTACACATGGCTTTAAGGGAAACCTGGCGATGATGGTATGTGACATAAAATTCATTAGCAATACCTAGTTTTGCCTTAATTATTCAGAAAGCTGTACCCACTTAATCCGAAACTAAGGTGAGGTGATGAGTAGAGAACACATACAAGTCTGCCGATAGGAGCTGAACGGCCTCGGAAGATCGTTTACCCTCCCCAGTTCTGTTTCCTGGGCTCTGAAATACAGCAGAAGCTACCTACCCCATAGCATGCAGTGAGGCCCCAGTGAAATCACCTTGCGAGCGTAATCATTCTTTTCCTTCTCGAAGCAGCTCTTATTTTTGACCTTGGAGGTATGAAATAGTCAGCCCTCTCCGGAGGGGGGCACCTCCCTGTGGCCTCTGTCCCCCTTGTCCCCTGACTCTCTGCCCCGCGGTGGATGTGACCTAGGGCTCCCGAAAACACAGCCCCCCCCCGACCCCGGCCTCGCGCTGATTTCCATAACCTGAATCCTTCCTCCGCAATTTGCAACGACTTTCTCAGTAAATGTTTATGAAGCAGAATGTGGTCCCTTCTATGAGAGCGATCACTCAGAATAAATCGCAGGGGCACCCTGCCTTCTCAGTCTTCTTCTCCCATGCGGTGCGTGCTCAAGGATCTTAAAGATCTTTGTTTGACGGTGAAGTGCGTTAACCTAGGCGAGTGTGACATTTCTGCCCGATTGTACTTATTACTTCCTCTTTTAATTTCTGAATTTATGATTGCTTCTAATGTTGTGGCCCCAGCCCTTGAACGTAAAGATTTCCATCGCACCCCGATAGCCATAATGCATGCGGAAAGAATGACAGTGGTGAAATCGCACAGACTTATACAAACATCTTATGGGAACAGGGCAACAGCATTCATTGTCTCAGCGGGATGAGCCCTGCCCTGGAAGAAAGCATCAACGTGTAGTTTTGCTCCCAGGCCATCGATAAGGTGGTGTCAGTGACCTGGGCTTTAGAGAGGTGAGCCGGGGAGCCGGGAAGTCATTCATGGGCCAGAGATGACAGGTGACAGAGACCCTGACCGCTCAAAGTGTGGTCCCGAGACCCCCAGCCAGGTGTCAGAAACCACACCTGCGGCGCTTTACCAAGACTCTCGCAGGTGACCCGTAGGGATATGCTGGAGCTTGAGAAGCGCTGGTTTAGGGAAGAGCTTCTTGAAAGTAAAGCCCAGAGAGATGCAGGAGCTCTCGTGCAAATGGAGACCCGGGGACACTAGGTCTTGGCTAGTTTTCAGGGTGTCGAAGCAGCAAGGCCCCAGGAGGAGGTCAGGGGCTCCCCTGAACATTCAGGAACCTTTCAATTAAGTATACAGGCACACCTCGTTTATTGCATTTTGCAGACATTGCATTTCCCACAAACTCAAGGTCTGTGGCAGCCCCGCGTCCAGCAGGTCTTATCGGCGCCGTTTTTCCAACAGCGTCTGTTCACTTCATGTCTCTGTGCCGCATTCTGATGATTCTCACCGTGTTTCCAACTTTTTCATTATTACTGTATTCGTTGTGGTGATCGGTGATACTTGAGTTACTGCTATGACTTGCTGAGGGCTCAGAGGGCAGTTAGCAGTTTTCAGCAAGAATATATTTTTAAATTAAGGTATGCTCGTTGTTTTTTTAGTTATACTCCTATTGCGTACTTCAGAGACTACAGGAAAATGTAAACATCACTTTTCTAGGCACAGGGAAACCAAAAGTTTGCGTGACTTGCTTTATGTCCACGTCCGCTTTCTTGTGGTGGACTGGAACCAAACGAGATATCTCTCTGAGGTCTGCCTGTAATTGTGTTACTCAGTGGTTTTGAATCAGTAGGATTTCAGCAATTATTTTTTCAGGCAGTGTATATGAACCTGAAGTCAGTGCTCAGGTGGCTTTCTCTGTCACATCCGGTCAGCTTAGATTTCCAAATCACGTAACGCCTACTCACACAATTTGGTATTCGAGGTAGTGAAAGGAGGTGGAGGGGGAGAAAAAGAAAGAAAGAAGGAAAGAGAGAAGAAAAGGAAGGAAGGTAGAAAGAAACAACTCGAAGTAAGAACTGCTTTTTATTTGGGGGAAGCATTCCAACCCTGGTCTCCGGTTGGAAAGCATAATTTGTTTACAAGAATTTTTATTTTTTAAAATACTGATTTGGTGGCAGGTAGCCCCGAGTCGTGGACTCTGTAGATATGCTTTTCTAACTGGCGAGAAGGATGTCGCTTTGCTCCCCGTCATTCCTCTGGACCTGTGCCTACGCTAGAAGCCAAGAACAGGTGTCACCTGGGAGACGAAAGTGCGTATGGAAGGGGACAGTCACATCCCAGGGTGTGTTGGTGTCCTGTGGCTCCTGTAACAAAATGCCACAAGCCAAGAGAAACGTGCTCTCTCAGAGTACGTTTACCTCCAGAAAGTTCTGGAGGCTGGGAGTCTGAAACCAAGGTGTCAGCGGGGCGAGGCGCCCTCTGAAGGCTCGAGGGGAGGATCCTTCCTGCCTCTTCCAGCATCTGGTGGCTCCCGGCAGTCCTTGGCGTCTTTGTCCATCCAATCTCTGCCTTCGTCTTCACAGGGCCTTCCTTCTTTGTTCGTGTGACTTTCCTGTCAGATACCCGATATTAGATTTAGGGCCCACCCTAAAATCCGGTGTGACCTCATCCCAACTTAAACAATTACATCTGCAAAGACCTATTGCCGAGGTTCTGGGTGGACGTGAACTTTGCGGGGGGACGCTTTTCAACCCATACAGAAAGGAGGGCAGCTGATAGACAGTCGGGCAAGAGCCCCGGACGGGCATTGAGCGCCTGAGCTCTCCTGGCTGCGCACCCTCCCTGGGCCTCGGTTTCCACGTCTATAAAAAAAGGTGCCATCAAGCCCTGGGTAGAATTCCTTTCTTTAATTCCATGGTGGCAGAGACCCCACCGAGGACAGTTGCAAGGGGACCAACGAGGAGAAGGAGCTGAAATTCCTCTCAAATTTGGGGGCAAAGTCCCGAGTTTCGGTGGAATCGCCAAGTCAGTCCCTTAGGACCTCCGGGTCGGTCCCTTGCGTCTCTGCTTCCATCTCCTTGCTTTTCAGACTAAGCTAATAACTTGCCACTCCCGTGCAGGAATATTGCAAAGAACTGGTATTGAAAGGAAACGATTCTCAAGCATGTTGCAAGTAGGAGGTGCTACAGGAATACTAACTAGGGGCTGACCGATCAAGGTTTCTCAGATCCTAAATCTGGCGAGAGAGAGAAAGAGAGAGGTGGGGGGTTGGGAGCGGAGAGAACGAGCTATTTTTAACTCCTGGCCAAGAAATGCTTGTTTTATTTTATTTTATTTTTTTTTTGAAATGCTTGTTTTAAATCCACACGAATATTACGAGCTCAGCCTGTTTGAACCATGCATTTTGTTTCCGGAATTGTCCTGTCCACGGTTATGCTGGTGGAGAGAGCAGGAGTCTCGGTGATCTCTGATCTGAAGCTGCCCGTGTTTCCAGGTGGCTGAGTGGGGCTGGGGGCGCCACGGGAGCCTCTGGAGAACCCTGAGGATGGGGGAGGGTGGCCCTCACTTGGGGCCAAGCCATATGACTAATGATTAATATTTAACACTGCTTTTAAGAATAAATGGCAGGGCCCTCAATCAGCACATATGACCTAAGGTCAGGAACAGAAGAAATGCATCTATTGATTGATTTGCTTTGTACCCTCTCAGCCGCATCTGTGTCTCTGGGTATATGTGAATCAATATTGCCTACAACGTCCAGGTTTTTTTTTTTTTTTTAAAGGTCTTCTGGATGCAACTATAAAGACAGCCAGCCCCCTCACTGCTGCCGGGGAGGGCGTGTCAACAAGAAATGCTCTCATTTTAGGCGTGTCCCTTCTTCTTCCATCAGACCTGCTACAGAACAACTCACTATGAATTGAAGAAGAGGGTCAGATAAATTCAGTATGTAGTTTCTCATTGGTTTAAAAATTTTTGAAACGTTTAGAACATAGAAGAGTGCAGAGATCATAGAACAAACTCCCAGGTCCCCCCCACCCCCAAATTATTGGTAACAAATGCCATTTTCTGTCTTTGGGGCATTTTCAAAATATGAAATGAACAAAAGATTACGGCTCCGGCTCCGTCCCCTTCAACCCCGCTGGGGGGGCCTGCCCTCTCGCCTCTCGGCCGGGATGGGGGTCTCCAGGCCGTCGTGGGGGCTTCTGCCTTCCTCTCCGTGTATCCCTGAACAATCTGTAATATTGCTGTTTGGGCTGTTTTCAGTTTCCTAGAACTGCTTTCTGTCACTTGACATTACGTTTGTGATAATTACCCATGTTGATCTGTTACGTCTTGTTTATTGATGACACTTGCGTATAGAAGTCTGTGGTATGAATACACCCTGGTTTACTCATCTTTCCCCTGTGGATGGACATTTAACTTGTTTCTCTTTTATAGAGTTTCTCTTTTTATGTCCCCGGTGCACACGCACACGTGAGATTTCTGACTCCTGACCACAGGCGTGTTCAGCTTTACTGGGTGCGGCCAAGCTGCTCTCCAGAAAGGCTAGATGGATTTCCACTCAATCAACAGGGCACGAGAGCTGCTTTTCCCACATTCTCTCCGACGCTTAATAGTGTCCAACTTCCTTATTTTAAACACTCTGACAGGTGGGGAGGGGAGAGGGCCCTCAAGATTGCCTTCCTAGTGTCATTCTTTGGCCATCCCTGTTGGAGGTATGAAAAGGCAGCACAGGGAACAAAAACCAGAGCAGGAACCAGATTTAAGAGACCTGAAGCTGGAGGGTCTCCCCGGTTCCAGCTCTCCAGAGACCTCACCACCAGGACCTCCGTCGCCACCATCCCATCTGCCATTTCAGGAAAGCAGAGTAACACAATCGAAGTATTTTGAGAATGAGGGATGGCGTTGGCAAATTTTGGGTCCACCTGTTGGCTCTAAGACTTTCCTTTGTTATTTATTTATTTTTAATTTTATTTTTTATTGGAATACAGTTGATTAACAACGTTGTGTGTTAGTTTCAGGTGTACAGCAAAGTGATTCAGTTTTACCTATACATGTATCTGTTCTTTTTCAAATTCTTTTCCTGTTTAGGTTATTACAGAATATTGAGCAGAGTTACGTGTGCTGTACAGTAGGTCCTTAAGACTTTCTTTAGACAACTGACTTCACTCTCTGAACGTCAGTTTCATCAACGGTCAAAAGTGGACAATAGGGCTTCCCTGGTGGCGCAGTGGTTGAGAGCCCGCCTGTCGATGCAGGGGACGCGGGTTCGTGCCCCGGCCCGGGAGGATCCCACACGCCGCGGAGCGGCTGGGCCCGTGAGCCGTGGCCGCTGGGCCTGCGCGTCC